>NC_051271.1:38110207-38710207 GCF_015220745.1 Sebastes umbrosus
TATATGGACTTGCAGTGTGGCGAGGAAGACGTGGACAGTATGGCTTGGATATTGCAGAGAGAACTAGAGGTAAGCTAGGTACGTTTTACCAGCTATATCTATTGTACATTGTTATCTTGATAGCTACACCCTGATCACTGTTAAAAGAGGAGAAAAAAGGCACTGACGTTGGGGATCCGGCTCGTGGCTCTGCTTCAACTGTGCGAGAGCCTGTAGATGGCAGACCAAAATTTCTGACATGTCAGAAATTCATCCGAGGGTCTGACGACTGGTCTGGAGGAGTTAATCGGTCCTCTGACCTGTACACTGCACGGCAAACGACGCGCGACAAAGCTGAAATTCGGTGCAACTCTAAAATGAGTCGTGCGGCTAAAAATTCGGGCCAAAAAAGGGCTAAAATCGTACAGTGAATGCACAGCTTAACCTTAACTATTCAAGATCATCGCCCAATTTTAGCCATCTCGCGACAGTTTTGCAATTTCCGTGTTATCTTCTAGACACAACCTTTGGTGGCGGGTGGGAGCGGGACATTCCCACAGTTGGTTTTGCCAAGTAAAGCTGCAAATATGAGCTGCCCTGGTGAGGGGTCATCTTGTTTCTTACAATACCCAGCATGCTCTCTGATTCATCTGAGGCTCAGAGGGTTTATGCATGTGGAAAACATAATTTACCTCACTGTTAGTGTTTTCATTGGCACGGCCACTAGTATCAGATCTTTTACAGAATCATCACTAACTGATTTCCTGGAAAAAAAATTCCTGTGGGAACAACAACTTGAACATCAAGTTCATCTTTTATTTTTTCCCTTATTCTCTCTGACCCTCTGAGTCTTTGTTTCTGACACTTTGGTCTGTTTGTGGAAATGAAACCATCATGCCAGACTATCAGTTGTGCTATGAGACTGTCAGGAAACGGTCTCTGTGTAGGTTACCAGACATGTAGCAGCATCTATTTGGCTTTAGTGACTTTGTTGCAGTTTGTTAGGGCTGTAATTGACAATTATTTTCATTATCGATTCATCTGTCATCTTTGTTTCAACTGACTGAGCAATTCTCTAGTCTCGAAGATAGTGAAAAATGTCCATACATGTATTTTCATATTGCTCCGACCAACAGTGCGAAACCCAATAACCAATAACATATTCAGATTACAATGACATAAAACATTTGAGAAGCATGTGTGGGAGTATTGCTTGATTAAAACAGCAGTGGGTAGAAATGGAGCAAATATGACTAAAAACATTGTATAAAATGGTCACTATACACTGAAAGTAATGCATGAGACAGGTAATCTGAATCATGTTCCTCTGTGTCCTCCGGTGTCTTCTGGTGTCCTCCTAATGGCATCTGCAAAATTACACAGACCGGAGGACAACAAGCAGTCAGAGCTGATCTGGAGTCTGCCGTCCAGCTGCCGTCTCTGATCAGCTGTCAAACAAGGCAGCGCTGATCAAATATGAATCAATATTCTGTGTTACGTCCCGGTAAGGTCTAGGGATAAGGGGAGAAACATAAGCCAATGTAGTCAGGCATAAAGTGGCAGTTTATTGTAAAATGGACAATCAACTGAGACAACAAGGGCTGCAGACAATCAAGTACAATGTTGCAGCAAACCAAAGCAGACACCAGTGTGTTGATATAAAAAATATAAAACTAGGAACAGGCTTCTGATGGCGCCGAAATCAATAAGTCATTAAATCAAAACGGCTGCAAACTAGAAATTAAAATCACAGCTGAGCTGGCAAACAACTAGATATAAACAAGAAATAAAACTCTACTTTAACTACTCTCAATCTAATAAACAAAACACACGAATGGCAGCCACCTCCACTAGTGTATCTACTGTATACAGAGGAAAAGACTAACCAAAATGCACAGTAATAGGTGACCTAAATATAAACTAATCCCTAGCCCAGTCCCAACCGAATCACAAATGCTTCTATACTTCTAAGTTAACATCACACAAGGTACTCAATACCATCAAGTTAGTTAGTTTGTTACAGAATTACACAACAAAGAAGCAACGAGGTGGACTGATCAAGGGTAATCACAGCCACCCGTAAGGCCGACGGCGTTACCACGGTTTCGCACTCGGCGGCTCACGTTACCGCGGTCTTGGAAAGGGAGGAGTGAGCGGAGGGGTATTCAGTTGGTTGCAATCTGCAACCACACCACTAGATGTCAACAAATCCCACACACTGCACCTTTAACTGAAAATATTGATTCATGCAGCTTTACTTCTTTACTTATTAATCAATTTGAATGGATTTCAGCTTTCTGGTACGCTGGTTCATTCGCTGCCTTCTTTTCTATAGAGAATGTACTGCAGTGATGTCACCCAGACACTGTTGTCTGTTGTTTCAGGAGACAGAAATGGAAGCCATGTGTCAGGATTTATAGCTGAAGTTAAAATTTCACAATGGCACAACTTTTATACAATGAAAATGTCACCGCTGCAAATCTAGCAGACATGACCCAATTCTATTCTTTACTGTGCCTTGTTAAACACTTGCCACGGTGGGCAGCTGGACTTTTACTGATGTTTCCATTTTGATAAATGTTGGCGAACAAACACATTCCCTGCGTTTAGAAACAGTTTCACTTTGAATCGTCTGAAAGTGTGCTTTCCTGCCCCGACCCTCAGCACTCTTTGTCAGCGTTCTTTTCGTTTCTTTCCTCCCCCTCACAGCCTGCAATGGTGGATGGGGGGGTGATGGCTTCCTTCCTGTGTGAGATGAAAGTGCATGTGGGGACTGATGGACGAATGGAGCATCTCCCCAGTTTGCAAGGACTGTGAACCTCTGCCAGAAAGGGGAAAGGCTTGCCCTAGTAGTTGTAGCCTGGCTGGAGAGAAAGAGGGGAAGACAGTGAGACAGAAAGGAGGAGGGAGGAGGGACAAATAGAGAACACAGATAGAGAAATAGACAGAGAGACAAACTGAAGCCCTAAAACCTTCTGTTAATGGTGGGAAAGAAGGGCAGCTGTGCTGGAACTGAGGACAAGATGGAAAATTAGTTTTGCATGTATGAGAACATGGGAACAAAATATAGGAAAAAAAGGAGGGGGAAATGTGAGAGAGGGAGGAAACAGGAGAGACAGGTAATGAGAGGACAGAGGTTCAGGCCAAAAATAAGCTGAGGATTGGAATGAGATAAAAAGAAAAAAGGATTGGGGCAATTATCTGAGATGAAGGGGCGAGGGAAAGGGGAAACAAAGAGAGGAGGCACGGAAATGAAAGGAGAAGAAGAGGTGAATGTGACGAAAGCTAGAAGAGAGGGGGGGTGAGAGGAGAAAGAGAGTCACATTGAAAGCATTTCAGCAGACCAGCACCTCCATTAACTGGCTGTGGCCAAAGCAGGAATTTCCTCTGGTTGCACCACAGCTGAAGTGTCTGGACTGAAGCGTATTTTTGACCCACAGAGCTCCGGCCCCTGCAGACGCCGTCCCAGACGTAAACACACACCCAGACGTTAAGAGTTACCCTACGTCCTGTGGACAGGAAGACAACATGGCCTCCAGCTCACCGCCCAGAAACCCCCCCAGCGGCCTCACAGACAGGAGCGGGAGCTTCTTTAAGGTAAGGGTGATGGATGGATGGATGACTTTCCAAAGATCACTTAGAAATATAGAAACACATCACTTCCTGTGTACCAAATGTGTTTTTGTTGGAAAGGCTGACTCAACACTTGGTGTTTAGAACAGGAGAAAAGACACAAATGTTTTGGTGAATCACCGGCATTATACTGCAAAACCCCACAAACCCAAAACCTCGCAACTACATCTCTGGTCACGATGTAGTTAAAGGGACACGTCATGCTCATTTTCAGGTTCATACTTGTATTTTGGGTTTCTATTAGAACATGTTTACCAGGGCTGGGATGACGCATCTATCTACCGATTCACGATACTATTTTTAAGTATTGCGATTCACTGTGACGACTAATTGCAATTTTTGTAACACTTTTTTAACACTAGACCATGGGGAAAAAGTTGAATCATACACTTCTAGGGACTTTTACTTTGGAAAATATCTAAATTGATGCAGTAAGAATATTTGATTTTCAGCATGTATGTAGTAAGAGATGTCCTGAAGTCAAATATACCAGTCATTGTCAGACATTATTTATTACATTTCTTATCCAACAACCCTAAAATCAAAGCTGGCTGGTGAGATGAGACGCCCACGAAACGAATCCCGGTAAAAGGTAACTAGCCTAGCTTAGCAGAGCAGCAGTAGCTGTCATGGGGAACTCAACAGGAAACTAAGACCTGCAAGGAAAGTGTCACTTGATGGATGGAGACAGCCAAAGGCGTTAGTAGGCTAGTTTTTGGTCGCCATGCTAGCTTGTCTATAACACAGCAGCTGTACTGGGAAAGTTAGAAAAAATCTAGACAGTGAAGAGAAAATCAAAATGAAGCTTACTTATCAACCTGCCACCTTTATCATTCTTATCTTTTTAGTTTTAACTAGGGCTGTCAAAGTTAACGCAATAGTAACATGTTGACTGTTATACTAGCTTGTCGCGAAGGACGCTAAATAACGCTGCAAACAAATGCTAAATTTTGGCGAGGAAAAACTGGCATGGCCATTTTCAAAGGGGTTCCTTGACCTCTGACCTCCAGATATGTGAATGAAAATAAATTCTATGGGTACCCACGAGTCTCCCCTTTACAGACATGCCCACTTTATGATAATCACACGCAGTTTTGGGCAAGTCATAGTCAAGTCAGCACACTGACACACTGACAGCTGTTGTTGCCTGTTGGGCTGCAGTTTACCATGTTATGATACCACTAATTTTAATGATTCCACTAATAAATATGTATATATATACTGTATGTGTGCAAGAGTATTAAATACTTGACAAATCTCCCATTAAGGTACATTTTCAACAGTTAAATAATGTGCGACTAATTTGTGATTAATTGTGATTTAACTCTGGACAATCATGCGTTCAGATATTTGAATCGATTGACAGCCCTAGTTTTAACAAATTGTGATTCAAACAATGCAACATTTATTCAACTGTAAAAGTGATGATTATGACAGGCAAAATAAATACTAACCAGAATGGCAGTCAGAGAGCGCAGACCTCCGCCAAGGTTGTTATTAACACGGTGTGTTTCCGTGTAACGTATCGACGGATGCCTCTCTCATTCAGCAGTAGGGATGTCATGATGCCAGAAATCTAGAAGTCGATACCAATACCAGCGGATTTCCACGAATCTCGATACCCAATTCGATACCACGGTAAAAAAAAAAAGAAAAGGTAAAATGATAAGACTTTATTTCTCAGGTACAGCTCTGTAGACTGTAAGAAAACAGCAGAGGCTGTACACACACACACTCTCTCTATATATATATCCTCAGATTGCAAGCAGTAGATTAAGTTCACTAACATGGTGACAGACCATTAGACCATTAAATATTTATTTAAAATGCTAATTTTATATTTTGATGACAATAAAAAAAAACACCACTTTTCAGAGATATAGCAATAAACAACAAAAGATAGAAATTCAGTTCAGTTCAGCTTTTTTCCCCACGAGTGAATCCTCTTCTCGAACAAATTAATAAAGGATCTCTGAAAAAGTAAACAAACCCAACATCTCGACGGCGCTGTTGTGTGTGCGTGTGTGTGTGTGTGTCGAACTCCGACACACAGAGAGCAGAGGACGAGCCTTCAGAGTTACTCTCCAAACGGAAAATCTACCCGCATTTGGCGCTTATTTATTTCGGACCCTGATTACAGGCATCGTACGGTACCTTCGGTACTGTAGAAAACGAGTACCGTCACTTTTTTAGAATTTCGGCATCGACTTGGTGCTGAAGTTCGGTTCTCGTGACATCCCTATTCAGCAGCCTTGTTTTGTCTGTAAAACGTTACACTACGTTGTCTCTCATCCCGTCGTTTTTTTCTTTCTCACCGTGGACGGCCAGCAGCTCCCGCACCTCGAAGTCTCGCCACACATCCACACACGTATCTCTCTGCTCGAAGAAGGAGGCGGGGTCATGCGTCATCAACGCGTCATCAGTTACACTGCGCATGTGTTATACCCTGTGGTCTTAATGCTCAGGCTGATCGGAATCCTTAAACATATTCCTGAGTCCGGATCATGATCTGAATCGCCACCAAAATCTAATGGATTGTTCATTGTGCTACAAAAACATTTCATTCAAATCCATTTTGAAGTAATCCTGCTGACAGACAGACAGACAAACAAACTGACAAACCAACGCCGGTGAAAACACACAGAGTTGGCCTTTGGCCTTGGCGGAGGTAACTAGTCCCTCCAAAATATGACAATATATCCATTATGAATATTTATGCAGAGTCTGGAAAAATACCAGATGAGGCCTCGGCCTTTATCGTGACTTGGAAAGTATAGTTTTTTATCTGTTGTTGTTTCGTTAAAATGTTCCTGATTATACTGTACAAGCTGAGGTCTGTATCTCTCAGGAACCTTTTCTTCTACATTCATGAGAGAATTTATGGATTTATGCACTCTGGACTATTTTATCCTGTTGGGTGTTCAAACGGTTTCTTTGTTCTTTCAGGAAATGAAATCTAGTATTGATTGATGAAACATAAACGTGGAGTTGCCTTTCGACAGTTTTCCTTCTCTTCTGCCTTCATACTGAAGGAGTGCTGGAAGTGAAGAATGCCAGCTGCACTTGTTGGCAGCCTGACAAACACACTCACAGGAGTTATAAAACTCTACTTCTCTCTCTCTCTCTCTCTCTCTCTCTCTCTCTTTCTCTCTCTCTCTCTCTCTGTTTCTCTCTCTCTCTCTCTCTCTCTCTCTCTCTCTCTCAGTATCTCTCTATCCCCTTTCATCTTCCCTGTTTCTTCATTGTCTCCTTTGTTTTCTTTCTCTTCCACCATCGCTCACACATACTGTCATCCCTGCTGCTCACACACCGAAATAACACTTACCAGCACTTGTTTTTCATGCAGTCTCAGATGTCATGTTGTTGTTTCATTAAACACACTCTTACTTCTGGAAAAAGGTCTATTTCTGGGGAAGTGATGAGCTAAATCTGTTTCCTGAGTCTTTTATTATCAATCATATCATGAGCACCTTGTTCCATCTTCATTTTCTGTCCATCTCTCACTCATCATGACTTATCTGGATTACAAACAGTAAGTAAATGTCATGCTACATATAAATCACAGTACGTACGTAAAGCAGCCATAGCCTTGTTCATTGCAAGCCCCCAGCCACAGACAAGAGATCTAATTTTAGAGTCAAATTCTTGCTCTCCTGTAAAATCTGGGCAAGCGAAAGACCTAAAACTTGCGATGCACGGTGTGTCTCAGTAGAAGTTTACAGCTTTCACCCGGCAGCATCTCCTTAGTTCATCCAGGTTGTTTGGCAAATTCAGTTTTGTGAGGATTAAAGCTGGGAGAGGGGGGGGGGGCAGGTCGGAGCAAATATAGGTGAAATAAAACGGTCACTATATTCTGACAGTAGTGCATGAGACAGGTAATCTGAAAAAAAATCGTGTTTCTCTGTGTTGTCCGGTGCTTTTAACGGCATCTGCAAGATTTCACAGACCGGAGGAAAACAACCAATCAGAGCCGAGCTGGAGCCTTGCCGTCTCTGAGCAGCTGTCAATCACTTGCAAACTCCGATCGAACGGTCAAACTAGGCAGCGCTGATCAAATATGAATCAATATTCTGTTACTGTAATGACTATTTCATGCATAACATGTTTTCAGAAACATCTTGTAGTGTACTGTTTAGCTGTAAAATGAGAAAGTTTGCTCCGGCTGGTGGGCGGTGCTTGGTATTTCCTCAACTGATCTCAACATGGCTGCCGGGTCACAAACTTTCTCATTTTACAGCTAAACAGTACACTACAAGATTACTGAGGAGAGAAATAGGCATTACAGTAACAGAATATTGATTCATATTTGATCAGGTCTGCCTAGTTAGACCGTTTGATCGGAGGTTGCGAGTGATTGACAGCTGCCTCCGTTGATAGCCAATAGGAACGCTCTCTCTCTCTGAAATGACTTGTGATTGGTCAAAGTCTCCCGTTACGGGGCTAGATTTTCTAAAGCCTGAAAACAGAGCCATGAGGAGGAGCAGAAGTCTAGTTTTCTCTCAGAACACTTGAATTACAATATGCTGAAAGGTTATTATAGGATAGTTTGCCCAACGATGCCAAAAACATTTTGCCTACTGCTGCTTTAATACATGAAATGCACTTTCAAAGCTAGAAAAGACAGACTTGGACCAGGATCAACAGTGAACTAAGAAACAAACACTGAAAGTTGTCTCGCATTTAATTTCCTTTGCCGTTTTTTTTTTCCGTCCTCACTAACCCTGTGAAAGAGCGTGTGTCTGTGTGTCAAAACCAAACACATAGTTTCCCGTTGACTCCATCCATGGCTTTAACAGCAGTCCATGCAGAGAATCACTTACCTCTACACATTCAGAACCTTAAAGGAGCTGAATAAACACACGCTCTGGTATGTGTGTCTATGCATGAGGTCAGCCTCTGTGCTTCAGTCTGTCTATCTGTGCAACCCTGTGTTGTGCAGAGTGGAAACAGACCAGATGGATGCAGTGGGAGAGGCTCACAACATACTTGCCAACCTTGAGACCTTAAAAGTAGGGAGGATTTCAAAACCAAAGCAGGGTTGTGTCTGCAACAGCATTTTTATGTTAAACTTTTTTATTTTACCTTTAATTCTCAGGAAAGAAAACTGAATAATTCTCCTCTCTGGTGTGAACTTGGCGTGTGAATCTCTGGCATAAACTAATATTCATCCGTTTTTATTTATTTTTGCTCCTGCTTGAGTATTTCTTTCAGTTAGTGCTCTCCATTTCTCTCTCCACCTCTCACTCAGTGAAGGTCCTTTCAGACACAACGCGACAACAGCACCACTGCGGCTTTTCGCTGTGTCGAGCAAAGCCCGACTTCGGTGAAGCAGCCTGGGGGGGGAGCAGCGCCTTTTGTAGCCATTTCAACATTGTAGTTTCACCACGGCAGACCCACGACACTAACATCCGCCGCCGTCGCATCATAATTACGGAGCCTAGTGAAAGTGCAGTCGGATTCTCTCAACACCACGGTTGTCTTTTCCTAAGTCCTTCTTAATTCTCCTTCCCATCTTTCCTTGACCTCATGACGTTTTCCATTGAGGTCAAGGAAAAGTGGTTAGGAGAAGACGTTAGGACGTAATTTTTTGACTTTTCGAACGCAACCTTAAGCTCAAACGGCGCTGTGTCGCGAGCAGAGACTGCTCTCTTCCCCCGTGAAACGACAGTTGGTGTAGCTCTATTGTCGTCCGGGTGGAAACAGTAGGGATTATACCGACTGTTCAGTTCCACAAACAGGTTGAGATAACGAAAAGGAAAAAGAAAGTGTGAAAATTTGTCATAAATCGGGAGAAATACGTGAGAATTGTGACCCCGGGAAGAAACCGGGAGAGGGCGATGAAAAACGAGAGTCTCCCGGGAAAATTGGGAAGGTTGGCAAGTATGACTCGCAAGCTAGTGAAGCACAGACTTTGGTTGTGGAGTGCATTCCTGGATGTCAGTCGTTGTCCTCTAAAAGTCTTCAGTGTGAAATAATATATGATATGGACGCCGCCATTAGAGCTCCACAAGGCTCTCTGCCCAGAACCAGTCACTCAGCAACTCGCGTGTTCACTGACCTTCATTTCAGAGCTCAGCAGTTTCGCACACTGTAGCTCCCCTAGAGTGCAATTTATTGGCACATCTTCGTAAGTGACGTTTCAAGCCCAAGCTCTTCCTCAGACAAAGTCTGAAGTCTTTCCCATGTCTCTATCCCCCCATTTCTATTCATATAATTCAATGCCCATCTCTTAACAGAAGGTAGTAACTATCTTTCTACTTCTGACCACGGCCACATTAATAACCCTTTAAAACTGTTTTTGTCTCAATTTTGATGAGGAAAAACTGGCATGGTCATTTTCAAAAGGGTCCCTTAACCTCTGACCTCAAGATTTGTGAATGAAAATGGGTTCTATGGGTACCCGCAAGCTGTTTTTTCATGTTGGGCTTAAGTTTGCCATGTTATGATATGAGCATATTTTTTTTGCTAAATGCAGTACCTGTGAGGGTTTCTGGGCAATATTTGTCATTGTTTTTATGTTGTTAATTGATTTCTTATCATAAATATAAACATATATTTGAATAAAGCACTATATCTACCCACTCCCATGTTGATAAGAGTATTAAATACTTGACAAATCTCCCTTTAAGGTACATTTTGAATAGATAAAAAATATGTGATTAATTAGCAATCACAATCACAATTATCTATGGACAATCATGCAATTAATCGCAATTAAATATTTTAAAACGATTGACAGCCCTAGTTATTATGGTAAGGATGACCTCTTAGCGAGGCGGACACTGTTACCACGGTTTTGCACTCGGCGTCTCACGTTACCACGGTCTTGGAAAAGGAGGTGTGAGCGGAGGGGTATTCAGTTTCTGCAACCACACCAGTAGATGCCACCAAATCCTACACACGGTACCTTTTAAGTAAAGTTAATGTAATAACTTCATAATTTGGTAATCAAACCAGGAAAATCCAAAAAGGTTCATTCTCAATGGTACAATCAAATTCAGCACTTTGTAATCCAAAAACTAATCTCTGTTCACAGCTTGTAGGATCCTTGTAGTTTAAAGGTCCCATATCGTGCTCATTTTCAGGTTCATACTTGTAGTTTGGGTTTCTACTAGAACATGTTTACATGCTTTAATGTTCAAAAATCCCTTTATTTGCCTCATAGTGTGTGTCTGAATATACCTGTATTTGCCCTCGGTCTGAAACGCTCCGTTTTAGTGCATTTCAATGGAATTGCAACAGAACTGCGTTGCTAGGCAACAGTTTGGGTCCATGTTTACTTCCTGTCAGCTGATGTCATTCACATACGCTGCAACAGGAAAAACCACTGGGACCCATTTAGAATGTTTACGTTTAAAACTGTGAAATGGTCTTAAATATTGTAGATTTGTGACATCACAAATGGACAGAAATCCTAACGGCTTGTTTCAAAAGCTCAGTTTCTGAATACGGGCTGTGTGTATTTCTCTGTGGATTAAGTGTTTCTATACTTTCACAGTATTTATATATCACTTAAACCTGCTTTATGATATAAAAGACATGAAAATGTCACTTTTTACAATATGGGACCTTTAAATTGACACTTTAGGTGCTTTTCATTATGCTAACGTGTCTCCTCACTTCCCTCACTCGTGTCTCCTCCTCACATCTCTGTAAGAGAGAGAGAGGAAGAGACATGAGGATGGAGGAGCCGATTTCCGGTTCACGGGAGGAGAGAGGACGTGAGGAAACATACGTTAGCGTAATGAAAAGCACCCTTTGGCCGTTTGTAGCTTCTAGTTTTTGGGTTCTCACTGTTTTTGACAGGAAAAGCGTGAGAGTGCTGGCTGTCTCTCCAGTACTGGTCAGTTGTCTAGACTCTTAACAGCTATTCCTGTCTTCACCAGGGTTCAAATTGAGCATCCCCAGTCTGTGTGTTGAACTGTACATCTTTCAGTGCTCCAGTAACACCGTCTGGAGCTAACCTGTCGACTCGTGTTGTAGGATTTTGTCCTGACACAAAGCTGGGGGGAGTCTGAGGCTTTAACAGAGCTGGCTCCACTTAGTCCTGCGACGGGGGGAGTTAGAGGGGCCTGTGGTGACTGTGGTCTGGCCTGGATCCCAGCTGCTGGAGCAAAGTTTGGAAAAGGATGCCTCCTACTGGTTGAAATGTGTGATGGAAGCATTGCTTCAGGTGCAGAAACTCCTCATTTAAAGTAGTGTTTCTGTATAATGTGTTTGTGTTTGCCCTAAATGGGAGGAGCTTACCACATCAAAACAACTCTGATAATATGACATCGACATTCTTTCCCTTCATTACTTCCCACATGTCTTTTATCTTCATTGTATTGTGCTCTGCAGCCAGATGCAACAACACAATAGTTAGGAAGCCATCTTGTTTGCACTGTTTGACCCAGATCATCAGAGTAAAGCATCCAAGTTTCAACATCTGCTCCAACATGTTTGAGGAGGCTCTGGATCACCAGGGTTTGCTCTAAAATGTGGAGAGAGGGAATGTGGGAAAGGGTGAAAAAAAACAACCAACAACAGCATGAAAGTAATCAGCTGCTAGAAGTCTTAATGCAGCCGAGCACTTTTCAGCTCTGTTTTAAAGGAGTCCTTTTTGGGGGGGAATTTCATATAACTGCTGATTTCGGGATTCATTCTGCCAGAATGTATTCTCACATCTTTCATTCTAGTTATTGTAGCTTTTGCCTGCTGATTTTGGCCCCGCTTACCAACACGGTCAGCAGTTCCAGTAGCAGCAGAGGGTGTGTCACACAGCTCGTGGAGGCAATTAATGTACTTTAACCAGATTACCGCAAATTGTGTCAAAATTCTCTCAAGACTCAGTCAAATCTGAACACACAGACATGATACACATATTTTTAGATTCAGTGCGACTTCCCATCGAATACCCTCGGACACCGTTATCTCCAATGTTTCCATTGCGAATAAACACAATAAATAAATCCTCTTACGTACCTTATAACTCCAGAACTGGCCTGAGAATCTTCACGTTTTTAAGTTTCTTCTGTATCAAAGTAATCCAGTGATAGTTGTCTCTACATCCATGGGTACATTGCAAACAGGAACTCTCTCACTCACTCATCTTCAACCTCTTATCCGGGGTCGGGTTGCGGGGGCAACAGCTCCAGCAGGGGACCCCAGTGTGGAGATCTAATCTCTCCACCTAGTCCTGGGTCTTCCCCGTGGTCTCCTCCCAGCTGGTCGTGCCTGGAACACCTCCCTGGGGAGGCGCCCAGGGGGGGGCATCCTTACCAGATGCCCGAACCACCTCAGCTGGCTCCTTTCAACGCAAAGGAGTAGCGGCTCTACTCCGAGTCCCTCACGGATGACTGAGCTTCTCACCCTATCTCTAAGGGAGACGCCAGCCACCCTCCTGAGGAAACCCATTTTGGCCGCATGTACCCGCGATCTAGTTCTTTGGGTCACGACCCAGCCCTCATGACCATAGGTGAGAGTAGGAACGAAGATTGACCGGTAGATCGAGAGCTTTGCCTTCCGGCTCAGCTCTCTTTTCGTCACAACGATGCGGTAAAGCGAATGCAATACCGCCCCCCCGCTGCTCCGATTCTAAGGCCAATCTCACGTTCCATAGTCCCCTCACTCGCCAACAAGACCCCGAGGTACTTGAATTCCTTCACTTGGGGTAAGGACTCATTCCCTACCCGGAGTAGGCAATCCATCTGTTTCCTGCTGAGAACCATGGCCTCAGATTTAGAGGTGCTGATCCTCATCCCGGCCGCTACACACTCGGCTGCGAACCGATCCAGTGAGTGCTGGAGGTCGCAGGCCGATGATGTTAACAGGACCACATCATCATGCGATGATTATCATGTGATGATGTGGTCCTTAATGGTACTAATTTGCTAAAATGTAAACAAGTATAGGCTAAAAAACCTGGGCTCAAGTTGTAGTTGACAGCAAACTAACTAACTAACTCCCTGGCAACATTATACTTCCTGTTCACGTTCTCTTTTATTCTCAAAACAGAAACAAATGTCAAGACGATTGGGCAGCCAACCACATGAGTTTTTTGGTATGCTCTGTGAGGTTGGTATCAGGGATTGTAAAACACATCCCATATCTGGGTCTTCAGTATTGCACCCCTGAATTAAGTTTGTGATGTCCATCCCCATGCTCTATTAGGTCTCATAAATTGTTGCACAATTTTTAGGTTGATACCATTTCTTCACAGATTTGGTGTTAAATTTAACAATTATTTACAACTTCAGTATTGATACAAAAAGATCAATAATCCCTCATAAATACCACATTAAGACACCAAGACCTTGAGGAACACCATAGAAAAAGCCATGCTGTGATTTGGGATCAAAAACTTTTGACATTTGGAGATTTCTGCAAGAACTGCATTTTTCAGCAATTGGATGGCGACACTTCTGTTGTGCAATCTGCTCAGAAACCCCCTTATTGTCAATCTAGCTAGGAAGCTATCCATCCTCTGAATGCTCTAGGTTTCTAGTTTGTGGCTGTAAAGTTTCATGAGGCTGTGATTATCCTAGAGGTCATTTTATACAGGGAGGTCAAATTTAAAAAACTGGTCTTCACTACAATGAAATATCTCCTATGGGGACTAACATCATCACACATGAATACAGTTGGACTCATTGGATCCACAAGAGTCTCAGCTTTACAGTCATACCCCATATATGTAATTCCAGACTGTTTAGGGACCCCAGTATGCAGAAATATTCAAATACACCATTTTAGAATAGGCAAATATTACTTGCATATTAATAACTACAAAATTATACTGTATTGTATGCATTTGCCTTAAACTGCATGTGATTATCATAAAGTGGGCATGTCTGTAAAGGGGAGACTCGTGGGTACCAATAGAACCCATTTTCATTCACATATCTTGAGGTCAGAGGTCAAGGGATCCCTTTGAAGGTCGCCATGCCAGTTTTTCCTCACCAAAATTGAGTGTAACTTTGTAGCGTTATTTAACGTTCTTCCTGACAAGCTAGTATGACATGGTTGGTACCAATGGAATCCTTAGGTTTTCTAGTTTCTAGTTTCATCTGATACCAGTATCTCTAGCTTGAAACTTCAGCCTGCATCATCCTCTGAAAGACAGAATAGCGGCCGGGCTCGCCAGTGGGTTGTTGGAGGATTAAAGTGTTATTTTAAGTCCCAAAAAATAGTTATGGGCTCAAACTAAATACTTTACAAAGTCACAATCCTGTCATTTCATCTATTCACTGCGTTGACTAATTGGTGCTAAACATAGATTTTAAATGACAACCCTTATCTCTGTCAGCCTGAAATTAGTCCTGCATGACATGAGAGATGCGATCTTTCAAGCCTTCCTGCCCAGATTTATCCAGATGTTTGCACGCAGTACGACCGATTTTTTCTTCTCGCTGTGGATCTTGATGTGGGTCATTTTTTTTGACAATGCTTTGTCTCCTTGTTTCCTGCCTATAGGAAATGACTAACGGTTATCCTGCCCTTCCTGTTCTAGATGTGAACTGTGCAGTCCCTCCATTTCCCAGTCTCCGTTTCTTTGCTTTCTATTTCATGTTTGAGCAACACCGTCGGTTTCATTTATTGCAGTTCCCCCTCCTCTTCTCCCTCTGCTATGCCCTCATCAGTCAACGCCTCTCATTCTGTCTTCTTCTTCCAGCTGATTGACACATTTGCATTGGAGATCGGGGAGCTGAAGAGAGAGATGGTCCAGACATCGCCAACGTTTGACAAAGAGCCCATGGATCTACGCGGGTAAGACTGTTTTCCCAAACATCTTCTTAATCTTCAAAATGTTCATCAACCTGGCTAGTTTTTTTATTCCCTATAATTTCTGGAGCTTCTTCTCTTGATGGACCACCTCATGTATCGCCATCAGCATTGTTTTGCATTCTGTTAAATCTGTTAAATCCTTCGACAGTATTTGTTAAATGCCTAATTTTCACCAGCAGATGGCAAACGTGTTTCCCTTTCTGTGTCTTTCTCTCTCTCTCTCTCTGTTTCTCCTCCAGGCTGGAGAATGAAGTGTGCAGCGTTTACCTGCAGTCCCCCCACTGTGGCGGGGTCGGGGGTGAAAGGGATTCTGGATACGACTCCTTGAGAAGGAAGATGAGCGTGTTGGACAGGCTGACTCAAACCCACCCAGTGTGGCTGCTGCTGGCAGTCAGTGAAGAGGAGGCCTGTCGCATGCTGCTCAAACAGCCTCCTGGGGTGAGGAAGGGGTTAACCATCCTGGGATACAAAATGCGGTTTTATTTGAATATCATCTAAGATTGTTTTATATTCCATGACAGGTGTTCCTGGTCAGGAAGTCAGCCGCTCTGCAGAGAAAGGTTCTGTCTGTGCGTCTGAAGGAGGATCAGTCAGGAACTCCCATCAGCCACTTCTCTGTCAGAGAGAGCCAGTACAGTAAGTAACATGTCGACTGTTCATGTGAGTGCAGGACGGGTGGAGTTATCTACATCAGGATATCATCAATACTGTCAAATAGATTGAAGATTACAGACAATACCAAACTGACTATCAGATTAACGCATTAACGCAAACTTTTTGACTTTTAATTACCCTTATAAAAAGAGGTTGTAGCAGGCTCTGTTTTAAAGCTAGAGTTAAGATACCAATATCATATGAAACTAAAAAAACCTAAGGAATCCATTGGTGCCAACCATGTCACACTAGCTTGTCGCAAAGGAGGCTAAATAACGCTCCAAACTTGCGCTAAATGTTGGCGAGGAAAAACTGCCATAGCTATTTTCAAAGGGGTCCCTTGACCTTAAGATATGTGAATGAAAATGGGTTCTATGGGTACCCATGAGTCTCCCCTTTACAGACATGCCCACTTTATGATAATCACATGCAGTTTATTTTTTTATTAATTAAGTTAAATAAAAAAATAAAAAAAATAAAAAATAATAAAATGAATTAATGGGACTGTTTGTAACTTCTTACACGTATAAATCATTGCGCGTCGGTGTCCCATGCGGGCTCGCGTGTGGCTACGCTGTTCAGACTCAGACTCAAACACAAACTACACGGAAGCACCAAAACCTCTTGCTTGTATCTAGTGAAGCCCGTCTGTTAAACAGTGTTGGCCGCGGTCGGAGGACGCGGGGGAGACCGTAGCTTTGGTCTCCAGGACCGGAGTCTCTGCTGTACTCTGCTCCTCTGCCTGCTTGCCTTCACTCACACACCGCGCTTGTTCTCGCTCTTTCGCTCCACTCTCACGTGCATGCACGCACACTACGCACTGCAGAAGAGTTAGTTTAGCTCTGAGAATATCTAGTGAGTGTTCAGTGGACGTTTGTGCAGTAATAAATGCTGCAGCTCCTCCAGACCAACAGAAGTTTCGCGTGTCTTGTGAAGTGACGGGGCTCCACAGAGAGAAACGTTATCGTCTCCGACCAAAACTCCGGTGTCTCCCCTCTTCCCTCCAGCCGCGGTCGGGAGGCTGAGGCAGGAAAACACAGCATCAGCATCGATTCATGGAGAGACCTTCGTCTGGTCAGCTAACATTACTCCCAAGCAGCTGAAATATAGAGTGATATTGTGCTTTTAATTGACGTGTGTCGCCTCACTGTTTTGACCGATGCTCCTTCATGTCTATGTAGAGTGAGCACAAGCGTGAGCGCGAGCAACAGGACGCTGACTTTCGTTGACTTAACAGACACAGGTGTCTCTGTTAAGAAGACATTTGAGTCCCATTAAAATTTAAAAAAAAAAAAATAATAATAAAATGATTTAATTAAATAACTATTTGAATCGATTGACAGTCCCACTCAAAATCTTTGTCAGTCTTTGCTATTTGCAAAACAATCTGGCACTGTACAGAATATGTTCAATAAGCAACAGTTTAGTTAGCCATGCTTTTTTTTTAAGTAAAGTCATGTCAACTCAGGAGTTGTAATGACCTAGACGTGTCAGACAGCTCTAATTGTGTTCTTTCAGTTTCCTGATTTGGTCTTGTTCAACCACAACCACCTCTGCAGTCACACTGTACTCTCGGTCAGAGTTAAAAATGTCATTTCCTGTCTACCTCCGCATATTGTGTGCGTACAAAGATAAACCCATACGTAAATGAGAAATGAGAGTGTGTGACCGGAGGGATGTCAGTTTGTGTGTGTGTGTGTGTGTGTGTGTGTGTGTGTAAGCATGCCAATGTGGGGCTCACTTTTAAAACGATTCCTACCACCATTTAGCTGTTCATTGAATGTGACTGTCCCACTAAATTGCTGGTATAAAGTGATAAAGTGTTGATCTGCTGATGTGGTGTGGCTGCAGCATTTATCTTCAGTACACGTCTGCAGCCAACCGTGAGTTGAACAACATTTGGTCATGGTCACATGTTTGTTTGCACTGCCTCAAGACTGACATTGAACAGGTAAAAACATACTGTAGCTAGCTGTGTGTATGTGTGACTTTAGTAGCACTTGAAAATAGTCTCAATGTTGACATAGTAAAATAACTTTATTCTAGTGGTTAACAATTGTGATATAGTCACACAAAAAGAAAGATTGTCGGTCAGTATGTACTGTAACTGTGCTTATAAGCTTTCAATAACTAGTCCTACATTGTGCTGTGCTTCAGTGTTGGGAGTTAGTCACGGAGCTGTGACAGAGCCAAAGTGTGATGACACACCAGCTGTGGATTTTCCCTGCTGAAATGACAGCATGCATGGGAGGGAGGGAGGGGGAGTGCCTTTGGCCTGGTTTGGCCTTTAGATGTGGGTCAGCTGCTCTCCAGTTGGCCTCTCATACTGACTGCTGGGTTCAGTTAGCCTTGAGCACCAACGGTTTAGATCTGAACTTTTAAACAATGCTTTTACAGGAAAATACAAATCACCAATACTTTTCAAGCCACATCGCTCATTAACAAGCACAACAGTGCCTAGATATTGATATATTGATATTGATATTAAAACAGAAATATCAATTTGTGTGACATAAATTGATATTTCTCTTTTAATTTGTTTCTTTATTTATTAATCTTATCCATCTTCCCTTATTTTTTACTCTCTGTTTAAGTTTCCCTTTATTTATTTATTTATAAATATATTTATTTATTTTTGTGTTTATTTATTTTGTATTTATTGTATATTTACTTTTAAATGTGTGTATTTATTTATGTATTTATGCATTTCTTTCTTTATAGATAATACAAAATACATGCAAACATTTATAAATACAGTTATAAATAATATATACATAAGTAAATAAAAGGGAAAATTAAGCATAAGAGTAAATAAATAAGGGAAATAATACAAAGATAAAAAAATAAAGAAACAAATTAAAACAGAAATATCAATTTATGTACAATTTATGTATTCATTTATATTAATGACACATTTATTTATTTTCCAAGTAATTCCTATATTTATTTTTTATTTTGGCAAGTTCCGTCGTCCATGCATATTGATGTGTGGCAAATATATCTCTTTGCTGGTGCAATAATATGTTGCTGTTGTTTGAAAGTGTAGAAAGTTATTAAACCGCATTAAACAGTGGCTTAAAAACAAATGTTAAAACCAATAGATATAAACAGTATTTTATGTGTTCACTTTGTAAGGAGGCACTGAATTTATTTTGTGACCAACTTGTAATGTATGTACTGTATGTATATACCAGGCATCAGCAACCTTTACTATCTAAAGAGCCAATTTAGGCAAAAAAGTAAAAATAAAAAATCTTTCTGGATCCGCAAAACATTTGAGCATTGTGATGAAGGTAACACAGTTTATAGTCTAATTATAAAGTATATAAGTCTAATGCAGTGACCTACCATAGACCTACACAAATGATAAATGAAAATGAAAATGTAAACAAAAAACAGTTATTCATTTCCATTTTTAATAATCCACAGGGAGCCACTGGAGAGGGGCTAAAGAGCCGCATGTGGCTCCGGAGCCGCAGGTTGCAGACCCCTGGTATATACCAATACAAACTTTCACTCTAACTTTATTGGACAGACCCAATTTGTGACTAAAATCAATAAAACTTCCTTGTAAAATGCCGGCAAGGCCGGACGTAAGTGACAGAATAAATGTTCCAAATACAAACGCCTGTAAGCAACCACATCTGAGTACCAGTCTATGAATTTTAATTCAGTCTGTACCCATTTCATTTGTTTGCAGCCTTTTCTCTCGAGGAATCTGGGATCAGCTTTGCAGATCTGTTTCGCCTGGTGGCTTTCTACTGTATTAGCAGGTAAACAAGCAACGTTTGTTTTTCTGTCTATCCATCACATCCCCATCTTCTCCGTGTTTTGTTCTGTGATGAGAGGCTGATTTGAGTGCGGATGAAAAATAACGTTAGTTGAATAAGCACTCAGCTCTCAGTGCCCCAAGGCTCTCACTTCTTGTTTTAGCTTGTGCCGGCTCGGGAGACACAGATAAGCACAGGGCTTAAAACAACAGACACAGGAAATAGAGGGAAAGTGTGCCCTCAAGCAATACCCACCCACCACAACACTGGATTCAACCAGAGAGATCAGCAAATCAAACAGGCCTCCTCAATTTTACAAATGCGGATTATATTTTTTGATTTTAATTTACATTGCCAACACGTATGTATTATCTCTCGAGCTTCGTATCAACGGCTTTGTAATGGAAACAAAGGTATCTACATGTTCATGTTAATGATGATTGAAAGTGTTTTCACTTCTCTGTATGCCAGTTAGGGCTACATAATTAATCGAATATTAATCGCGGTCACAATTTTGGCTCCCCACAATTAAATGAACATGATTGCCTGAGATATTGATTTTTAAAATGTGTGTTCTGCTCATAGAAAACTGCTGCATATCAAATAAAATCAAGCACTTCCTAAACTAACAGCCACCAACCGGTGATCGAGATGTTTAGGCTTCACTTTTGGGTATAGATATTATCTATACAACCAATGTGTTTATGGTTAAATTAAGAGCATAAAATGTATTATCTAGCTCTTATTGTTGCTAATTTGCTTTCAAAGTGCACCAGATTGATGCATTTAACTTTATAATGTAGCTAACAAAGAGGGTAGGGTGAATATTCCTGTATTTCCTCATATTGCAATATATATATAGCAGACAAAAATATTGCAATGTCAGTTTTTTCCAACATCGTGCAGCCCTAATTTGTACATTAAAGGGATGTACTGTAGCACAGCATGGAAGTGAAAACAGTCCTATGATGTTGCTAAAATCAAAGAACAATCGTGATGAATAATTGTGACCTCAATATTGATCAAAATAATCGTGATTATCATTTTGGCCATAATCGTGCAGCCCTATTGCCAGTGTGGGATGGCATCGTCGATTTTGTTAGGGCATATCACTGTCAAATGAGGACAATGTGCATTATAACCCTGACCATAAAGCAGTATTGATGAGACAGAATCACAACTTGTTATTGTCACAACTTCAACTAGAAGGGCACTCGGAGAGCACAGACCTCCACCAAGGTGCCTGACTTTAGAAACAGATCACAGCTCACAGCTGGAGGTACTGTGAGGTAGTCGGCTTGTTATTAACACGGTGTGTTTCCGTGTAAGGTTTCGGCGGATGCCTCTCTTATTCAGCAGCCTTGTTATGTCTGTATAACGTTACATTACGTTGTCTCTCATCCCGTCATCTACCGCTTTTTTCTTTCTCACCACGGACGGCCAACAGCTCCCGCACACACATCCACACACGTATCTCTGCTCTCTGAAGGAAGGAGGCTGGGTCACACGTCATCATCGCGCCATCAGTTACACTGCGCATGTGTTATACGCTGTGGTTTTAATTCTCAGGCTGATCGGAATCCTTAAACAAAATTCCTGAATCCGGATCATGATCCGGATCGCCACCAAAATCTAAAGAATTGTCCATTGTGCCACACCCCACCCCTCCAAAACATTTAATTCAAATCCATCACAAACTTTTGGAGTAATCCTGCTAACAGACAAACAAACAAACCAACGCAGGTGAAAACACCTTGGAAGGAGGTAACTTGACAAGTGCACTCAGTAGAGTGCGGCTCTCCGCCAGGTGTGTCTGCAACGACCACTGCCGTCATGTTTGATTGAATTAACACAAACCACAATTGCCTCCCATCTAGACCACGAGCGTATCGGACGTGTTTTTCACTCGCACATCTCACACAACAGACACGTTCTCATTTTAATTGATGCAGCTGTCTTGAATTGAAATACTTTAACTTTATTAGAATCATCATATACAGTTCATACAGGTATATATATGAAATTTGGCCGCTGCATTTAACCCATTCAGTGTCTCTCGCTCAAGGACACTTCAACATGCAGACAGTAGGAGCCGGGGATCAAACCGCCAACCTTGTGGTTAAAGGACGGCCCACTCAACCCCCTGAGCTACAGCCACCTCTGCTCCGGCTCTGTGCAGCTAAACTGCAGTTCACTGTGTAACGCTTCATGTTGACTGTTTAACGCTTCCTCTGAACAGAAACTCTCAGTCCTGCTGTGTGTTTAGATCTGTTAGCTGTATTAGCCTCATTAGCTGTTAGCTCTGTTAGATCTGTTAGCTGTATTAGCCTCGTTGGCTGTTAGCTCTGTTAGCCAAACACACCGCAGGACTCTACAGCTAACTAGCTCTCCTCCTACAGACATGAGAAGACGTAGTAATAGTATTACACATATACATACATGCAATTGTCTTATAGGGGTGCAAATCAAGAGAAGAGTAATTCATAATCCGTAGCGGAAACACACAAGACCAAACTGAAGCAGTTGTCGATCACTTGCGGCCCCTACCGGTTGGTTAAGAAGAGCGAGGAGACAGCAGACAATGACCGTATAAAACAATCAATAATATGTTTTCCAAAAGTGTGAATCATCGCAACCACAAGAGGTCCTTGAGCATACAGTCATAAATGAGCACCAAAAATACGAGGCTGATGGGTCCAGCAGTATGTGAGATTAGCCGTGGACAGACAGACAAACAGACACACGACCGAATACATAATCTCCTGGCGGAGACACTAATAAATGTACAGAGGTATCAGCATTAAGTTTCATAACTGAACTCATGCAGGCAAATTCATTTGACTACTGCAGCTCCTTCCCTGCTTCATGTTTTAATCCTTTCTTATATTGTTTTTCTTGTGTTTATTTTCTGTCACATTTATTGCCCGCTTATCTTTCACTTACTGTAGGGATGTCCTGCCTTTCACGCTCAAACTCCCAGAGGCCATTGCATCTGCGAAAACTCAGAAAGAACTGGAGGAGGTGGCTCAGCTTGGAGCAGGTAGGCCACATTTATTATTATTTTATCCTCAGAAATTTTGTAGTAACACACGTCTTCAACGACCATATGGGTGGTTTTGCCAGTTTTAACTATAAATCAGCTACAGTTGAGCATTTTTCAAAGAATTCTTCAGTTTTTGGATCAATTCCTCACCGTTCAGTCAGCCATTCGTTTACATTAATATCACATTGTTAAAAGAAATGCAGATTTGAAATTTGTCTGAGAAAGTCATACTGAACATTTTGTCAGTGCTTTTTTTTTGTCAAACTTAAGGACTGGTTCAACATTTTTTTAATTAAGATGAGAAGATCATTAGATGAGGAGCTTGATGTTGATCGTGTGCCTCAACTACAGAGCTGGAGATGGGAGGTGATCAGCCTATAGCTTAGCATAAAGACTTTAAGGAGAGGGAAACAGCTCCAATACTTAAAAATGCACCCACCAGATCCCCTAGAGCTCTAATTCAATTCTAATGTTTAGTTAAAATTACAATTTGTGGTGGTTTTAAGGGGAGTTGGTTGCTGTGACTATTTATTGCCGAACGAACAGCTGGGTGCAGCAACCTCCTGGAGTCTTGTCATTATAGTGCGGTTGCCAGGTTTGGTACCAATGTATCTGTAAAGAGACATTTTACCAAAACCTATAAGCTCACAAGACCTTATCTGGCAACCCACGCTATAGGAGACACTGAAAAGAAATGCTGGGCGGATCGATGGATTTTTATTATTATTTATTACTTTATTTAACAGGGACACTGCACATTAATAAATATTGCTGTAAATGCGCCAGATTTAGCCAAGAGGCTATTATTCGTCTGTAGTCACTGGACAGATGTTTCATAGTCACCCTAAAAATGAAATTTAATATTTACAAAAGTTATTAAAGTCTTTAAAAACAGGCAGCATAGAGGATCACAATACAGGACAATGTTACTGAAAATATGGACTAAATAAGACGACGTTGTAATGCATTATTAGACACTGTTTCAAGAACGTGCAAAGCAGAAGCACAGACATAAAAATCTTGCATATTACATAGCGACAATATAGCGAAAGGTTACAGCAGACAGTGGTACAGACAGAGGACGGTATAGTGCAGTTGACTTTGAGTGCTGACAGAGCAGAGTACTAATTAATCGTGTCTTTAGATGAGCTCTAAATAAACTGTATGTAGTTAGTTCTCTAATAGTTGTTGGGATGGAGTTCCATTCTAGTGCAGCTTTTGACAAATAGTTACAAATTGTCATTTTTACATTTCATTTGAATACAAATTAAACAAATGAGATACAGCTTGTCAATTAGTAAGCTTCACAGTTGCTGTTCGGAGGATTTTTGAACTTAAGACAGAGCCAGGCTAGGTGTCCCCCCCCCCTGCTTCCAGTCTTTATGCTAAGCTAGGCTAGTTGCCTCCCAGCTCCAGCTCTGTAGCAAAAACGTTAATGTAGAAAAATGAATGCTAGTGACCTTCTCATCTAACTCTCAGAAAGAAATTGAATAAGTGTACTTGACAAAATGTTGTACTATTTGTTAAACATTAAAGCTGAAGTAGGCGAGATTGGAGCAAATATGATTAAAAAAGTTATTTTTATTAAACTGTATACCGTGACAGTAGTACATGAAACAGGTAACCTGAAAAAAAACCTCCGGTGTCCTCCGGTGCTCCTAAAGTGGTGGACACACTGCCCGCATCAGGCTCGCGTGAGTCTCGCGTGGCGTGTTGTTTTTTATTTCGGCGTCCATGTTAACAGGTTAGAGTGGACACACTGCCCACATGAGACGCGCGTCTATTTTATAGAATAGAAGGGTCGCCTATTTTACACGCGAGCCTCTCGCGTCTCAGCTGCGTGTCTCAGCAGCAACAGACAGTGAAGGTGATCTATTGACTGTATATGAACATCATATCAGCTACATAATACAGTTTACATGTCTAGACATCTTTAGAATATGTAACAGACAGTGAAAGGGATCTAGTGACTGTATATTAACATCATACCAGCAAGACTTTACTGCAGTTTACATGTCTGGACATCTGTAGAATATGTCACAGACAGTGAAGGTGATCTATTGACTGTTAATGAACATCATACCAGCAAGATTACTAAAGTTTCCATGTCTAGACATCTATAGAATATGTCACAGACAGTGAAAGTGATCTAGTGACTGTATATTAACTTCATACCAGCAAGACTTTACTACAGTTTCGAGGTTTATCTGTGGAATATGTTACAGAGATGAAAAAAAAGTAAAGTTAAGTAAACTTGTTTTTAAATCAACACTTTTTTTCTATAGTCAGAATCCCTTCATTTGTTAACACAAGGCTTTTATTCTGAAATATGAGCAGTCCGTGCTGTGGAAACACGCCGTCACTTTGGGAGCTCAAAAAATTGATAACGTTTGGGGTTTAAATCAACACCTCCTGCTTTCATTTCGAAAGCGGGTTTTCTTTGCACAGAATTCCTTCATTTGTTAACACGAGGCTTTTATTCTGAAATATGTGCCGGACAGTGATGTGGAACAAGCAGTGACTTGGAAAGCATCATATGAATACGAATACAGTACTGAGTTTTAATTGTGGATTATTACTATTATTTACTAATTACCACACGTTTCTGAACCTTTCTCTGTCTAAAATAAATATAAATTATATTTATCATGAAGTTAGATGGCCATTAAAAGGCAAACTCTATGTAGAAAGAAAGGGATGTCAGCAGCAGCAAAAACACAGCTGACAGGTAGCAGACACGCTCCCGAGAGGCAGCCAACTCGCGTCTAGTGTGAACATCCTAGGTGTGCATCACGCAGCCACGACGCAACGCTGCCGTCAGGCGAGCCTCATGCGGGCAGTGTGCTCACGGCTTAACGGCATCTGCAAGATTTCACAGACCGGAGGTAAACAAGCAGTAAGAGCTGATTTTCAGGTATGCTGTCCAGCTGCTATCTATGAGAGCCAGATGTCAATCACACGCGAAGTCCGACCAATATTGTAATGCCTATTTCTCATATAAAATGTTTTCAGAATCATCTTGTAGTGTACTGTTTAGCTGTAAAATGAGAAAGTTTGTGACGCCACCGCCATTGTGAAATCTGGTGAAGGAACGCCAAGTTCCGGTCACATGACCAGAGCACAGCCAATAGGAACGCTTTCTCTCTGAAATGACCTGTGATTGGTCAAAGTCTCCCGTCACAGGCTAGATGTTCTAAAGCCTGAAAACAGAGCCATGAGGAGGTGCAGAAGTGTAGTTTTCTCTCAGAACACTTGAATTACAATATGCTGAAAAGTTATTATGGGATTTTTGCCGAATGATGCCAAAAATATACTGCCTACTTTAAGTAATGTGGTAAAGTATACAAGATTGGACCTCAAAAGTTAAAACACCATTGTACTTGTAATGTCATCCATACTCTTTAACCTAGTGGTGCCAGGGTTCCTGGCTGAGTGCTCCACCTGCTATGACATGCAAACACTCAGTCAACTAAGCAAGAGCAAATAGAGATGAAACAGCCAGTATCTGTGTGTACAGGTTCTATTTATTTTTCTTTGCTGACCATCCAGAGGCCTGTACTACGAAGCGAGGTCAACATACCCAGGGTAAATTCTCTTTATCTGGCTTAATCAACCCTAACAGACGAGATCCCGCTAAGCGGTCCTACAAAGGTGGTTATCAGCTCGGTAACTCTGTCAAGTTGATCTAGGCTCAGCTGCTGTGAATGTGCAGTGAGTCAGCTTCAGTGAAAGCCTACGACATAGCTTAGTGCTTAGTGTGGGGGAGAAGGGAGTGGCGAGTGGAAAGCTACAGTAGGCCGTGTGCTGTCTGAACACACACATACCATCACACCACACTCAGACATGTACTGTGTGAAAACACCAGAGAGGCTCGCAAGCGTGAGCGCTAACGTAATGTGCGCAGTAAACTGTGTCGTAGCTGCCGACAAACGTGAAAAGCTGCTGTTGTATTTGCATGCCGGCATTCCTGTGAATGGAAGTGGGTGTAAAGTCTGCACCGCTCTGGCTTTCACACTACTGGTGGTTCCATACGATGTGAAGGGGGAGAAAGGGACAGCTTGTGAGCCTCTCTTAGCGAACTCCTACAGTCATAAAGGGAAACTCCCCTTCTCCAGTGGAAAGCTTCTATTTAAAGACTAAAAGCAGACTATCATATTATATGTTGTGGAATCTGGGCATGCACATGTGAAACGCAAACACATGTTACAAACCGCCCAAGAGACGTTTGAATATTGCAGTGACTTTGCAACTGATTTGCAACTTCCCAGAGGGCATGGAGGGGGGGAAAGGCACTTAGGCACTTATTAACAGTTGTTGATCATAAAAAAAAAGTATTTCGGATGAGAGTAGGACTCAACATTTTTGCCAAGCTAGCATTGTGACCTTCAGGATGGCAGTGTTGGTTAATCCAGACTGACATATCTCAGGAGGACTGGATGGATAGCCATTAAATCCCGCAGAGATATTCATGTTCCCCTCAGAATTCAAGTTAGTCAAGTTACATTTTATTTGTGTAGCCCAATATCAAAAATTTGCCTCAGAGGGCTTTACAATCTGTACAGGATATGACACCCTCTGTCCTTTACAGTATGACCCTCTCGTCGGATAAAGAAAAACTCCCCCCAGCAGTGCTTGTGGGACATAAACAACAGAGGGTTATTGAGAGCCAGTGGGTTAAAGTTAATATTATTCTCATCGGCAGGACTAGTAGGCTTAAATTATACATGGAGACTGAGACCGACCCCCCAGCTGAATAATAAAAGAATAACCAACTAATTGAAAGTTAGGGCAAAAGATGGGTTTTGAGTTTGGATTTAAAGGCCTTCACAGATTCAGACTGTCTGATGTCAACAGGGAGGTTATTCCAGAGAAAGGGGACTCGATAAGAAAAGGCCCCTTTGGCCTGCTGACTTCTTTTTCACTCCGGGGAAAAGGATGAATTGTAACTTCCTTAACTTTTCAAGCGCAATCATCAAGTCAACAGTTGAATTTGTCACACATTCCATACGCAGGTTTATGACTAAATACCTGCAAAACTAATGACATACCCATCAGCCTCAGCTATACATTGTGTTTAGTGCTAATTAGCAAATTTTAGCATGCTTATACACAAAACTGAAATGAACATGATGAACATTATACCTGTTTTAAGATCAGAAATATAGCACCATTGTGAGCATGTTAGCGTTCTAATGTTAGCATTTAGCTCAAAGCACTGCTGTGCCTATATGTGCAGCCTCACAGAGCTGCTACTTTTATCTCTAACAGAAATACTGTTTTCTTTCATTCATTCATTATTTCTAGTTGCTTCAATGTTGCTGGGTTTTGTTTGTCTTTTGCTGTTGAGCTACCATCAGTGAAACTAGGAACTTCCTTCACATTAAAAGCCCTCCAGCATCATACAGCTGCTCCTGTTCTTGCTAGGCTTTTAGTTTGAAAAATCTGCAGGATGTGTCAAGTTTTTATTTGACAGTAACTTAAAGGTCCCATATCATGCTCATTTTCAGGTTCATACTTGTATTTTGTGTATTCTACTAGAACATGTTTAAAAAACTTTATTTTCCTCATACTGTCTGGTTGAATATACCTGTATTTACCCTCTGTCCGAAACGCTCCATTTTAGTGCATTTTTAACAGAATTGCAACGGAAATTGCGTTGCTAGGCAACAGTTTGGGTCCATGTTTACTTCCTGTCAGCTGATGCATTAACATACACTGCAACAGGAAACACACTGGGACACATTTAGAATGTTTACGGTTAAAACTGTGAAATGGTCTAAATATTGTATATTTGTGACATCACAAATGGACGGCTTGTTTCAAACGCACAATTTCTGAATACGAACTGTGTGTATTTCTCTGTGTATTGAGCGTTTTGATACTTTCACAGTATTTATATAGCACTTGAACCTGCTTTATAATATAAAAGGCATGAAAATGTTCACTTTTTACGATATGGGACCTTTAACACAAAAATAGAACTGATCGGAATTAATTAGTGAATGAAAGCAGTATTTGTGGTAAATAAAAAGTCAGAGCAGAAGAATGTTGAGTATGACATGACTCTGTTGTTGTAGATGGATGGATTAGTGCTGTGGAAATGTACATTACACTGAATTTACTGTGAGCTATTACAGTACCGCTAATTTCACTCTTCTTCAATGCTTTTTACCCAGCCTATAAGTGACCGGCCTTTGTTCGTGCTGGTCACAAACAAAATGTATTATTTGAGACTCAGACACTATTTAAATACCGGCTTTTATCTGAGAATTTATAGTAGGTCCTTTTTCAGTCATATCACAGATTAATGTTATCATAAATCAAAGGAAACAGTGCTCTTCTTTGTAGAATCAGAGTATCCTACAGTATATTGAGGTAAGTCAGTATTATATGTGCTGGACCTGCTGCAGTCTGCACACAGACACCACAGTGTCAGGTGATCGTCGCTCACGTGGACTAGTAGGAATACCACAGTCAGATTTCAGTCTCCAGACACCAAGGTACTATGAGAGATATGAAACTGCTGGACCCGGCTTTTTTATTGCCCTAGGAATGCAAACATGAGTAATGTTTCCTTTTTTAGCCTGCGGGGAACAGTCATCACTGGGCTTATGCTGCAATCGCTGCATACACATTTTGAAGTGGTGTGATTTGTTGCCGGTTCTTTTCAGTTTGGTTAAATCAATGTGTTGTAACTACATATACGTGCTAGGATATAATAGCTTAGAATCATTCTTTTCAAGTGGTTATTAAAGCTGAGTGTGTCAGCATGCGGAAACCGTTGTGCCAAATAGCTGCAAACAATGGAATGATTCAGTGGAACAGCACACGAACATCAAAATGGGAGCACATGTCCTCAACTCACACTGTCAATGTAAAAAAAAAAAAAAGAAAGAGGGAGAAAATCATATAAGTAAGGTTTGCTGACAGCAGTAGCTTCATTTAACAAGTTCATTTTATTTGTATAGCCCAAAATCACAAGTCACAAATTTGCCTCGGGGGGGGCTTTACAATCTGTACAGGATACAGGACACCCTCTGTCCTTTACGGTGCGACCCTCGCATCGGATAAGGAAACAACAGAAAATTGTCCCAGAACTACTCAGTTAGGGGAGCTACAGGACAGCACTGTGTCGAAGTTAAGAGGGAGGAAAACAGAGCAGGAAGAAGGAGTGGAGGAACTGGAACTGTGTGCCGTGTGTAGTGTTTAGTGCCCTCCCACTCTGTGATTAGCATGGGCGACTCCCTCTCTGCGTGTCTCTGGGTGTGAGCCGGCACCCAGTGAATCGAAGCCAAGAGACGCTGGGCTGAACTCACAGCAAGACGAAGAGCAGAAAGACAGGCAAAGAGTAAGAAACATTAGGAAAACTTTGAGGAAAAACATCTGAACTGTTGGTGAGAAGTAGTTGAATGCTGTCTTTGTTCTTTTTCACCTTTACTTTAACTGATCTTTGGAAGACTCAAGGACATTACCGTTTCTCTGGACCTTGACTTGTCCAAGGAGGAGGAGGTATGTGTCTTGGCTTAAAGTTAGTTAATGTTTGCCTCTGAGTGTTTCTGTGTCTGTGTATTTCAGGCTTCTGGGACTCTGCCCTGTGCAGTCAGCGTCGCACTTCCCCCCGTCCCTGTCGCCCTCTGAGCCGTACCCTCAGCCCCCAGCGAACAAACAGGAACAGGGAGGTCGAGGGGTCAAATCCGGGACACGTCGGGGCCCACTGCGACAGCGCGCCCCCGACCCTACGGTCCCACGCCTCTCCACCTTCCTTTCATCTGGAGAGGAGACACTCCAGCGGTCCTCTGTGCTTCGTCAACCCCCTGTTTCTCCAGACTCATCGGCACTGCCGCCGCGAGGACGATCCGCCTAACAAGTCCGATCCGCCTAACAAGTCCGATAACAACCTAGAGGACCTAGAGAATGCGGGGAAACCGTCCGTGGAGTCGTTAAGCAGCAGCAGCCTGGGTAGCGAGCAGCACGTGGACAAGATCAAGCTGAACGGCAAATCACGGCTCCCTCCTCCCCGCCCTCCCCCCCCCCGCTCGATGCCACGCCGGCGCCCTGCCCCGCCTCCACCTGGACCTCCAGCAGCCACCACCAGACCCAAGAGCATGCCAGAGGCCGTTGCTGTGTCTACACGGCAACTACAGTCCCCGAGCAGGCGCCCAGCACCTGCTCGACCATCGATGGGTACCAAGCAGAGCAGCCCGTCCAAAACCGCCAGCTCGCCGATCCCTGTGCCTTCAAACCCACCACCTCCGAGGCCCAAGAAGCCTGATCTGGAAGCTCACCGCTGTCACATTGCCCTGGACGATGAGACCATCGCCAAGGCTCTGTCCCGTGCCAAGCTTCCACCCTGCCAGCCTCCGCCTGCCGTCCCTGCTGCTGTACTACTGGAGAATAACGCCGGGAGTCCGTCCACACGTAAGGAGAGGGGACGCCAGCGGCTCAGTGACATGAGCATGTCTACTTCCTCCTCTGACTCACTGGAATATTCACAGACTCCTGGATTCTCCCTGGGCCTGGCCCCGAACCCCTCCCGACAGCTTAACCATCAAGACCCGGTGGAGGACAGTAGCGAAGACGACGAGGACGGGGAAGAAGATGAGGAGGAAGACTACGGGGTCGGTTTGGAGACGGACCTAGAAATGCGCCTCCGTCCGTCCTTCAAAGCGCGGAGGCGAAGGGTCGGCGTGAGCCTGAGTGGTGGCTCCTTCATCCTCCCCAGAGCCCTGAAGGGACGCTTCCGCAAAGTGAGCGGAATGCTCAGCTCCCTCATCACCCCGGAGAGACGGGCAGTGAAAAGGATCGCCGAGCTGTCCAGGGACAAAAGCTCGTACTTTGGCTCCCTGGTCCAGGACTACATCAGCTTTGTTCAGGAGAACCGAGGCTGTCACACCTCAGGGATGGATTTTCTGCAGACTCTCAGGCAGTTTTTGACACAGATGAAGGCTTACCTGCGCCAGAGCTCCGAACTGGACCCCCCTATAGAGTCACTCATACCAGAGGACCAGATCGGTAAGTCAGCCTAGAAGATTGCATATCTTTCAAGTATTTAATCAGGATGAATCACCTGATTGTCCATAGTTAATCACGATTAATCACACATTTTTTTATCTGTTCAAAATTTACCTTAAAGGAAGATTTGTCAAGTATTTAATACTCTTATCAACATGGGGGTGGGCAAATATGCTGCTTTATGCAAATTTGTATATATATTTATTACTGGAAATCAATTAACAACACAAACCAATGACAGATATTGTCCAGAAACCCTCACAGGTACTGCATTTAGCATAAAGAAATATGCTCAAATCATAACATGGCAAACTGCAGCCCAACAGGCAACAACAGCTGTCAGTGTGTCAGTGTGCTGACTTGACTATGACTTGCCCCAAACTGCATGTGATTATCATAAAGTGGGCATGTTTGTAAGGGGAGACTTGTGGGTACCCATAGAACCCATTTACATTCACATATCTGGAGGTCAGAGGTCAAGGCACCCCTTTGATAATGGCCATGACAGTTTTTCCTCAACCAAAATTTAGCATAAGATTGGAGCGTTATTTAGCATCGTTCACGACAAGCTAGTATGACATTGGATGTTGGTACCGATGGATTCTTTAGTTTTTATAGTTTCATATGATACCAGTATCTTCACTCTAGCTTTAAAACTGAGGTGCTACAACCTAAAAATCACACGTTAATGCGTTAAAGAAATTAGTGGCGTTAAAACAAATTTGCATTAACATGTTAGTACTGCGTTAACTTTGACAGCCCTAATTTAAAACCATGGATTTGAATGTACTTGTGTACATTTGTACAGATTTGTTGTCTGCATGGTGGGATTGTTTGTCCTGTCCTGACTTTGTGAAACATCTGCGTGTGCATGCGTGGGCACATGTGTGGGATACATGTTTTTTCTTCCCAGTATGATTTGAGAAGTAAAACCTCTTTTAGTGTTGCTTCTTCAGAAAAGGAATTCAAAATGACTTCATTCACGACGAAGATCAGTGAGTGGACAGGCTTGTTTAGCCTTGGGAATCCGATGTACTAGTTGAAGTTTTCCATTATTAGCCTTCCTCATTACTGGTGTTGAGTTACAGAAATGCCAGAGTGATGTGCCTCGGTGAGTTATTCTTGGCTTCTGTTGGTTGGCACAGGCTTGCAGTGCAGTTGAAGCTCATTTTGAAGAGCAGAAATTTTCATTTAATTGTACTAGGCTTACTTCGTATTTAACTTCAATTTGTTACCTACCGAAATGTGTCCGTAGCAACGAATATTGAAAGCTGGCAGCGAATGTTTGGCCAGATATGTGGTTTCTCTGACTATCTTATTATATTTAAAATTCCTGTACGGCTGCTTGTGTTTGGACAACAGTTTACATGCAAGAACTTTGGCTTCTTTAGTTGCATGGAGAAAAAAAAGAAAAAACATGGTATCAAAAAAAGTATTGTACTGAAATCCCTACTTCTTATTCCACTGGATAGTATCAAAGTTGTTGATATGCTCCACTGAGGTCATGATGATTGTAAATATAAAGTTTGAGCAGCTCTATCAAAGGGACGGATTATTGTGGACTCGAGTATTTGCATGAATATGTAAGTATGTGTTTGCACTCATCTCACGTCCCCCTTGTTCATTGTAAACAATAACAGCAAAGCCTTGTTCAGGGACAGAGAAGTGATCCATTCTGGTTGTGCTAACGGACCACAGATCCGCACATAAAGCGCCTCACGCTCACAGACGTTCCCCTTTGGAGAGGCGAAATGTTAAGAAATGTAAATGTTGTTTTATACAGCAACCGTGGAAGTGATTAGTTTTATCTAAGCTATTACAGAGACACTAGAATGAGAGAAATCTACTGTATATACGCACCAATAGGGAAGTTAGATGGTAAGAGGTGTGTCGAAATTACAGCTATTAGAAAACCAAAACAAAACTGAGTAGGACGAGCAGGCTGACGTCATGCTACCATCCCACGGAATATGTTTAAAAGGAAAAGAGAAGTGACGTTAGGATGATTCACAGTGTTTACAGAAAGACTGAGAAATATTGTGTTTGTAGTAAAAAGGGGAGCTAGAAGTCCAAAGTTTTTAGTGAACTATGATACTTAAAGGTCCCATATCATGTTCATTTTCAGGTTCATACTTGTATTTTGTGTTTCTAATAGAACATGTTTACATGCTGTATTGTTCAAAAAACACATTATTTTCCTCTTACTGTCTGCCTGAATATACCTGTATTTACACTCTGTCTGAAACAGAAACTCTGAAACTGCATTTCAATGGAATTGCAATGGAATTGCAATGGTATTGCGTTGCTAAGCAACAGTTTGGGTCCATGTTTACTTCCTGTCAGTTGATGTCATTCACATACACTGTAACAGGAAATAAACTGGGACACATTTAGAATGTTTACATTTAAAACCGTGTAATGGTCTAAATATTGTATATTTGTGACATCACAAATGGACAGAATTCCTAACGGCTTGTTTCAAACGCACAATTTCTGAATACAGGCTGTGTGTATTTCTCCGTATATTGAGCGTTTTGATAGTTTAACAGTATTTATATAGGAGTTTAAACCTGCTTTATAATGTAAAAGACATGAAAATCTCACTTTTTACAATATGGGACCTTGAACTTATAATCTGGTGTTGTGAGGTCAGGTAGAGCCATCAACTATTGTTTGTGAAGGGAGGGTGTACAACACACACCCTAACTTTCTGGCCGTGTTATGAACAAACAGGATGGGAAGGAAGAGAAAAGGAAAGCTGTCATTTGTGGGATGTAAATCAGAAAACTCCGAATTTTTAAAGATTAATTTCATGTACATGACTTTGAGTGTTTTTCTAAAGTTTTGAGTGTATGTCCCGGCTGCTGTGTATGTTGTTGTCTGCGCGTGCACACTTGTTTATCACAGACTCTCCTACAGTTTATTGCAGTTGAGGGAAGCCTTTTGAACAGGCTGTAGTCTAGATAAAGGCCAATAACAAACATTGCTCAATATACAAAGGAAATGAGCCTTTCTGGAGGGAATCAGGAAGTCTGCAGTCAGAAAATATGTGTGCGTGCATGTGTGCGTGTGTGTGCGCCTACATGTACATACTACAGTGTGTCCGACTGTGTGTCCTTAACAGCCTCCGTACCGCTCCTTGTGTACACACGAGGATCTGTCGGATTTATCCAGCCTCTGTAAACACCTCAGGCCTCCCCTTGTTGTCGAACTTCAGCTTTATTAGTCTTAGCAGTGTGCAATAAAGAACTACCAAACCCTTACCTCAGGCGACCCTCAACACTCGTCTCTTACGCTGCGTTCCCACCAAGAGCGAAGTGAATTTTCGCCTTGTTTTACTCGCATGACCGCTGCGGTCATTTGTGTTCATTTCGCGCTAGAGGAGAAGGCGCTTGTCTCCATAGATACCAACAACATTTTCTTTCCGCCATTTCCACCATCAACCACGGAAGAAATAACCACTGTTGCTGCTTTGTACATGCTGTGGAAGTCCCAGATATGTCGGAAAACCAAACGCCGTCGTGTCTGGGTTCACAGCATCACTCGGCGGCGCGCTGTATTCACAGACAGTGCCAGTGCACCAACTGTATCTAGCAAGCCACACGTCGCTACTGTGGTATGAACCCGAAATAAACAGATTGTGTGGTTATTAAATCGCAATAAACAGATCAAAAGGATGCCGAAATAACTACATAATGATGCCGATTTGTAAAAAGTCTGAATTCATGCTTTGTCAGGTCCGCCCACAAGACGACAAGCAAACAGCTTTTAAAATGCTTGTTTTCTGAATGGAGTTCAGTGTTGTTTTCAGAGTGCTGTAGTGTAAGTGCAGCACATTTCACCCGGTGCTCCTGTGGTGTTCCTCTGACTCACCATAAAGTCAGACATTTTTCCACAAGAACTGGATTCTTGTATGTGCACGCTCGCTTATTTACGCTGATGCAAAACGTGCATTTGATTCTGTGCAGCTCATTGCATAAACACTGCCTGGAGGCTGGGCATTCCTTGTGCATGAATAGTTGTGTTAGTGTTGCCAGAGAACAATAAGACACAATTGTGTAAATGTGACATGCTGTACATAGTTGAGGTAGGCAGGAAATTATTTGAAGCCTATGTACGTAGGTCCGAGGTACAGACGGAGCCATTGTAGAGGTCCAAAGTACACATTTGTACTGCATGCTAGCTGAATGAATGCTGTGCCTTTTGAATAGGGTTCCAGGTGTGATTTGTCAAGGTCAGACTCAAGCTTAGACTCTAACTTCAAAGAGCATGTACTTAAAGGGGAACAACGGACATTTTGAAACACAAGGTGGCAGCGCCATCATGGTAAACAGCAACTGCCTGTCAGTGGCGATTTGAATGAAGTATATAATTTCAACATTTGCAATATAAATAAATATGCTGTCAGTTTCTGAACCTATTTTATATCAACAATAAACACTTATAAGACAGGGAAACAGTGCAATATCTTTCTGACTTCTTTTGTTTTCCAGTAGTTATATTTTATGCACTGGAACGGGGAAATCCATGACAGGATTTCAGCGCATGTTGTGATGGTTATCCCGTGGTTAGCGACCATGCTAGTGACAGGCACGGCATATTGGTAGCTAGCTAGTTAGACAGTAAGATAGCATTAGCTATAGCTAATTCCATAAATACAGGACTTTATTGTAGGGCTGTCAATCGATTCAAATATTTAATCGCAATTGTCCATAGTTAATTGCGATTAATTGCAAATGAATCACACTTTTTTTTATCTGTTCAAAATGTACCTTAAAGGGAGATTTGTCAAGTATTTAATACTCTTATCAACATGGGTGTGGACAAATATGCTGCTTTATGCAAATGTATGTATATATTCATTATTGGAAATCAATTAACAACACAAAACACTGACAGATATTGTCCAGAAACCCTCACAGGTACTGCATTTAGCATAAAAATATGCTCAAATCATAACATGGAACCCAACAGGCAACAACAGCTGTCAGTGTGTCAGTGTGCTGACTTGACTATGACTTGCCCCAAACTGCATGTGATTATCATAAAGTGGGCATGTTTGTAAGGGGAGACTTGTGGGTACCCATAGAACCCATTTACATTCACATATCTGGAGGTCAGAGGTCAAGAGACCCCTTTGAAAATGCCCATGACAGTTTTTCCTCAACCAAAATTTAGCGTAACTTTGGAGCGTTATTTAACCTCCTTCATCACAAGCTAGTATTACATGGTTTTACCAATGGATTCATTAGGTTTCTCTAGTTTCATATGATGCCAATATATTCACTCTAGCTTTAAGACTGAGCCTAGTAAAACCTAAAAATCACAAATTACGTTAAGAAATTGGTGGCATTAAAGGATTTAGCGTTAATGTGCTATTATCACGTTAACCTTGACAGCCCTAGTTTATTGTCAATATAAAATAGATTCAGAAAGTGACAGCACGTTTATTTATATAGCAAATGTTGTTGAAATTCTATACTTCATTCAAATCATCACTGACAGGCAGTTGCTGTTTACCGTGACGATGCTGCTGCCTCGTTGTTTTCCGGTACGTCCTCGCAATATGCGCGTACATGAGCAGTACATGCAGTATTTTTTCTGTCATGTTATATAGCCTCCAGAGTAATATTAATGTTTTAAAAATGGCCATTGTTCCCCTTTAACATTCAGGTGGCCCTTAACTACAGTAAATAAAGCAAATATCTAATCTAATCAGACTTTGAGGTCAGCTATTAATTACTTTTGTTGCTTAAAGTTGTTGAAAACCAGGAATTCAGATTTGATTCGCTACATTTTAACGAAATGTTTTTAAAACTTTGGCTCTTACTGTACGTTTACCATTCTAGAAACAGATGCAGGAGAAATGCAGGAAACTATCAGTGACTACCAGTATTAATCTTCTGCAGGAATGGTGGACTCCTGTCTGAGAAACGTTTGCTAAGTACTGTGATGGACTGGCCTTTTTGAATCAAATTAAAACTATATATATAAATACATATATATATATATATATATATGTATATATATATATATATATATATATATATACATATATATAGTATACTATATGTGACCCCTTTCAAGGATTTACATCCTCAGCAGGAATGAATGGGCCTGAGGCTGAGAGACACAGACAGGGTAGGGAAGTCAGAGAATATGAACAGATGGACTAACACATTCTTGCGTTTTTTAGTGATTTCATGGGAGTTGTTGACGATAAGACAAACACAAAAGAAAGCCAGCCTTATCCTTTAACAGGCCCTGATGACCACTTTACTGTAATGATCTGTGACTGTATTTCAGTGGAATATAAAGGACATTTTTGGGATAATTAGGTGTAGGCCTATGAATTTGTACTTAAAGGATCAATGTGTAGCACTGACAGCTAGCGTTTTAAAATGGGTAACAGCAGTCCAAATTTCAAACATTGGAGCCGTGGCCCATCCACTCCTCCGGTGTGACTGATAGCAGTTAGCATGCGTTAGCATCACAACGTTAGCCTCTGGTCAGCAGCAGTAGTCTGAATCACTTCACTCAAATACTCGCTACCTTGATAACCAGCTGCACAAGGACCACAGAGAGATGTGTGTGTGGTCCTTTTACATTTTGGACCCCATCATTAGCTGATGAGATTTAGGTTCTCCGAGGTTAAAGGGATAGTTCAGATTTTTTGAAGTGGGGTTGTATGAGGTACTTCTCCATAGTTTATATCCCAACTGGGGGCGTGCTGACCGTCACCTACTGTAGGTAATACACTGACTACGGATAAAGACCTCATACAACCCCACTTCAAAAAATCTAAACTATCCCTTTAATCTCATTTTAGTGTTTATGTCATTGTTATGGTCTGGGTTGGGCTGTCAGCTGACTTTGTAAAACTTTGAATGTCATTTTTATAATGTGATAACATGTTTAGATGACCAAACGGAGTTCTTTGACCTTCTTTATTTACAGTAATTGTTGTTTACAACATTTATAGTAGCTGAAAGAGCAGTTGTCATTGGTTGACCTGTCATTGATCTTACACATTAGGTAATGATTCACTTTCAGTTGTAAAAGTTTAGTCGATTGTTTGCTTGAGGAATTAATGATTTCTTGATCTATTGGTGTGTGTTAACAATCAAACACATCTGTTTCTCATTTACCTGTGGTCTGTGTGTGTGTTACTGTCATCTTCTACAGACCAGGTGCTAGAGAAGGCCATGCACAAGTGTGTCCTTAAGCCTCTGAAGAGTGTGATCGAGGTGGCTTTATATGACTTCCAGGTAAGAGATAAGTGAAATCTTGTTATCCTGCAAGGTTACTGGTTGGATGTTGTACTATCCTATTTCACAATATCATTAATTCACTAGTTCACAGTCACACTATCATAAGAAAATTATATTTTTCTTAGCTAGATAAGGATCACTTTATTCAAAAGAAGAAAAGAAATCACATCCCCAAAAGAGGAGATAAGATATGGAAGACAGAACCTGCCAAAATCAAAAATCAATCAATCAATAAATAAAATATTTACTTTTTTGTTTAATTTTCCCTAAACATAAATAAATAAGTTTTGGGAACTAAATAAGGGATGAAATGCAAAGGGAAAATCGTGCAGAAATAAATAAATGCATAAAAACATTAAGAAATACATCCATTTAAAAATAAATATAAAATAAATGCAAACATAAATAAATAATGAAAAATGCAAAAAATAAATAAAGTAATTTTTAAAATAATAAAAATAAATACATAAATAAATAAAATGGAAAACGAATCAGAAGAGTAGATAAATAAGGGAATTAATGCAAAGCAAATTAAACAGAAATATCAATTTATGTCACATTTTATCAATTGATTAATGGCTACATTTACTTTTAATATAATTTTGCTACATTTACTGTAAAGGAAATTCAGAGATTTTTTTCTAAACACATTATAAATGTTGGAAAATAATTACTGAAAACGTGCTGTGAACATTGTAGTACTGGATTGTGGAGTTAGACCGTTAAACTGTTTTTCCCCAGTTTTGTGAAATGAACCTCACCATACCAACTCAGTTTGTTGCTCTCTACAGGTGAGCAGCGGAGCTTTGCAGCAGCTGAAGGAGAACCTGGCCCTGGCTAAGGCCAAGAGGCCCCAGGAGTTAGGGGTGGACGGAGCTGTGCCTCCTGACCCCCTGGCTATCGAGAAGATCCGCCACAAGTTCCTAAACATGAGGAAGATGTACTCCCCTGAGAAGAAGGTCTCATTGCTGCTGCGTGTGTGTAAACTCATCTATACCATCATGCAGGATAACTCAGGTAAGGAGAAGTTTTTTTACCCTGTATATGACAGAAAGCCTGAGACTAAAACTAATACTGCAAAGTAAGGTAGCTTGATTTTGACGTATCGTCTTCTTTTATGGAATATAAATTGTGAAACAGATTCTTCAGTCTCAGATTCTGTTTACAGCGATGACCTTTGTCCGACCCGTGGTGACCACCACACCTACCTGTCTCACTGCTCTTTGTCTGCTTCCTACCAGGGAGGATGTTCGGTGCTGATGACTTCCTGCCCATGCTGACTTATGTGTTGGCCCAGTGTGACATGCCTCAGCTGGACACAGAGATCCAGTACATGATGGAGCTGCTGGACCCGTCTCTGCTGCAAGGAGAGGGTAGGTCCTGTTGGTTTGCTCCATATCAGTCATTCATGACCTTCTTCTCCCTTCACTAGATATAACTTTGTTTTTTTGTGCTTCCGTGGAGTTTGTGTCAGAGTCTGAGTTGTGGTGGTGGCTGGTCGTTTGTTGGCGTTAGGAGACTCTATTTCTAACCGAAACACTAGTTGTGGTTGCGCGCTGTTAGCCCTGTAGCGAAGCTGAAAAATACAGGCACTCGTGAGAGCGCATGACGTCACATCCGTTGGATTATTCCGGAAAAAAATGTCCGGGTTCTTCACATTAAAGCAGTCTACAGGCTGATAGAAGAAACCCAGAAAGTCACAGGTCTCATTTTTTAGGTTAAGTTACAACCTGTTCACACATTGGCAATAAAATACAATTTATAAACATTTATATGTGTAAAAACTTACATACAGCCCCTTTAACTGTGCGTCAACAGAAGGCACATCTCCAGTTAAATGGTTGGAAATGGTTCATATCAAGAGAGATTAAGGGCGAGGGTCACATATTAGACATCTTCACGTCAGAGGATATTTTTTCCCAACTGTCACAATCCCCTGTCACAGTATTAGGTTCATGTAGTGATCAACACTGAGTAATGTAAGGTTTATGGATGCACCGTATATGCCTCCTGTTCCTTCTTAAAGCTGCTCTAATCAGTATTTTTACATAAATAACGGATCAAAGTACTAGATGGGTCAAAGATGAAATGTAGGTTCAGTTTAGCATATTTTCAGGCTTTTTTGAGGTCTACAGGTGAAGAGATGCAATCTTTGCAATCCCTTTCATTTCTTTTAGAGCAAGAGATTAAAATTCAGAATTTCATCATTTAGTAATTTGAACAAATTGATTTTATTCTAGTTTGAATGTTGCAACACTGTCATCTTTTTTTTCTGTCAAACTCTGTCACAGAAATAAAACTGCCAGGTTATTTTAGGCCAGCTTTAGCTATTATACTGGTTATGTGTTAGTTTTGCTTGGTTTTAAAGCAGAGCTGTGTGACATTTGCTTAGGCCACAGGTGGCACTTAATGACAGGATAATGGTAACATTAGCACAAGTAGTGAGGAGTTATTAAGTCAACTCAATCATGTCAGTTGCACAGCAGTTTGTAGTTAAAGGTCCCATATCGTAAAAAGTGAGATTTTCCTGTCTTTTATATTATAAAGCAGGTTTAACTGCTGTATAAATACTGTTAAACTATCAAAACGCTCAATATACGGAGAAATACACACGGCCCATATTCAGAAATTGTGCGTTTGAAACAAGCCGTGTAATGGTCTAAATATTGTATATTTGTGATGTCACAAATATACAATATTTAGACCATTACACGGTTTTAAATGTAAACATTCTAAATGTGTCCCAGTTTATTTCCTTATTTCCTTGAATTTCCTTCGTTGAAATGCACTAAAACGGAGCGTTTCAGACAGAGGGTAAATACAGGTATATTCAGGCTGACAGTATGAAGAAAATAACGTTGTTTTTTTAACACTACAGCATGTAAACATGTTCTAGTAGAAACACAAAATACAAGTAAGAACCTGGAAATTAGCATGATATAGGACCTTTAAATTTAGCTAACATAAGCATTTCTTGCTTATGAATTCAACTTTTCATTTGTAAGTTACATTGTCTCACTTTGAGGGTCTACTGAGCACTTATAGGTCAGTATGACACACAAACTACAAACTGTGTGACTAAGTAGTTACATCACAGACTTTACATTTGACAGAATTCAGCCCTAAAGCTCTCTGGAATGTAGTGTATGCAGTACCAACACCATCAATGTCCACTGTTAAGTCTGTTAAAGCTTCAGTAGGCATCAGTGAGCAAAAAGTCCTCATAGACGGCAGCTGGACGGCAGTCTCCAGATCGGCTCTGACTGGTTGTTTTCCTCCGTTCTGTGAAATCTTGCAGATGCCGTTAGGAGCACCGGAGGACACCGGAAGACACAGAGGGACAAGATTTATTCAGATTACCTGTCTCATGCACTGCTGTCAGAATATAAAAATATATAAAAATAACTTTTTTTAAATCATATTTGCTCCATTTACTGCAGCTTTAAGTCTGTTAGGATATTTCTATTATCAGCTGCTCTTGAAATAAATGCGCAAGATTTTTTTTTTTTTTCTGGAAAAGTTTTCTTGAAGTTGAAGTAATTTTCACACTTTTTTTTATTTATTTTTTTATTTTGAGATTACATTTTTCTTTACCAGTCCAACACGGGTCTTCTACCAGGGCCATCTCAGCTGAGTCGAGTTTACCAGAAAGGTTCTGTGCACGAGCTTCAGACGCATAAAAAGGAAGGAAAAGTCCTCTTGACATTAGTAGGAAATTCCAGTCGTTGTCTGAGTTGAATGGGTTGGAGCAGGTTCAGAGGAAAAGCCGGCTGACCCCTCCCAGAACTAAATATTTTCCTATCAGCGTCAACCTGTCTGGCACGCACGTACAGTGAGCTCATTGTAAAATTGATTAATTGGAAAATGCCTATTCTTCGTCTGATTCATTTCCATTCCATAGGAGGAAGTGTTCACTTCTTGATAACTTCTTACATAATGTCAACTGGTTTCATTTCTAGAGAACTATCTCTGTTCTGTTTCCTTTTCCCCATCCATCCTCATACACCTCTTCCTCCTCTCTACCGCTCAGGGGGCTACTACCTGACCAGCGCGTACGGAGCCATGGCTCTCATCAGGAACTTCCAGGAGGAGCAGGCGGCCCGGGTGCTGAGCTCCGAGGCCAGGAACACTCTGCACCAGTGGCACAGACGGCGCACCACCCAGCGGTCAGCGCCGACTGTGGACGACTTCCAGGTATCACGCCTGACCTGAACCCCACCTTGAACATTCAGGCAGTGAGTCTAAGTTGTACCAATTCCATATAAATCCAAACAGCATGAAAGGTGCTGTGTTCCGGCCCTCGTCAGTGGAAAGGAATATATCTACACTTCCTACTAACGTCACAGCATGTGGATCTGGATCCGTTTTTTTTTTTTAGTAGAAAGCGCCCTCTAGTGAAACATTTAACAACATGCATGTGATTTCTTTCTGTGGCTGTAACTGCATGTTTTTGTTCTTTTACTGCCTGCATGTTTGACTCATCAGTAATGCCTGTGGAGATTCTCTATCGAATGTTAACTTTTGGTTTCTCTCTGTAGAACTATCTCCGCGTAGCCCTGCAGAAAGTGGACACAGGCTGCACGGCAAAAACCCTAATCGTCCACCCTTACACAACCACAGAGGAGGTCTGCTCACTCTGCGCTTACAAGTTCAAGATCCCGGACCCTGACACCTACGCACTGTTTCTGGTCACTGAGGACACCAGCCAGCAACTCGCCCCGGACACACACCCTCAACGGATCAAAGTCGAGCTCCACAGCCGGCCCCTTGCACCACGTCTTCCACTTTGTCTACAGGAGGGTAGCTAACCTTAACCTCTGTATCCCTGCCATCATGCACAATGGAAACTGCCTTCAAGTTGAATAGAGCAGGAGAATATAACAGCTTGCTGCACTTGATGATCCTAAACAATAGTTCTATTTTGTGGTATTCTGGTGGTGCTTGTAGATTTAGTATATAGATTTGAGGATGTCTGAATGGAAACAGAAACCAAGCTGTATATTGGCATATTGAGGCGGATATAAAAGTGTCTTTGATCAAATATGATGCCATGGAAATGATGAAAGTGATTTATTTTGATAAGGAACCACTGAAAGGTAGGATGAACTGTGGAAAGTGCAGGTTTTTCACTCAAACACCTCAAGACAGTGGCTCAGATTTGGGTCAGAAAGGCTAAGAATCTTAAAGGTCCCATATTGTAAAAAAGTGCGATTTTCATGTTTTTTTTATTATAAAGCCGGCTTAAGTCCTATATAAATACTGTGAAAGTATTGAAATGCTCAATCCACAGATAAATACACAGCCCGTATTCAGAAACTGCGTTTTGAAACAAGCCCGTTAGGATTTCTGTCCATTTGTGATGTCACAAATATACAATATTTAGACCCTTTACACAGTTTTAAACGTAAACATTCTAAATGTGTCCCAGTTTATTCCTGGTTGCAGTGTATGTGAATGTCTTCAGCTGACAGGAAGTAAACATGGACCCAAGCTGTTGCCTAGCAACGCAATTCCGTCAAAATGCGCTAAAACGGAGCGTGTAAGACAGAAGGTAAATACAGGCAAATTCAGGCTGACAATATGTAGTTAAATAAAGGAGTTTTTGAACATTACAGCATGTAAACATATTGTAGTAGGAACACAAAATACAAGTATGAACCTGAAAATGAGCACAATATGGGACCTTTAAATTGGTTAGGTGGTATGCTGAGTGGAAATTGTCAGATTGTGTATAGAGGCTGGTTTGCAGGATTTTTAGAATGTGAAGTACAGTATTATGGAGGGGAAAAGTTCTTCAGATTGTTGCAGATGCCATCCTTAAAGCAGAGGTCATACAGTTTAATATTTAATTTTTATGTAACCAACGTTTGCCTTAACTGCTGTTATCCCAGGTGCCTTCAAAAGGAATTGAACATAACTGTATGCTACTGAAAGCTTTTCAGCTGTCATCCAGTTATTAGTCAGCTTTCGCCAAAATGACCCAGATAATAACCTCATGCTAAAATGTTGATTTAAAAAGGAAAATTAACTATTGTAAAAGTTATGATTGTTTTTTTTGTTTATTATTATAATACACTTGTGTATTTTCTGCAATTGCTGGTCAATTGTAGCTTATATGCCTGTGTAGAAATATTTTTATATTCAAATGTTTCATTTTTTTCATCACAAAGGATTTGTATTCTGATTTAATATTTCTGTACTGGACTCAATAGTGGACTTATGGATTTATGCCAGTTTATTTCTCAGAAGTCAATTATAAACAACACTGTTTCTATCATCTGTTATGGAAAGCTCAAAGCTGACTATGGAAATGTATAAAATTCTCTCCAAACGAGGCTACTTGCTGACTCCAACATAATATTATTTTTCAGGAAATCTTTCGTCATTATTTTTGAGAAGTGTCAATTCTTAGACATAATATTACCCTGACAGCTCAGGAACAGCAGGCCTTTACTGGCTCTCTAAGATGTAATCCAAAATGCACCATAAGTCACACATATTTCAACTCAAAAACATATAATAGAAATCAAACTGATTTGGTGCTGATACTGGAGGGGTCTAAATGGGGCAAACTTTGTGGAGCCCTTTTGTGGTTTGATGTATAAATTCAAATGAATTGTTTGTCGCCGTGTTTCTTTCTTCCTTCTATAACTTTAACTAAATAACCAGGAGCCAAACGCTGAGATATAGAAGAACAAAACTTTACTGGTTCCTGATTGGTTAATAACCTACGGAAGCCCCAAGAGGCAAGTGAGAAAATAGATTCTGGTAGTGATCGCATTTTCTTATTTTGATCTGAATTGTTTTCTCTCCTGTGTTATGACATAAAAAACAGGTAAAAAAAGGTTTTGCCAGGATAATCTTTTAAGTTCCTTACAATTTGTTTTCATCTGTTAAAGTGAAAGTGAAAGTGTTTGTTGTGGTAATACTCATTTCGCCCACACGAGGCTTAAGTGCACCTGTTTACAGATGGAAAATAATTAAGGCACTTAGAAAGATTATCCTGTCAAAACCTTTTTTCACCTGTTCTTAAGTCAAAAACACAAGTTCACACGACATGACTTTCAAAGACGTCAGATATCTGTATTGTTCACATTATACAACTTGCTGTCTTATCTACGTTATCGGGAGTCTTGAAGTCGTTGTGGTTCTCACTCTACATGACTGACCGGCAACAGGTCAAACACTACAAGAACTTTCACCAACCCGATGAGGTCTCCCAACACACGCGAGAAATACACGGTAAATGATGTGATACCAGACGTGAGACACATTACTGATGTCGTTGGAACGTGTTTACAAAATAGCCTGTTTCCACCGGTTTCCACACTCTTTTTCACTATTTATTCCTCTAGGTACAACGACAACTTTGCTCCGTGTTGGAAATGCAGCACATGCAGTAAGTTCCTGTTGTTACAGGCGACCTCCTCCTCCCCCTGGTTTCCTCTCAACCCGTGCCTCGCGCTCTCATTGGCTGTAGCTCGTGGCCGGAGTCCCCGACAGGTCCAGATATGTAACATGCTACATATCTGGAATGTGTCTGAGAGGCATCGACTAGCGTCGGTGAGCCTCTCGGCCTCGCGTCTTTGAGCAGTTCACACATGGCGCTTGAGTGCCGCTGTGCGAGCGGCAGGCCAACGCAGATTTGCCTCTGTCCTGGGCCATTTCTCGGGGAGCTCCAAAAGCTGTCGGGGAGCAGAAAATCAGGGCTAAAGTCGTGTAGTGTGAACTGGGCATTAGAAAATGAATCTTTTTTTTCAATTGCCTCTCAGGGCCTCCATAATAATCAGGCGCAAAACTTCTGATTGGTATGATTTAGAGACATGGATTGTGCGTCCTTTCAACTGTTGCTAAGTGAAACACCTGCCTGTACTTCTAAGGGTGCTCCTGGTACAGAGGTGCTCTCTGCCTCTGGGTGCATCCCAAGTCTCTTAATTGCATCTCCAGTTGCAATAGTAATCCTAGTTACGCATACTTTCTGGCATGTACAGGCAAGATTACCTTCTTTCTCTTTATGTTCTTGTGCATGAATATACTTACATTCTGATCATAAGTAATATGCTTTCTTTGGTTCAAATTAAGACATACTTAATATGTGTTGATTATGTAAATAACAGTTTTCTTCAACATATTCTTGAGAGAGCCTCACACATGTTGGTGTTAAACAGTAAAATGTATCAGGAATTGTCACAACATTGACCCTCCCAGCCAATTGAAACAGGCCCAAACAATGAAGTCCCATATTCACAATAAGGTATTGTGTGACTTATTAAGTTCCAACAAGCTGAATAGCTTCCTGGAGCTGTTGGTGAGTTATTGAGCATCAAACTAGCCTTTCTGCAGTTCCTGTAATAAGTAATAATACATTTGACTGCATAATGGCCGGTTATTCTCACACTTTTAGCACACCCATGACATAGGTCTCTAGTGCCAAACCCCCGACTGACCCCAGGTCACTATCACTCCTGCCTCTTTAGTCTTACTCTAACTTGAGTCTACCAAAGTAAAGTTTAGAAAGTGAGACAAACAATGGGCCAAGCTACTAATCTTTGAAATGGAGCTCACTTGTGGCAGCGAATGAAACAAAATTTGTTCAAACTAGAACAAAGAAGGTGAAAGTCATTTAGTAATGATGAAAACATGGTGAGGTGGTTACATGGTTACATCACACTTTGGTACATGATAAAGAGTCATCCTTGTGTCAAAGCCTGAGGATAAATCAATAGCATTGAAGCTGCAGTAGGAAACAATTTTTGTGGCATCATTGGGTAAAAATCCCATAATAACCTTTCAGCATATTGTAATTCAAGTGTTCTGAGAGATAACTAGACTTCTGCACCTCCTCAACTGATTTCAACATGGCTGCCAGGTTACAAACTTTCTCATTTTACAGCTAAACAGTACACTACAAGATGATTCTGAAAATACTTGAGATTAATAGGCATTACAGTAACAGAATATTGATTCATATTTGATCAGCGCTGCCTAGTTTGACCGTTTGGTCGGAGTTTGCGAATGATTGACAGCCAGCCCTTATAGACAGCAGTTGGACAGCAGACCTCAGATCAGCTCTTACTGCTTGTTTTCCTCCGGTCTGTGAAATCTTGCAGATGCCGTTAGGAGGACAGAGGACACATGATTTTTTTTCAGGTTACCTGTCTCATGTACTACTGTCACGGTATACCGTTTTATAAAAATAACTTTTTTTAATCATATTTGCTCCAATCTTCCCTACTTTAGCTTTAAGAGAAACTACTCTCCACCTAGGGAGGTAATGCCACCAAATTTCTCAGTATTTTTGAATTAGCCTAATAGCACCTATGAGCCGTTTTTGTTGTGTATAACGGTGTATATCAGCTGCTGTGGGTTTATGATCGATTAATGTCAGTGTGCGTCATGTATGATGGTTAAACTATATTTTAGTGTAAATAGGCTAACTAATTTAGCCTATATTTTAATACAGCTTTAAAGCTGAAGTAGGTGAGATTGGAGCAAATATGATTAAAAAAAGTTATTTTTATAAAACGTGACAGTAGTACATGAAACAGGTAACCTGAAAAAAATCATGTGCCTCTGTGTCCTCCGCTGCTCCTAATGGCATCTGCAAGATTTCACAGACTGGAGGAAAACAAGCAGTCAGAGCTGATCTGAGGTCTGCTGTCCATCTGCTGTCTATCAATCACTCGCGAACTCCGACCAAACGATCAAACTAGGCAGCGCTGATCAAATATGAATCAATATTCTGTTACTGTAATGCCTATATCTCTCAGATGTTTTCAGAATCATCTTGTAGTGTACGGTTTAGCTGTAAAATGAGAAAGAGGTTGTGACCCGGCAGCCATGTTGAGATCAAGTTGAGATGGCTTGAACGAACGCCAAGTATCGGTCACATGACCGGAGCACAGCCAATAGGAACGCTCTCTCTCCCTCTCTGAAATGACCTGATTAAAAGATTTTTTAAAGCCTGAAAACAGAGCAAAAGTCTACATTTCTCTCAGAACACTTGAATTACAATATGCTGAAAGGTTATTATGGAATTTTTTGCCCAATGATGCCAAAGATATACTGCCTACTGCAGCTTTAACATGGTTGGAAATTAACTTTTTTGTCCACCTGCAACTGTGGCTTATGGATTCCAAAATCTGCCAGTCTCTCTATAGATCACCATTGTTTTTGGCTGGTGAGTGAAGCAAATGTAGCAGAAACTTTTATATTTTACCAGCATTCAACTGGTGGCTGGTGCTAGTTTCCAACCCTGGCTTTAATCTGGTCTTGCCCATTAGTTGAGCATTCAGCAGCGTCACTAGTTACTTCTGGCTCCTCTTTCGTTGACTTGTCTTTGACATGTCCATAGTGGACCCGTTACCGTCTCGTCTCCCTGTCTGTCTGCAGAGGAAGGTCCACCACTCGGCTGTTGTGGTAAGTACAGTACGTTACACCAAGTAGTCGCTTAATATAGTTAACTAACGTAACGCCATCAGCAGCCAACGCTACTCTACTACTGTAGCAGCTAACGTCAGCTATCAACGGTAGCTAGCTCAACTTTACACACTAACTGAGAGCTGCTAACGTAGCAGCAGCTCTCAGGAAATGCCTGATAACTACTTTCGTTTTCTTCAAAGTAGGTTAAAGTAGATTAAAGCAGGTTGAACATGACACAGTAAGTTTAGTCGAGCATCACAACTTGTAACGTTACAACTTGTATCACTGAACAATCACTGCGACGTTAAATAAGACATCATTTATCACATAATGATGTCAAACTATAAAGGTGTCAAACTGAACTCTCATTTAGCCATCCCCCCGTTGAACAAACAGCAGTGTGAGAAACGAGTCCCAATATTTGCGACCTGCTCCATCATTTGAGTCACTTTGACCCAGAAACACATTTGAGTTTTCTGTCTAACTGTACAGAGGAAAGTCTCAGTTTTATGGCAATGCCAAGATTATCTATCTACGCCAAATATTCGATGAGATATGCTCTTTCAAAGTTCGACTGTCATCAAATACTTTTGAGAAAAAGGGCATTAAAGACAATAATTCATATTCAGTCATTTTTCACATGGATAAAAACACATTTATTAAGACTCAACTCTAAATGAACACAATATTTCTTGGTCAAAAGTGACACCCAACATTTCATAATGTAGCCTACACATACCTTCATGCATACATGTGCACGTGGATGACCACAAGCAGTAGAGTAGATAGGGCTTAGAAGCCCATGTAGAAAAGAATCCAAAATGTATGGAATAAAATTGATAAAATATAAAAAAATATATACTGTACATATGATATAATATATAGTATACTGTATGTGTCTTCCAAGTAGGTTAAAGTAGGTTAAACATGACAGTAAGTTTATTCGAGCATCACAACTTGTAATGTTACAACTTGTATCTCTGAACATCACTGCGACCTAAAATAAGAGGTCAGTTATCAAATAATGCTGTTAAACTGAACTGTCATTCCCCCCGCCCTGTTGAACAAACAGCAGTGAGAAACAAGTCCCAATATGAAGAGTAGCCTAAGAATGACTTTTGGAAATTTCATTGTTTGAATATGCTGTATGTTTTATACATAACCTGATTCACACTCCAGTAAATCCTCTGTTTTACCAAAAAGTGTGTTTGTATTCAAGCCACCAAACTAACTTTAACTTTCCCACTTCTGCCATACGTTTGAAATGTATTGCAGGGTTAATGAAACAATGATGTTGCAATGCTGCTGACCAGGGTAGTGATATTAAAGTAAGGATAAATGCTGTAAATATGTCTCTCATTGATTTAGTTATCTGTATGCTTTATGCAAAGATGAAGTTTCATGATCTGTGTTTTGCACTTAGCAGAGAATTTATTATTTAAAGGTCCCATATCGTGCTAATTTTCAGGTTCATAATTGTATTTTGTGTTTCTAATAGAACATGTTTACATGCTGCAATGTTAAAAAAAAAGCCTTTATTTTCCTCACACTGTCTGCTTAAATATACCTGTATTTATCCTCTGTCTGAAACGCTCTGTTTTAGTGCATTTCAACGGAATTGCAATGGAATTGCGTTGCTAGGCAACAGTTTGGGTCCATGTTTACTTCCTGTCAGCTGATGTTATTTACATACACTGCAACAGGAAATAAACTGGGACACATTTAGAATGTTTACATTTAAAACCATGTAATGGTCTAAATATTGTACATTTGTGACATCACAAATGGACAGAAATCCTAATGGCTTGTTTCAAAAGCACAATTTCTGAATACGGGCTGTGGGTATTTCTCCATATATCGAGCGTTTTTGATAGTTTAAACAGTATTTATATAGCACCTAAACCATCTTTATAATGTAAAAGACCTGAAAATCTCACTTTTTACAATATGGGACCTTTAAAGATAAGAATTGAATAAGTCAGTTTGGCTACATTTAGAGTTTTGCACAGTGAGACGTTGTTGTGGAAGCTGAGCCAAATCAATCCTAAAAGGCTGTGATACTCTTTATGGACCAAAAGCATATATGTCATGGTTGGCTGTGATTGTGCAGGGATCCACTAGTTCAAATTAATCTTCTGCTGTGTTTAACGGTTGATAAATGATGTGGCAACATGCAATACAATTTAGGCTAATCTTGTTGTTTATTCAAGTAAGGGAAAAGTCACAAACACTGGTTTTGTCAATGGAAATATATTTAAATATACTGGGAGGTGAGTTTGGGTTGAATGCAACTAGTTTTCACTTAGAACACTTGAATTACAATATACTGAAAGGTTATATGGAATTTTTGCCAAAAAATATTCTGCCTACTGCCACTTTACTCTAGCATCAAACCACTATTGTCTATGTAAAGATATAGTGGAGTAATATCTACCTGAGCAGAGAATGAAGTCATTCTCCCTCTGTGTGTGTTGTGATCTGAGCTTCCCTGTTCTTTGTTTACATAGCTGAGCCGGCCACGTGTTCATTTTAGTGCATGTGAGTCTCTCTGTTGTGCCCCACTGGCTAGCTAATGGCCGCCGATGCACTGCTCTCATACGGCGGTTACCACTGATAGCGCCGTCCCGACCCACAGAGTCGTCGTGGGACTGTAGCCCCACCCACTGGTTTCCCCCCGAGGCAAGGCCTATTGAAGGAGGCTGGGTCACGTGTCATCAACGCGTCATATCTTTGGGGGTATAACACATGTGCAGTAAAATCTGGTCTATACTCGCTGAAATTGAGCCAATCGCAACGCATGACCGCAGCTCCAGTTACACTGCGCATGTGTTATACCCCATACCCCAAGATCCATGTCCGCACGTGTGCCAGCCTCCTTCCATAGGCCTTGCCCCCAGATTAACACTGTTAGCTCTGACAGCACTGCTGCTGTTGTTTGCACTGTTAGCTGCTTGCCACCGGCTCAGCTGTCTACATGTTGGGAACCATATGGAGGCAATAGATATGCTCTGAATTCTGTATTGAGCACCTTTAACCTCCTCATTTGATAACAAATAAGATTCTTGCAGCCAAGACAACTGTTGCTGTGTTGTGTAGCTGAACATTAAGTTATAACATTTGTGTTTTACAATCACCATCTTCACATCTTTTCAGGAACCACTGGCTCTGTGATGGGTCTCCAAAATTATCTGAAAACCACACTGAAGAACAAATATCAGAAACTGGATGAAGCATACTCTGAAAACTCATTGCTTCCTCCAAGACTTTGCCATCGGCCTCTCTCATCTAATTTGCACCAGCATGAGTTAAGATATGTTGACAACTCTGACCTCCATACTTGGCTTCTTTTTGAAACCGTGCCGCTCGCAGATATTTTATCGTGCGACTGCAAACACAAGAGCAGCAAAAGAACAGTCATCACTTTAGGAGTGTGTGGAGTTGGAAAAACCACAACGGTGCAGAGTTGTGCTCTCGAGTGGGCCAAAGGGAAAGGGTACCACAACATCCAGCTTCTGTTTCCTCTCACGTTCTGGGAGTTAAATTTGATAAAACGCAAATTGAGCCTAATTGAACTTCTCCAGATGTTTTACCCTGAATTGAAGGAGCTTGACATTTCCAGCCTGAATGAAAACAACGTGTGGTTTGTCCTCGACGGACTGGATGAGTACCATCTCTCACTGAACTTCAGCTGTCCAACTGTGAGTGATGTTACTGAGGTTTCCACTGTGGATACTCTAGTGACCAATCTGATCAGGGGGACTTTACTTCCCAATGCTCATATATGGATAACGACCCGATTTTCAGCGGCAACACAAATCCCTGATTGCTATTTGCTTAAAGAGACTGAGGTTCAAGGGTTCAGTGATGAACAGAAGGAGCAGCACTTCAGGACGGTTATCAGAAATGATGATCTGGCCAACAAAGCAATCGACCATGTGAAAATATCAAGGAGTCTGAACTTCCTTTGTCAGATTCCTCCAATCTGCACCATCATGGCAAATGTGTTGAAGGATCATCTAAAATCACATGATGGGTTCAAAATCAATCCCCTGAATTTAACCCAGATTTACACAAATCTGGTCAAAGCATCAAACTCAGACATTGTCGCCAAGCTAAAAAAGCTCGCCCTGCTTCATATGGGAGAGGGTAATGTATTGTATGAGCTTGATCTTCTAGAGAGTGACATAAGTGTTGAGGAAGCGTCAACTTTCTCCAAAGAGTGCCCACTTGTGTTGAGAGAAGAGAAGGGGCTGCATAACACCACCGTGTTTCGCTTTGGTCACTCAAGCATTCAGGAGTTCTTTGCTGCGTCTGCTAAACTGGACAATATTGAAAGAGGTCGTATCTGGTCTAACCGTTGTCGTTTTCTGGTGGACAACGCGCTGCAGAGTGCTGAGGGAAAATCGGATGTCTTTCTTCGCTTCATCTTTGGCCTCATTAAGGAACGCGGCATGTTGGAGCCCACTGATCCGCTGTTTGAGTATACCAAGAAGAAGATCCTGGAGAACATTCTGTCTTACAGCGCTGTGGGTCTGTTCCACTGTCTGAGGGAGTACGACAGCCAGGCTTTACTGACTGAAGTCAAGTTCTTTCTGAAGTTTGGCTTCTCTCCAATCCATGGTTTCTCACAAATGCACTGGAACTTCATGTTGCAAAGGACGTTCAATTTTGAAGGGATTAGAGATAGTTTTGAGATGCCAGTGTCCACGAGATGTGATGAAAGACTCCTCAGGCAGCTACCCGCTATTTTAAAATCCAGGAAAGCCATGTAAGTTTGCACTCATTGGATTCAGCCTCAGTCATTCATATACATACATTCCATAAATATTTGGACATTAGTTTTGTTGTGTTGGCTATCTGTTCCAGCAGAATTCATTTGAAAATAAGTGCTTGAAAGGTCCACCCTACCCAAATCAGCAAAAAATATATTTTTAATTTCCATCATATTTGGGTGGTGGCAAAAGTATTGGGAGGTACCGCTTAGGTACAGTACCAATACAAGTAACTGTGATTTGGGCTTACTGGCCCTTTAAGTTGACTGCAACACTCCATAGGCTGCTTGGAGATGAACTGCGCCTCGCCTGGAAAACAGACGAGATCAGGCGGCAGATCAGATCAGGTTCCCAGCAGTTTCCAGCAGCCTTGACTGAATTTACAGGAAGTCACAAATGAAGTCACAGAAGTAGTTACATCCTGTTTGATCCGATCTGTAGGCTACTTGTAGTTTGCTGATCACGTTCAGATTTATTTATATTTGTTTGTAAATATACATATAGGCCTATGTGGAAATGTGTGTGTATTTGGCATTGTATTCTATCCTTTATTCTTTTTATGTCTGCCTTGATTTGTAATTGCTGCTCCTTTTGATATATGCTATATTATTATTATTATTATTATTATTATTATTATTATTATCAGTCACACAAGATATGCTTGTTAACAGATTAAACCTTCATTGCACAACTAGTAGTGCAATCGAGTACTAAACAGCCTATTACAATTAGGCCTACACAGAAAATTAGTATTCTCTACAAAACGTGGCGTTTGTTGTCAAAACTAAGAGCCAATCAGCACTTTGATCAAGCATCAGCCAGCCGTTTCTCATAATGTCCTGGGTCTTGCAATCGGTGGAGAGTAAGTGCGGCGCGTGGCTCTAAAAACTGCGGCCGCCTCGATCCCGTGAGGTCATCTTTGCCCACGTTTGCATGACGTCAGAGCAAGTCGGGATCAAGTCGTACACAAATGTAACCGGCATGCATTGCGCGCCGATCGCCGGTGATCGATTCTGCGTAGGCCTGGCTCATCTCGAACGAGCCTTATAGCTGGGTGTCAGTTCTGTTAGCACACTTCCATGAAGTACGCTGTGCACACTATGTACTTACTTGCGTAGTGTGTGATTTCCTACAGGGTTGTGTTGTCTCAAATTGCGCACGGCTGTTGTGCACTCAGCGGAAGCTCCCATACGAGTACTTCTCTGTGCCAAAAGACCCTCGTTTACAGCCAGCTGGAGGTTGTGAGCGACACAAGGCAGACTGGGGAGTCCCGCATACGAGGCGGTGCGCCGCGACCGGCTCTGGGTCAGCTTGGAAAGGCTCGGGGCGAAGGTGCTTCCCGGGGCCGTGGACAAAGTGTCACCAGCCGTGTCGAGCCCAGCGGTGTCCCCAGGGCGGGGCTCGGCCCACGTAAAAGGCGGCAGTGGTCTGCAGCGATGTCTGCAACCCACCCGACCCGTTTTGAAACACGGACCAAGGAGTCTAAGGTATGCGCGAGTCAGAGGGTGCAAGCAAAACTCCGTGGCGCAATGAAAGTGAGGGCCGACGTGCACCGGCTAAGGTGGGATCCCGGCACCGCGGGGTCGGGCGCACCACCGGCCCGTCTCGCCCGCACCGCCGGGGAGGTGGAGCGTGAACGCGTGCGATAGGACCCGAAAGATGGTGACGAGAGGTTAACGTCATGCTGTATCGGTATCGGTTCATCCCTAGTCATTGTTACATTTATATCTTCATTCATTTTTATATGAGCTGGAAGACAGTCCCAAAACAAAAGAAAACGTGTCAGTGTTCATATTCTTGCGCTAGGAACAAATCAGTAATACGAGGTGAAAATTAATTTGCTATTATATGCTACAATTTGTGTTGTGTGTATTGTTTATTAAAGGCTAAGGCTGTTTTTTTTTTATATCAATGACAACAAATCTCATTAAGTCCCTTCTCCTGGCAGGCTACGATTCTCTAACCTGACAGATAAGTGTTGTTCAGCCTTAGCAGCAGTCCTGAGCACAAAAGAGTCCTACCTGAGAGAGCTGGACCTGGGATACAACAGCATCAGTGACAATGGAGTCAGGGAACTTGTGGAGGGGCTGAGCGATCAAAACTGCAGTCTGAAAACAGTGAAGTTGCAAGCCTGTGGGATGACCTCGCACGCCTGTAAATACCTGGCCACGGCCCTGAGACAGTCCCCAAAACTCCAAGAGTTGGATCTCCGCATGAACGAAATAGGAGATGACGGACTGAGACATCTTGCAAATGGTTTGGGATCTCCTGAATGCCAGTTAGAAACACTCAAGTAAGTGTTGGGGGGAGGAACTTACAAGTCCCCTCCCTTTTCTTGATATGAAATTGATATCAAAACAATGAAAATGTTCCTTATTTTACTAGCGTAACATGTTTTTTTTGCACACAAAATGAAACTATTTGTAACAGTTGAAAGAAAAAGTTTATATCAAAAGAATTGCATAATTGGGGCCCAAACAAAGCAATCTCGAAATTTAGCAGCTCAAACTAAATAGAGAGGTGAAGTCCCGCCCTGTCCGGTGGACCACCATGGGACCTGTTTCAGAAAAAAAATATGAACGGTTGTCAACGGCGAGGGGCAAATATCATATATCATATAGCATGACGCATTAATCACACGTATCATGTTTGTCAATTTAAAACATTATTTTGCAAGTCAAGAAAGTCTCAAAACTGTGAAAATACGTAATTACAAAGACGACACACCCAAAAGTCACATAGTGACGTCTCTCTCGCTTAAGCTACGATGACTGTGTTTCGTACTGGGATGAACTCACCATCTTACTCATTTTTTCTCTTTCCGGCTGATAAAAAGACCAGGTGTCGCTGGATAAAACACATCAGGTCAGATAACGTTTAATTTGTACCTGGAACAAGTTAGTTAGCTAGTGTTGGTGACGTATATTGTGCGAGATGAGAGATGTAGTTCACTGAGCGGTTTCACACAAAACTATATGATACCCAGACAAACTGTCGCTTTCTTGACTTGCAAAATTATCTTTTAAATTGACAAACATCGTGATTCATGTGGCAGTTAAATCAGGATCAAAAAAAATATGTCTCGCCATTGACTACTGTTCATATTTTTTTCAGAAATAAGGTCCCATGGGGTCCACTGGAAGGGGAGGGACTTCGCCTCTCTATGAGATGATTATAGACAGGTTCTTTTTATTATTATTGAATTGTTCTATACATTAAGCATTTCTGTTATTTTGTTGTGTAATTTTTTTGTAGACTATCACAGTGCAACATTGAGCACAAGGGCTGCTGTTGTCTGGCCTCAGCTCTGCAGAAGAACCCCGGCAGCCTGAAAGAGTTGGATCTGAGCATCAACATGGTCGGAGACAAGGGGGCCAACGAGCTCTTTAAGAAAAGTGATATATCGCAGCTAACGAAGCTGGAGTGAGCATGACCTTATAGAAATGCATTCAGCTTCATGCTTGTCAACATAAATGAATAGATATCAATAATCCAGTAACTTATTGTGTCTCTTTGGCAGGATGTACCACTGTGGCCTCACTGTGTTAAGCTGCGGAAGTATCGGGGAAGCTCTGAAGTTTGAAAACAGCACTCTGGTAGAGCTCAATCTGAGCAGCAACAACTTGAGAGACGCAGGGTTTGCGCTCATCTGCCAAGGCATGTACGCATGGTGTAGTCTGGAAAAACTCAAGTAAGCATGCATTGCTCTTTGATTTCTCCTTTGATTACTCATTGACTGAAATAAAAATGCTAGGATAGAAGAATAACATTTTTCACTGCTATCTTCAGCATGTTCAAATGATTGTAAGAATGTTTTTTTTCTGCATTATTCAATGCTCACGTAGTGATAACTTAATATCCCTAAACCACTGATTAAAATGCTTATTTCCCTTCAGTGTTTCAAGATGTGGAATCACTGGTACGGGTTGCAATTATTTGGCGAAGGTGCTGTGTTCAGTCTCCCAGCTCTACAGCGGGATGATGCAAAAAACAGACTGGCAGGCAGTGGAGCTGAAAGACATCGACCTCAGCATGAACTGCTTCAGAGACAACGGAGTCAAAGAAATCGCAGCTGGACTGACGAATCCATACAGCCATCTGAAAACTCTCAAGTAAATCTTTCTCATAAATGTAATTCTTAAATTACACAAATGTTATGTGAGAAAAGAGGTCAGCAACCTGCGGCTCCGGAGCCACATGCGCCTTACTTTAGCCCCTCTCCAGTGGCTCCTTGTGGATTTTTAACTGTTTTTTGTTTACATTTTCGTTTTTATGAATCATTGTTGTAGGTCTATTGTACGACAGAGTATTAGGGCCACATTGAGGGGGAAAAAAAATCTGAAATTCAGAGAATAAAGTCATAATATTATAAAGTAGTAATTTTACGTGTTATTTTCTTTTTTTCTCGTTAAGTTATGACTTTATTCTCGTAATATTACACCTTTTTTTTTTATTAAATTATTACTTTATTCTTGGAATATTGCGACTTTTTTCTTGTAAAGTTATGACTTTAATCTTGTAATGTTACGACTTTTTTCTCGTAAAGTTATGACTTTAATCTCGTAATATTACGACTTTTTTTCTCGTAGAGTTATGACTTTATTCTCGCAATATTGCGACTTTTTTTCTCATTAAGTTATGACTTTATTCTCGTAATATTACGACTTTTTTTCTCGTAATATTATGACTTTATTCTCGTGATATTATGACTTTATTCTTGAAATCTCAGATATTTTTTCCCTCATTGTTGCCCTAATACTCCGTAGTACATTTGCTCTTTGGCCCTCACTGCATTAGACTTATATACTATATACTTAGACTATAAACTGTGTTACCTTCATCACAATGATCAAATGTTTTGCGGCTCCAGACAGATTTTCTTTTTTTTTTTGTTGCTTAAAATGGCTCTTTTGATAGTAAAGGTTGCTGACCCGTTTTAGAAGAACAGTATGATATAATGTGATTTATGTTCCGTTTCAGCCTGAGTCACTGCAGCCTGACTGATGCCTGTTGTGCAGAGCTCGCGTCAGGACTTTCGTCAAAGGAGAGTGTCGTTAGCGAGCTGGACCTGTCGGGCAATGACATTCGGGATAAGGGAGTGAAGAAACTCTGTGTGGGACTCAGAAGCCCTCAAAGTAAACTTGAGAAGTTGTCGTAAGTTCTTTTTTTTTCATTACTTCTTAAAGAATTGGCACAGTGTTTCCAAATATTTAAGGTTTTATTCCTCTAAAACACGTTTAATAAAACGGTAACATATTTTAACATATTGTACAAGTAGTAAGGTTATCTCCAAATATGTCTTTGCAGCCTCAGTGGTGTACATATTGTAGGCTTACAGTGAGCTGGTATCATCTCAAGTACTGACGTTTCTCTCCAGACTGAGGAGCTGTGGTCTGAGCTCGAGGAGCATTCAGTTCCTGACCGCCGCCCTGAAGTCAAACCCCCAATATCTGGCAGAGCTGCATCTGATGGGCAACAATCTGGAAGACTCAGCAATCAGAGTGCTTGTGGAACTGACAAAGAACCAGAAATACTGCTTACATACCATAGAGTGAGTACTGATATTGATGATTTTCCTATCAGGTCTGAAAAGACTAGTACAGTTCTGACTGCATGAAGTGTTACTCATTTGGCTGCCAATAGATTCAAATATTTAATTATTAAATTTCATTTTGCACATTTTTTATCTGTTCCAAATGTACCTAAAAGGGAGATTTGTTAAGTATGTAATACTCTTCTCAACATGGGAGTGGACAAATATGCTGCTTTATGCAAATGTATGAATATATTTATTATTGGAAATCAACACAAAACAATGACAGATATTGTCCAGAAACCCTCACAGGTACTCTATTTAGCATTCAACAATATGCTCAAATCATAACATGTCAAACTGCAGCCCAACAGGCAACAACAGCTGTCAGTGTGTCAGTTTGCTGACTTGACTATGACTTGCCCCAAACTGCATGTGATTATCATAAAGTGGGCATGTCTGTAAAGGGGAGACTCGTGGGTACCCGTAGAACCCATTTGCATTCACTGATCTGGAGGTCAGAGGACAAGGAACACCTTTGAAAATGGCCATGCCAGTTTTTCCTCGTCAAAAGTTAGCGTAAGTTTGGATCGTTATTTAGCCTCCTTCGCGGCAAGCTAGTATGACATGGTTGGTACCGATGGATTCCTTATGTTTTTTAGTTTCATATACCAGTATCTTTACTCTAGCTTTGAGCGAACTTCCGAAAGATCGATATCGCAAGTTGCGTTAGTGCGTTAAAGAAATTAGTGGCGATAAAACTAATTTGCGTTAACGCATTATTAATCGCGTTAACTTTGACAGCTGTAGTTACTCACTTTCAGACTTAAAGGACCCATATCGTGCTCATTTTCAGGTTCATACTTGTATTTTGTGTTTCTACTAGAACATGTTTACATGCTGTATTGTTAAAAAAAATCTTTATTTTCCTCACACTGTCTGAATATACCTGTATTCACACTCTGTCTGAAACGCTCCGTTTTAGTGCATTTCAACAGAATTGCAACGGAATTGCGTTTCTAGGCAACAGTTTGGGTCCATGTTTACTTCCTGTCAGCCGATGTTATTTACATACACTGCAACAGGAAATAAACTAGGACAGTGGTTCTCAAACTTTACCAGTACCACCTCAGAAAATATTGGTCTCTCCAAGTCCCACCATTATGACCGATGTTTAAATACAGTAGCGTGGGCCTACCCTATTCAGCAATGCACAGTTCACGCAGGAGGCAAATTTATTCCTATTAAGAATAATACTTATTGTTGACTTTTGTCAGCCACGCTGTACAAAGGGGGAGCACTAGAACTGGCACCTAAACTCTTCCACACAACTCTCATACTACGCAAGGGGCAGCCTCTCACACTAGGCCTGCACCATATGAGGAACATCTGCAATGTGCGATAACACCGTTCAATATTGCGATGACGATATAACTTGGGATAAATAAACAAATATTGTGTGCATATTAGTTATACATATACTGTATTTTAAATATAACTAGGCTAAATGTTGTTTCTAGAGCAGCAACAGTAATGTTTACAACAGCAAAGCCACCATATAAACTCCTTCATATCTCACTGGAAACAATCTAAATTGTTAATAAAATAAATCATATTCCTGACATGAAAATACTGAGTGAAGTTTATAAAGACTGAAGAACACAGACTTCAATCAGTATCAGTCTTTCTTCCTGTCCTCCTGTCCTCCTCCCTCTGCTGCAGCTAACATCAGGGCTGATAGAGGGGAAGAGAGGCTGCTTTGTTTCAGCCAGCTGATGAGTTTACTAGTAAGATATGTGACAAACTAACCTTAACAGTCAGACTACACAGTCTACTGCCAGCTTTAGTTTCAGTCTTGTGTAGCCGAGGGTTTATGATACTTTATGAAGATAATAAGTTAATAACACTGAGGCTCATAGTCTGCAGCGCATCACCGCTTCACGCCTTCCGTTCCTTAACAATAAACTCTCCGGACACTGAACACTGGATCACTGTTCACTAGAGGGAACTAAAGTCAGTCACAACTCAGCTAAATAACTTACACGTGTTTACCGTTAGCTGTTAGCCGCCGAGCTAACGCACTGCGCATGTCTAAAGCGGCAGTGGATGAGAGACTGCCTACAGAGCAGATTGAAACGTTGCTTTACTTTAGCCGTTTCATCCTGTTTATGCTTGTTGAACAGGTGTAATGATAAAGTATCTTGGCTTTAGACTTGCAAAGTTTTATTGAACTTACAGTAACAAGTAGTTGTAACTGTCTCCACCACGGCCTCTCTGATCAGCTGTTCACAGACTGACTGACTGTGTGTTGATGTGAGTGGAAAGCTCCGACAGTGCATCAGAGGAGAGGCTGAAGTGTTAACCATCCCTAAATATAATGATTTTTTTGATTCATCGCATTCCACAGTCTTTTGTGATGTGTTCATCGCGCATGTTCATATCACGATGGCGATGAAATTACGATTTATGGGTCAGCCCTATTTCTTATTAATTTTTAAGAAATATTTCAGAGATTCCTCCGCGTACCACTACAGAGAGCAGCTCACAGTACCACAGTTTGAGAACCACTGAACTAGGACACATTTAGAATGTTTACGTTTAAAACCGTGAAATGGTCTAAATGTTGTATATTTGTGACATCACAAATGGACAGAAATCCTAACGGCTTGTTTCAATCGCACGATTTCTGAATACGGGCTGTGTGTATTTTTCCGTAGATTGAGCGTTTTTATAGTTTAACAGTATTTATATAGCACTTAAAACCTGCTTTATAATATAAAAGACATGAAAATCTCATTTTTTACATTATGGGACCTTTAATCCCAGAAGCATTCATGTACCTTGTTTTCATATTTCTTATCTTTCAGTGCGTCAGCAGATTGAGGAGACCGAAGGAAAACAGACATAAGGACGGATACATGCAGCTCAAACTGGCTCACATTTGTGAGACCGTACGTATACATCAACTCCATGGTTGGAAGGTCCTTGTATTTCAGTGCATATTGTAGCAACGTCACGTGCTTTATCTACACTGTTTAAAGAATATTTTCAGAAAAGATGTTATATACCCAAAATGTGTCTTAAAGCCAAAAATCTGTTGGCAATTCAAAGATGTGTTTCTGGTTTATTTTTTATTTCTACTTTGTATGATTTTTAGTTTTTTATGCAGTGCCTTTGTTCTAAACTACATGTGTTTTCTAAGGTTGCAGTTCACAGCACTACGAAGTTCGGATAATCTTTGAAAAGTGAGAAGGAAATGTATGATGTTGTTTGAAATAATATATCTCTTAAAATATGTGCCTACGGTGTTCTACAGTATTTTTTTTGTTGTATTATTATTATGTTAGTACAGGCACAAATACTACATGACACTAATACATGATACTAGGATGGGGTGAATGTTGTTCCATTGTGCTTGGCCTCTGAGACCTTTACACACCGAGGGCATGACGAATAAATGACACAAAAATCCGAAATACTCGTCTGTGAATATTTTATGTCTAGGGCTTTTATTGTGAAAGGTAGAACGGAAGGAGTGGCTCTGGTCTGGGATCGTGTCTAGAAGGGATCCTGCAAACTGAGAAATCGCGCGAAATCCATGGAGCCACAAGAAGCATTGTAGTTTAAGCATGGCCGACTCTGCCAGAGAATTTTAGTTTGCGCTTGTGCCTTTTCAGAGGCCTGAATCAAGTGGCCATGCAGAAGAGCTTCGCGGTTTGCGGGCTCCCTTCTAGACACGACCTGACCGTATGTCCGTCCGTCCGTCCCATTCTTGTGAACGTGATATCTCAGAAACGTCTTGAGCAAATTTCTTCAAATTTGGCACAAACGTCCACTTGGACTCAAGGATGAACTGATGAGATTTTGGTGGTCAAATGTCAAAGGTCACTGTGACCTCACGTCTCTCCCATTCTCGTGATATCTGGGGTACGCCATCAGCAAATTTTGCACAAACGTCCACTTGGACTAAAGGATGAAGTGATTGGATTTTGGTGGTCAAAGTTCAAAGTTCAAGGTCACTGTGACCTTAAATAAACTGGGACACATTTAGAATGTTTATGTTTAAAACTGAAATGGTCTAAATATTGTATATTTGTGACATCACAAATGGACAGAAATCCTAACGGCTTGTTTCAAACGCACAATTTGTGAATACGGGCTGCGTGTATTTCTACGTATATTGGGCGTTTTGATACTTTCACAGTATTTATAAGGCACTTGAACCTGCTTTATGATATAAAAGACATGAAAATTTCACTTTTACAATATGAGACCTTTTAAAGTTTTGATCTGCCCACCCAGAAGATATATCCTGGACAATCACAGGGATTGCAGAGATCAAGGGAGACAGAGTCAGTGTTCAGCTCTTGAATGCTGTTATTCTTTTAATCAAGAATGTTACAATTTGCCAAATGCATGATTTCTAATTTTGCATTTTTGATATTAGCTTTGCATTGTGAGAGCTTAACACACAGAATGGTATTAAACATGGCCTTAGTGTTATCAAAGATGATGGAATTGTGTTAATGATACACATCCTAGCTTCAAGGTCCCAATTTGTAAAAGGTAAGATTTTCATGTCATTTATATTATAAAGCAGGTTTAACTGCTTTATAAATACTATTAAACTATCAAAATGCTCAATATACAGGGATATATACACAGCCCGTATTCAGAAATTGTGCTTTTGAAACAAGCCGTTAGGATTTCTGTCTATTTGTGATGTCACAAATATACAATATTTAAACCATTACACGGTTTTAAACGTAAACATTCTAAATGTGTCCCAGTTTATTTCCTGTTGCAGTGTATGTTAATGACATCAGCTGACAGGAAGTAAACATGGATCCAAACTGTTGCCAGGCAACGCAATTCTGTTGCAATTCCGTTGCAATTCCGTTGCAATTCCGTTGAAATGCACTAAAACGGAGCGGTGAATACAGGTATATTCAGGCAGACATTATGAGGAAAATAAAGTGTTTTTTTTAACATTACAGCATGTAAACATGTTCTAGTAGAAACACAAAATACAAGTATAAACCTGAAAATGAGCACGATATGGGACCTTTAAAGGCAGTGGAATAAAAGTCTAACTAAGGCAAACGAATATCGTTATACTGTATAGACACACTATATTAATTGTTCCTTTGACAAAAAAAATACATTTTAGTAGAGATCAGAGTCCTCAGTGGGATTAAAGTTGGTATCAGCCAGTTTCTGTGAATGATTGGCTTTTAGGGAGATTTATGATGGCCTATGGTGGAGGGAATGGTTATTTGAATGGTACTAACAGCTCACTCTGGAGAGTGATTGGTCTGTCCATCTTGCTGCCTCCTGGATGTCGTGAAGGGTCAAAGGTGTTTTGGTTAGTGGCCATGTAGGAGAAAAGGGATCTTCTTATCTCGATCATGGCTGTTTGTGGGATGTTGTAAATCCAAAGTCTTGTTGGCTCACATTCATGGGGGGGTTGAAGGAAGAGCTGGTATCTTGAAAGACATTTCCTACACCTATAACTTGGTGAATTGTTTTAGTGGAAGAACCCTTTAATGACTTTTATATCTGCACACCTGATGGGTAAATAAAGTGTCCCGTGTGTCCCAGAACATCACAGGCAGCGCAACATAGAAAACCCCCTCACACTAGATAGTAGTAATATCAGCATGTATTATAATCCTGCTTTTTGACGGTCTGATGGAGCCAACAGAACCACATCATCTGCAAAGAGCAGAGACGCAATTCTGAGGTCCCCAAACCGGACACTCGCCTGTCCATGAAAATCACAAACGGGATCGTGGAAAAGGAACAACCCTGGCGGAGGCCAACACCCACTGGAAACGTGTTTGACTTTGTGCCGAGTATACGGACACAGCTCTCACTTGGTTATACAGGTCCTATTCCTCACATTTTATTCACAGTTTTGAAATATACAGCATTTAAGTAAATGTTTGGCTCTTTTGTTATTTTTCTTCTACCATATCGTTTTTAGTTATGTCACTTGCAAAAAACATATGTTGAAAGCTTATTTTTTGGCCAATCAGATGATGCTAGTATTAGCTGTCTGAAGTTTAGTTGGTAGCTAGTACAGGAGTTCAAACCCACCGTGAAGTCACTGCGTGAATGTTTACTCAAGTGACAGCTGGTCAGAAACCCTTTTTTGCTAAATTCTATATCTCAGTAATTTATGAAAAGATTATTTTACAAATGTTTTTTTTCTCAAAGCAATGTGTGAACAAGTGACATTGTAAATATAAGGTGTTCAAATTCAGACAGTACATTTTTCAATTTCAATTATATATTTTTTTTATCCCAGAACAAGGTGTCCCATCCGTCCCGGGGAGGCAGAATTTTGAGAAAATGCACTCCTTGTACGCTTAAAGATCCCATATCGTGCTCATTTTCAGGTTCATACTTGTATTTTGTGTTTCTAATAGAACATGTTTACATGCTATAATGTTAAAAAAAACTAATTTTCCTCATCCTGTCTGTCTGAATATACCTGTATTTACCCTCTGTCTGAAATGCTCTGTTTTAGTGCATTTCAATGGAATTGCAACGGAATTGCGTTGCTAGGCAACAGTTTGGGTCCATGTTTACTTCCTGTCAGCTGATGTTATTCACATACACTGCAACAGGAAATTAACTGGGACAAATTTAGAATGTTTACGTTTAAAACCGTCTAAATATTGTATATTTGTGACATCACAAATGGACAGAAATCCTAACGGCTTGTTCAAACGCACAATTTCTGAATACAGGCTGTGTGTGTTTCTCTGTATATTGAGCGTTTTGATAGTTTAACAGTATTTATATAGCACTTAAACCTGCTTTATAATGTAAAAGACCTGAAAATCTCCCTTTTTACAATATAGGACCTTTAACAAAATTGTGCTTTCATGTTTGGGTTTGGCTCAAAAAAACATGATAAATTGTCAGCAGACACCTGTATCTGTTCAGGGATCAAATGATTTTCATTACTGTTCAAGCAGTCTGTGAGTAACTGAAGGTTATTTGATGTCCCAACCGACCCCGCTCTCCCCTTTACTGAGAAAGCTTGAGAATTGTGTCAATACTTTATTAACCATTGTTTTCCACCTGCAAAAGAGCATGGAAAAAAAAGACGCTGCATACCCATAGATCACCTTACACCTGTTTTAGATTTTCACTGAAATGTTATCTGTGTAACAAAATTATATATTTTTCATCCAAAGCCATCCATCTGTCATAAAGTCACACAGTCAGAGGCTTTTATCAGATCTATTTGTATGTAACTAATAAACTGCGAGTAGCAGAGGTCACACAAGCTGTAATTCCCCATTAGTTATTAACTGATAATAAAGTTATCAATACAATACAGTTCAAACAGGGATTTCCTGCAATATAAGTCAACAAAGGCTTTTTGGTGACTATTATATGTCTACTATCGCCACCTTGTGGACATGTGGTAACAGCACATACTCAAGTACAGTGTCGTAGGACTGTGATGACTTTTATGTCTAAAATCCAAAACCAGTTTGTAAAAAAGAACATTAATCTCCCAAAGTGAGAGGAGCACAAGTCAAAGTCTGATGTGAAAATGAATCTACATTACACAGGTATTCTAACCTTAAACCTTTATAACATTCGTCATATACATACAGGTACATACATGAAATTTGACCTCTGCATTTAGCCCATAACCCTAAGTATTTTTTAGGAGCAGTGGGCTGCTGTAAAGCGCCCGGGGAGCAACTTGGGGTTCGGTGTCTTGCTCAAGGACACTTCGACATGCAGACCGCAGGAGCCAGTAACAACCCCCGTAACAACTATACATTTTTTTAAAAAAAAGCAAAATGATGTTGATATGGATATTGTTATCAGTCAACATTCAGAATTTCATCAATTTACTCTTTTTTTGTTGTAGAATCTAACCGACCAACCGAACAAGAACAGACTGATTGTTTTTGTAATTATATTTTTGTGTTACAGTACGGATGCTGCAGTATGGCTGCTACATTTTCATAGAAATAGCTACTGAGAATTTTGTAAAAGGTGCAGCACAACATTGCATTTCTTTTTACATAATAGTTGAGTTATTAAATACCTTTGATTAACTGTAACTCTCAATAACCAATCATAAAGAAAATGAGATGATAAAATGAACCAATTACACGTTGAGATGGCCTAAGCCAATCAGGTCCATTTTTTTTTGTTTTTACATCTGCATCAAATATTAGATATTCATGATTAATTGTAGGTTGAATTTGCTTTGCAAGTTTCACAAGACTCTTTTTTTTTATCATTTCCAAAATCAACATGAAAAATGAAAAATTGCATTTTATTCATCTCTGAATACTGCTCCTATAGATACATCATTTTTTGCTTGACAATGATAAAGTGGTGTTACCTAAAAAATAAAAACCAGACCAACAAACAGGTACATAAATGCTTGTTGGACAGTTTTAGTGACTTCCTTAGTGTCCGGTTAACAGCGATCCTCTGTCTCTGTATGTAAACACCATCTCTACCGTGTGCAACTCAACTCAAGTCTTGTGCTCGAGATAGGAAGGCATTCTGAAGAAACACCCTGAAAGAATGAATCATTTCTGCTGGATAAAGTTCCTAAAGCTGCTTTGAAATCAGACATTATTATAAAGTTCTAACACAGAGATGTGATTTAATAAAAATATACTGTATCATCATTCTTTCACCAGGAGTGATATTAAAAATGTGCTCCGTCTCCTTCAGCAGAAATACATTCGATTTCATGATTAACTATAAATGATATGTTGCTATTTAATATTTAACCAAATGAAATCATCAACAGTATGTTTAAGTAGTATAAAAAATTCAATATTTTTTTAGTGCAAATGTACGGAAGCCCTGAGAGGCAAGTGAAAACAAAAAAAAATCTGGTGATCTATTTTCTAAGTCTGATCTAAATTGTTGTCTCTCCTGTGTTTATGACTGTAGAACAGGTGAAAAAGGTCTTTATTCTTTCTAAGGGCATTCAGGCTTTCATCTCGTTCTTATTGTGGCGTTCAACCTGTGACTAAAGAAAAGATTTTTTGCAAATGATAGTTTATCACAACATTAAATTGATATATTTTATCATATTTTTGTTATCTATTTATGTGCGGTGGTGGTAATTCATCAAATCATTATTTTCCTAAGATTTTCTTTTACTATGTGCAGTGGAGGTGATTATTGATCAAACCATTATTTTTATAATAGTTTTTTATTCTATGTGCAGTCGTGGTAATTATTCATAAAACCATTATTTTTTATATGCACAAACTGTAATGAACTGTAAACTGTCCAACATGTACTGATAGATTGCAACAGGTATGGTGATGAAAGAAAATAATATAATAGAACTATAGAAATAATATCAGAACTAATTGATGGAAAGTACACAATCTTCTAATAATTACGTCAGACAAACAGGAAATTTAAAGAGAATTTAGTTTGTTTTTCCCCCCCAAGCTACTGCTCCACACACCAGTCCAGCAGGTGGCGGTAATACACCTGAAACCTGGTTTACCAACCGCCATTAAAACTCAAAGGAGAAAATTTGCGAGCTAACTAACTAGCTCACGGTAAATAGGTAGCTTAACAACTTAATGTTTCATCCACATACTTTTATCACAGCGTATGAATGCACATTATTATCGCTAAATGAGTGACAACTTTGTCCGGCTACATTTTCTGTAACCAGTGTAGCATGAAAGCAGGCTGAAACTAGCAAACCAACTGAAGTTAGACAGCCGCAGCTGTAACTTCAAGTCACGCCCCCTGCATCAAGTCAAGCTCTCTCTCTCTGGAATGACCTGTGATTGGTCAAAGTCTCCCGTCACGGGCTAGATTTTCTAAAGCCTGAAAACAGAGCCATGAGGAGGAGCAGAAGTCTAGTTTTCTCTCAGAACACTTGAATTACAATATGCTGAAAGGTTATTGTGGAATTTTCGCCCAATGATGCCAAAAACATTTTGCCTACTGCAGCTTTAATGGCTGGTATGTGTTATGCGACTTTTACCTTTGATATAATGATTTTTTTTTTTCTAAAAATGACCATGATTTTCAAAAATCACATAACCATTTAAGAACTTATCAGTATCGGTATCTGTAACATTGAAACAAATATTATCGGTATTGAATTTAATTAGTTTAGTTTTGTATCCCTAACTGCTCTGTTCATAATTTTGTATTTGTCCTATTTTTGTCTACACCAATCAAGTCACGCCCCCTGCATCATGACACGCCCCCAGCATCGAGCCACGCCCCCTCCCTTGGTCCAGGCAGCAGCATCTCTCTCCTGTGTTGTCATCGCAGTGAGCCAGTGAACGCACCACTGAAGCAAAGGTAGGAGGACAGAACTTTCCCAACGTAAACACAACATGTAACATGCATTCATCAGTATGCAGGAACAGGCGTGTGCGTTGCAAAGGGCTGGCATGTTCAGGGACGTTTTGTAACAGCTGTTATGTTAGTGCATCATATTAAAAACAAGAGAGATTGATGATTGTATGGTGTGTGTGTCTCTGGTGTCATGGTAATGTGATCAGGCTGAGCGGTGCCACATAGTGCAGCTGGATGCGGGTTGGCATCAGAGCTGGCTGTTTGCTGTCTGTTTGCTGGCTAGGCCTGTATGGCGCAGTTTCAGCGGAGAAATCTTCCACCTGACAGTCCTGCGGGAATCCTCTCCTGTCCATCATCATCATCATCATCCTCCCGCCACAGAGCAACACACAGTGCTGCGTATCCGTCTGCGAGCTGGAGGATGAGACATGCAGACTGTTGTAAACGCCCTCAGCTCTACAGTGTGTGTGTGCTGTCTGTTCACCAGAGGCAGGCTCGCAAAACAATCTGTCTATTCCTGACATTTTTATTTTTTTTTGCAATTGTCCCCGCTGTGGGACTACTGAAGGATGACCTTTTCTAACTATGCACGCAAACTATTTCATCAGGAGATTGAGATAAACTAAAGGATATTTATGTGTTGGGGATATAATCATTTCATGCGGTCATGTTAAAGCCACATATGAGCTCATAGCAGGTGTAAGGGCTGTAATCCTCTCATGTTACTGTGTATAGAATATTGTCTGTGTTTGAAAAATAAAAAATATGAACAGCGCAGTCAACAATAGGGATACCAAACTAAACTAAACTAAATAGCTTCAATACCGATCATTTTTGTTTCAATTTTACAGATACCAATACTGATAATTTCTTAAATGGGTATGTGATTTCTGAAAATCGTGGTCATTTTTAGGAAAAAAAAAATCATATCAAAGGGAAAAGTCACATAACACATACCGGCCATTAAAGCTTCAGTAGGAATAATGTGTTTGGCATCATTGGGCGAAAGTTTCATAATAACCTTTCACCATATTGTAATTCAAGTGTTCTGAGAGAAAACTAGACTTCTGCTCCTCCTCATGGCTCTGTTTTCAGGCTTTAGAACATCTAGCCGTGACGGGAGACTTTGACCAATCACAGGTCATTTCAGAGAGAGAGAGCGTTCCTATTGGCTGTTCATTCAACGGAGATAGCTGTCACTTAGGCTGTCAATCACTCGCAACTCCGATCAATCGGTCAAACTAGGCAGCGCTGATCAAATATGAATCAATATTCTGTTACTGTAATGCCTATTTCTCTCCTCAGATGTTGTCAGAATCATCTTGTAGTGTACTGTTTAGCTTTAGCGGTGCTTGGTATTTCCTCAACTGATCTCAACATGGCTGCCGGGTTGCAAACTTTCTCATTTTACAGCTAAACAGTACACTACAAGATGTTTCTGAAACTTTTTACGTGAGAAATAGGTATTACAGTAACAGAATATTGATTCATATTTGATTAGCGCTGCCTAGTTTGACCGTTTGATCGGAGTTTGCGAGTGATTGACAGCTGCTCATAGACAGCAGACTCCAGATCAGCTCTGATTGCTTGTTTTCCTCCGGTCTGTGAAATCTTGCAGATGCCATTAGGAGCACCGGAGGACACAGAGGGACGTGATTTTTTTCAGATTACCTGTCTCATGCACTACTGTCACGATATAGTTGCCGTTTTATAAAAATAACTTTTTTAAATCATATTTTCTCCATTTCTACCCACTGCAGCTTGAACTAATGGTTCACTAGGTGTTAGTTCCTCATTTGTTTCCCAGTAACTACTCACATTTTTGTCTCCCCTTTTTGGAAAGCGTTACCCAATACCGGTGCTAACCTTTAAGGCATACTCAAAAAATACACTTTATTGTGCATTTATGTGGAACAGTAACATTACGAAGGAAGAAAAGAAGTAAACTTAAAAAAAAATATAAACAGAGGCACTCATCCATGAAATCAATAAAAAAACACAAGGGGAGGGTCCAACTCGATCAACATAAACAAGTAGCCTACAGATAAGTAAGAAGGTTTAGGTTTGTTTTAGGGATTTTGCAAGTAGAGATTTAGTTAATTCATTATTTGTAACTGTCGTTTTATTCACCGACCGGACAAGTTGAGAGCTGTAGCATCATTGAGCTTGTGAGCAATAATGTAGAAGCTAAAGTTATTGACCAAATTAAATGTAATCATTAAACAAGTAAGCAGAAAGTGCTCTGCTACTGAGTGTGGTTGTTATGTGAGTTGCAGAAATATATGATTTTGGACCGTTACGGTATGATTTAAATGAATGGAGATAGGTGGGGTATGTTACAGTTAATGCTCCCTCTACTTCTAACGCAACAAATACTGAGACCTCAGTCTGTTGACTGTGAGCTCCTTTAGAAGCACCTGTGGACAGGTCTCTGAAACACGTTGAATGATACCAACGTTTGTGCTTGAATTTCCCTGTGTGTATCATGACACCAACGTTTGTCTACTCAATATCTGCCCACAAACAATTATCTCTGCAGACCTGAGACAGGTTGGAATTCTGCAATCTAATAATGTCAATATTAAGGCAGTGATGCCACATTGATTTGAGCAGAGACTACTTTTTTTCCTTCTATTTTAGATTACCTTTGTTCAGTTAAAGACTTGTCGAAACTCACCTTTTCTCCCTATAGTTTAGCCACTGCAGATACCACCTACTGTACCTACTGAACCTATAGGTTGAACATAGGTTGACTGGCAGGACTTTAACTTTTGAACAATAAATACCTTCTCGGCATAGGTTAATTACTATAGAGTACGGAACCTGCCAAAAATAAAATATAAATGAATAAATGACTCAATAAATAAATTAATATGTCATTAAATATAGCAAAAATAATATTAAGAATATATGTAGCCATTAATTAATTGATCAAATGTGACATGAAATTACATTTCTGTTTTAATTTCATTTCCATAATGGGGCAGAAATGCATAAAGAAATGTATAAAAAAAAAAATACAGAAATAAATACTTTTGGGGGAATAAATAAGGGGTGAAATGCAAAGAGAAAATAGATAAATAAATGCTTAAATACATAAGTAAATATATACATTTAAAAATAAATATTAAATAAATGCAAAAATAAATAAATACATTCAAAAATTAATAAAAAGAAGTACATAAATAAATAAAAGTGAAAATTAAACTGAAAAGTAAATAAATAAGGAAATTATTAAAAAAGATACGTAAATAAAGAAGCAAATTGAAACAGAAACATCAATTCACATTTTATCAATTAATTAATGGCTACATTTATTTTTAATAATATTTCTGATATATATATACAGTATATAATTAACTGAGTAATTTATTTATTTTCTTTTTTTACTGTGCCATGTCAGTATGTACAATGGAAGTTTCAAGTTACCTGTTCTGTACATAGATTATGTTTGGAATGTTTTATTGACACCAACTGCAAGTGCAATCTCGGTGTAGCCGGGCAGGATATCACATATCTGTGAAGGAGTGGTAGTTCTCCAGGATATCACATGTCTGTGAGGGAGTGATCGTTCTCCACAGGTCTGGGTTCTTTGTCTCATTTGTCTGCATGTTGTTGATTCTTGTTTGCTAGGATCTCCCAGTATCTTCCAGGGTGAGCTGCTATGGGGAAGGAGAAGCTCCACATAAACATCGTGGTAATAGGACATGTCGACTCAGGCAAGTCCACCACCACCGGCCACCTCATCTACAAGTGTGGAGGCATTGATAAGAGAACGATTGAGAAGTTTGAGAAGGAAGCTGCTGAGGTATGACTGCTATTGTTCACTTGAATTCAAAATATGATTTTTGCTATTCTACTGTGTAATTGCACATTGCTGCACAGGTGTTCTAGTACAACAGTATCTTATTATTGAGTCGTCGGAAGACTAGCGCTATATAAATGCAGTCCATTTACCATTTATTCTGTTTAACAGGGTGTCTTATCTAACAAGTAGAGTTGTTCCGATACCTATACCAGTTTTGGAAATGCGTCCGATATTGCCCAAAATTTTTATATGTGCTGCAGTCGTCGGCACGGTGTTCTGGCATACACCAATTACATTACTTTCCCAAAGACCCCATTGTCGTTTTGCTTTTTTTTTTATTTATTTCAATTCATAGTCAGACGACGGACGCTACAAACGGAGAGTGAACGTGAGACGAGAGAGAATGTTGACAGACAAGACGATGACAGAGGATTTGGTATCCAAACGAAAAGCAAAAGTTCCTATTTGGCAATATTTCTGATTTTCCAGGTGGAAACCTACCGGCCCGGCAGCAAAAGCTCAACCGGAGAGGCCAGACGCACAGCCATCCAACGTTAAAGATCAAAGTAAACGCTCTACAGATATTGAGCGTCATCTTTTCTTGTAAAATGTTCGGTATAGTCGGTAACACCGGTGTTGTCACAAGTTTATTAACCGGTGGGAAAATTTCCTTACCGTCACATCCCTAGTAATGGGTATCGGCGAGTAAGCCAGTCTATGCACCGATCCAATACCATCATTTATTAACCCAGAAAAAAATCAACTTGAAATCAATTCTTCCTCGCCGCTCCAAAACAGTAGCCTTCACTCTGCTGTCGCCCTGGAGGTATCATGGCTGCCACTGGCAACTACTGTTTTAGGGCAGCGAAGAAGAACTGATTGCAGGTAGTTTGTCACAGCTGTTAAATAATAATTACATTTTTATAATTATAATTTAACAAATAACTATATATATTTTTTTTTTGTTCACGCTGGTATCGGCTCGGTACTCGGTATCGGTCGATACCCTGAGTTCAGGTATCGGAATCGGTATCAGAATGGAAAAAATGGTATCGGTACATCTCTACTAACAAGTGTGTCAATGTTTTCCAAAACTGGAAATGAATGTACTGATACTGAGTGTCAAAACTTTTATACAAAGTAAGTCCTTCCTGTGGTGGCTCTGAGGTAAATATAATACAAGTCACAGCACCATTACAGTACTGAGATTTATGACCTACATGTTTTCTTTATCTTATTTTATCTCCATCATCCACCATCATGTAGATAGTAATGTAAAATGCTGGTGTTTACTTAGAGATTGATTGCACTTTTTTTTTTTTGGACAATTGCATCTATCAAAGATAAAAATGATGTTTACATGTCTATATGTCCCCTAGATGGGAAAGGGTTCCTTCAAATACGCCTGGGTTCTGGACAAGCTGAAGGCAGAGCGTGAGCGCGGCATCACCATTGACATCTCTCTTTGGAAGTTTGAGACCAGCAAGTACTACGTCACCATCATTGATGCTCCAGGACACAGGGACTTCATCAAGAACATGATCACTGGGACTTCTCAGGTAGAGGGAGAGTGGGAAGAAGAGTAGAGGGGAAGGGAGAGCAAAGTATTTCAGAAAGAAAGCATAACAAGTTATTTTGTTGGGGGGGGGGGCAGGAAATGTGAATGTAAAGAAGTCAAGTTTTTGTTCCACTGAAACTAGTCATTTTAGCATTTAACATGAGTTCACGTTGGTTGAACGCCTTCTTAATATCCCCCCCCCCCTCACCCCTTTCAGGCCGACTGTGCCGTGCTGATCGTGGCCGCGGGCGTTGGTGAGTTTGAAGCTGGCATCTCAAAGAACGGGCAGACTCGTGAGCACGCCCTCCTCGCCTACACCCTGGGAGTGAAGCAGCTCATTGTGGGCATCAACAAGATGGATTCCACTGAGCCCAACTACAGCCAGAAGCGCTACGAGGAGATCGTGAAGGAAGTCAGTACTTACATCAAGAAAATCGGCTACAACCCCGACACCGTGGCCTTTGTGCCCATCTCCGGCTGGAACGGAGACAACATGCTGGAACCCAGCCCTAACGTGAGTCTGCTGGGAGTATAGAAAGTATAGTAAAAGTATAGCGAGGCGAAGTCCCGCCCCTTTCCGGTGGACCCCATGGGACCTTATTTCGGAAAAAAATATGAATGGTAGTCAACGTCGAGAGACTAAATATTTTTTTCGATCCTGTTTAATTACGCCATGAATCACACAGATGACGTTTGTCAATATAAAAGATAATTTTGCAAGTCAGGGAAGTCCCAGTTTGTTGCAGGTTTGTCGTAGTATCATATAGTTTTGGGTGAAATGGCTCAGTGAACTACATCTCTCGTCTCGCACAACATATGTCACCCACACTAGCTAGCTAGCTAACTTAGCTATGACCAAGCACAAATGTAACGTTATCTGACCTGATGTGTTTTATCCAGCGACTCCTGGTCTTTTTATCAGCCAGGAAGAGAAAGAAGGATCAGAACTCACACCTGTTGCTGGTGTGAGTTCATCCCAGTAGGAAACACACAGACATCGTAGCTTCAGAGAGAGAGAGACGTCACTTACGTGACTTTTGGGTGTGTTGTCTTTCTAATTACATATTTTCACAGTCTGATACTCTTTTATTTTGACAAACATCATAAGTGTGATTCATGGGGAAATTTAAACGAGATAAAAAAAAATCTTCTCTTGCCGTTGATTACCGTTCATATTTTTTCAGAAATAAGGTCCCATGGTGGTCCGCCGGAGAGACTTCGCCTCTCTATAGCGACATGTTCACAGTATCGGTGAACTAGAATGGCGCTCAGAGAGCGCAGCCCTCCGCCAAGGTGCCTGACTTTAAAAACAGCTCACAGCTGGCGGTACCGTGAGGTGGTCGGCTTATTATTAACACGGTGTGTTTCCGTGTAACGTATCGGCGGATGCCTCTTTCATTCAGCAGCCTTGTTATGTCTGTATAACGTTACACTACGTTGTCTCTCATCCCATCATCTACCACTTTGTTCTTTCTCACCTTGGACGGCCAGCAGCTCCCGCACACACATCCACACACGTATCTCTCTGCTCTCAGAAAGAAGAAGGCGGGGTCATGCGTCAACGCGTCATCAGTCACACTGAAAATGTGTTATACCCTGTGGTCTTAATGCTCAGGCTGATCGGAATGCTTGAAAAAATTCCTGAATCTGGATCATGATCCGGATCGCCACCAAAATCGAATGGATTGTTCATTGTGTTCATGGTGCAAAACAGTGGCAGCCATGTCACTCTTGTTAACGTGCACAGCTCTTTGCTGCTGAGTTTATGATGGTTTTTCAACTCGCTGTAACCATGGCAACCACTGAAACTACAGCGAGGGTAAACGAAACAGGACCTGATTTTACTGGTATCTGAGTTCCCTGAATGACGCACCTCTTCACCAGCAGGGAACTGACAGATGGATGAAGGGAAACAGTATGGGAGCAACATCAGCTTCACAGTTTGATTATCCGTTCTGGGGCAATAAATGTTGATACTAGTTAGCAAAACATACTATACCATTGATAACTATTTCCTCCATTTTCCACCAAAAGTTCCAAGCACTTTTAGTCCCTGGAACTACTTTTCAAGGAACTAAAGGGTTCCTTCAGCCCACTGTTGTCTGCGTTTCCACCGCGGTCTAAAGACCTGTGAAGATAAAACAAATAAGTCCGTTGGCGCACGAAAAAGCAACATGACATGAGACGAGGGCTGCTGGAGGTCACAGCGGTAAACACATTGGAAAAAAATAAACTTTAGAAAAATATAAACATTAGGTTTTGTCTTACTGCAACGATATTTACTGCTGCATATATTTACTGATGCGCGTTGGATGTAATGAATGAAATGCAGAGGAGGAAAATGAAACTAAGAGCGTCTGTCTCTACAGAAGGGCTGGGCTATATATCTATATTATATGGATATTCTGATATGAGACTAGCTAACGTCTTACATATCGATATATGGCAAAAGTGTTGTCTTTTCCTGTTTTAAAGGCTGCATTTAGTGCATTACAGTAAAATGATGTAATTTTCTGAACTTATCAGACTGTTCTAGCTCTCTAACTGTTCTGCTATTATTTGCCTTTACCCACCTAGTCGTTATATCCACATTATTGATGATTATTTATCGAAAATCTCATTGTGTAAATATTTTTTGAAAGCACAATTGTCACAATCTCATCATTGAGGTATGACCCTACTCCACAGTTAATCATCTGTCGAGTGTTTGATGGTTATTGATTTGGGCTTTAGAACGTAACCGTCGTGAAACAATCGGAAAATAACATTTCTTTCTCTCATTCACAGCACCACCGCGATGTTTCCCTCTTCTCACGTTACCGCTCGTCCTCGTGTTATCTCTCTCTCTTTTTTTGTCTCTGTCTTTTTTTTCCTGAATCCTGAACACAAAACTGGCGAAAAACAACTACAATGTTCACTGTCTTTTCACGTGTTCAGTAATTATTTTCCATCATTACCTCCGCCAAGGCCGAAGGCCTAGGAAGGCGGTTATGTTTTCACCGGCGTTGGTTTGTTTGTTTTTTTGGTTTGTCTGTTAGCAGGATTACTCCAAAAGTCCGCGATGGATTTGAATAAATTTTTTTGGAGGGGTGGGGTGTGGCACAATGAACAATCGATTTTGGTTGCAATCCGGATCATGATCCGACGTAGGGAATTTTTTTTAATAACTCCGGTCAGCCTGTGCATTAACACACAGGCTTTAGGACATGCGCAGTGTCACCCTGCCTCTTTCCTTCTGCCTACAGAGGGATAGAGAGAGAGGGGGGGGGGGAACAACTGTAGAGTCAGTGTTTTTTCACATTAAACTCGGTGAAATTACAGTTGAGTTGGACCAAAGCACACTTGGTAATTGTTGGAAAGAGTAATGACGACGGTTTAGGTGAGTTTTACTTCGTTTCTGTCCAGTTTGAATGAAGTGTTTTACGCTGCTCCGCTACGTACAGCTGATCTCAACATAAACAAAAATACACGTGGATGATGGCGCAAGCTGAACAGAGAGGAGGGGCAATGGTACTTGGGCAGCTTGGCGGAGGTCTGCGCTTTCCGAGTGCCATTGTAGTTTATAATGTGTTTAGAAACAAATTTACTGAATTTCCTTTATAAGGCCTTTAATTGTGTAGGTTGTCAAAAAAAGTAAAAACCTCTGAGCTCCTGTCCCTCCACAGATGGGCTGGTTCAAGGGCTGGAAGATCAACCGTAAAGATGGGAATGCCTCAGGCACCACACTGCTGGAGGCTCTGGATGCCATCCAGCCTCCCTCACGCCCCACTGACAAGCCCCTCCGCCTGCCCCTGCAGGACGTCTATAAGATTGGAGGTGAGTGCAGTGTTGGTGTGGATGTCTGTACGGGTGATAGATGTGTGATTTGTAGTTGGTAGAACAAACTTGAAAGATGTAAGTGCTCCAATTCTTCTGTAGTGTCAGTGGTACCAGATTATATGTTGAATGTATTTTGGAAATCAGAGCACTTTGTTACAAAAAGAGCAGAAGTGAATTAGGTCTGGAAAGAATTCCCACTGGCTCTTCATGCCCTTAAGTGAGTGTCTGTCCTTTTTTCAGAACACCGTCTTATAGAAATGCGCTTGCGTGTTTTTGAAGCTCGAAGTATCAATTTAATTCAAACAGTTGTTAAAGTTTCTAATTTTCCTCTCTGGCAGGCATTGGGACCGTACCAGTGGGCCGAGTAGAGACAGGAGTCCTAAAACCTGCCATGGTGGTGACCTTTGCCCCTGTCAACGTGACCACTGAGGTCAAGTCTGTGGAGATGCATCACGAGGCCCTGAACGAGGCCATGCCCGGTGACAATGTGGGCTTCAACGTCAAGAATGTGTCCGTGAAGGATATTCGCCGTGGCAACGTGGCTGGAGACAGCAGGAACGACCCACCACAGGAGGCGGCCAGCTTCACCGCTCAGGTCAGCATACAGGGGTTAGCTTTGCAAAGGATACTGGCTTAAATGTCACTGCTGCAAAAATTTTAAAAATCCACATGCTAATGAGTGCTGTTGTCCAGGTGATTATCCTGAACCACCCTGGTCAGATCAGTGCCGGCTACGCTCCCGTGCTGGACTGCCACACTGCACACATCGCCTGCAAGTTCGCAGAGCTCAAGGAAAAGATTGACCGTCGCTCTGGTAAGAAGCTCGAAGACAACCCGAAGTTCCTGAAGTCTGGAGATGCTGCCATTGTGGACATGGTCCCCGGCAAGCCCATGTGTGTGGAGAGCTTCTCCGAGTACCCGCCGCTGGGTAAGTTACCTGCAACGCAAGCAGGAAGCTGCAACTCTCCTATAATTTGTTGTTTCACTCAAGGTGATTGTGATTGTAAAATCAAACATTAAGGGGGACGTCGGTGTTTTTCAACCAGGACCATATTTTCCCATGTTTTTTTGTCTAAGTGACTAACAGGGACAACAATATCTGAAGTTGGTCCAGTATTGAGGGAGAACGCTGTAACTGGCAGCCACTAAACGAGCTGCGAGGGCAAGTGAGCAGCGTCGACTGAAACGTTACGTCCACTAAAAATGTTTGTTTTTGCCACCTTTTGCTTGTACAGATCCCAGGAGTGGCACAGAGAAAAAAAAGATATATTGAGATGGTGGTTGCAAAAACTTTAACCAGCAGATCTGCCGTGCCCGTGCGTAATTGTTGCTTGACAGCACGCAACATCACTCCAGAGACTGCTGTGGCTGTACTGGCTGTCTGTATATACACTTATTCTCAAGCGCACAAATAAACTAAAACGTGGGAACATTTTAATTAAAATGAGGGAAGTCATATGTCGTGGCCACTGCACTGTCATGGCAAAAATAAGCACTTTTAGTGGACGTAAATGACGGTGCCAGCTTGCCCTGATGGCACAATATTGCAGCCCGTGAGCGGCTGCCGTCTACAGCGCTGTCCCTCAATACTGGACCAATTTCACAAATTGTTGTCCTCAATTGTCAGACACAAAAAACATAGGAAAATAGGTTCCAAGTTGAAAAATACCACAGTTACCCTTTAAGCTTCATCTTAACCTCACTGCCGATTTGAACTTAAATTGAATTAATCGGAGCTAACCAATGTATTTTCCCTCTTCCTTCCTAAGGGAGATTTGCGGTCCGTGACATGCGTCAGACCGTGGCAGTGGGAGTGATTAAGGGCGTGGAAAAGAAAGCCACCAGCAGCGGTAAGGTCACCAAGTCAGCACAGAAGGCACAGAAGGTCAAATGAACGTTGTTCTGGGCTGCTGCCCCGAACGCTCACCGTGGCCGAAGACAGACTCGCACCCTGCACCTTCTGCACACCATAGTCAGCGTCTGGTCTATTATCACAATGCATCGCAAAAGCAGGAGAAGGAAAAAAAAATAACTAACACGTTACCACACTGTTAGGTTTTATTGTCACTCACTATGTGGCAGAACATCACGACATATTTGCATCACAGCTGTCTGGTTGTGTGCTGTTGTAGTTAGAATCAAGCTGCTCCGTTGATCTTAGCTGCTGCGTTGGCACTAGTAATAAAGCAGAGATGTCCTTTGAAGTAATGCTCTGTGTTCTAGCTTTAAAGAAGCAGGTCGATTGGCTGCATGCATGTTTCCTGTTTGCACCTTAAAGAAACATTCTTCAGAAACTCTCTGTCTGAATCTTAAGCTCTCTTGCAGTAGCTCTGTTGAATGTTACTGTTCAGTTCATGCACTTTAATCACTGGTATTTGTCAGCATGTGTTCATAAAAGTAAAGATGGTTAAACAGTATGTCTTTGTCCCTGTTGTCATTGCTAAGTGTGAAGAACTTCACTGTTTCAGCGAATGATGACGAGAAAGTAAAAAAACAAACTCCTCATAGAATTTCCTTTATTGATGGATGAGAATAAAAGTTCACTTGCATTTTCATTACAATACAGGCTTCATAAATCTAACTGAGATTATTACGTGTGTAAATATGTGCACATAATTTAAATAAATTAAAAGACACGAGACAGAATGCAGAACGTGTTTTATGCCCAAAGCGAAATGATCTCAGAATTTAAAAACAAAATAAAAAAAAAGTCTACAAGGAGAGACAATGACTGTTCGGAGGAACCTAATGCACTTTTCAGGTAATCCTAGATATGGAGATGAACATGTACCACCAAAGCAAGGCACCAATATACTGTACTGCACATTTTGAGGTCTTTTTTACTTCTGATGCAAATAGTGATTTGTCTTAATGACATGGCATTCGTTCTCAGTTATAGATAGGTTTGGATATGACAACCTCTTCATGCAAAATATATTTGAATATCTGAAAGAAAGTTAAAATCAACTTCTTGGAAAGCAAACTGACCCCAGGCCTCCTTCACATATATTCTGGTCTTCGTTGAGGTGCTGCTAGCTAGGGGGGGGGGCTTTGGATGTTTCATGGGTAGTATTAACCTGCAGCTTGTGGTGCTATAATTATTCCCCTGATTCTGTACCATGCAACAGGAATACATTCTGCAGCATGAAGCAAAAATAATCCCACATTACACTGTATGAATAAAGAGCAAAAAATTGACCAGGATTTAATTAAGATATCTCCCTGTCTGTCGTGTAAAAACAGGGTGGCAAAAAAAGCCAAATGCAATACAAAGTTCTGAACATTTCTTTCAGTGTATCTGTTTCCGAACTGAAACAAAGTGCTTTGCAAAACACGTATTCTGACAAAACATCAAACTGTTTTTTTAAAACCAAGACATGACATTCAAAATGTGTTTCAATCCATGGCTGTCATCAGCCGGAAAACCGACCGGCCGGTGCATAATTGATCTGAAAATAAGTTCCTCTCCTCTGGACTGAACCTAAGACATGCAGAGTCACAGCTGGCTGTGTGCAGTAGACAGGTGTGTACATGCGTGTATGTGCTTTGAACGTGGGCCACGTCACACTACGGCTGACTGTTGGCAGAAGTGATAACGCTAAGCGCCCAAATATTTGGCAGTTAACAGCAACACTGACATCTCTCTTCTCTGTCTGGTCTTTTCCTGCTGTACTCCTCAGTAACAAGCTATGGGCTGTTATAGCTAGGGCTGTCAAAGTTAACGCGATAACAACGCAGTACCGTACATTTGTTTTAACGCCACTAATATCTTTAACGCATTAACGCAATCGATCTTTCGGAGGTTGTTGCGGGCTCAGTTTTAAAGCTAGAGTGAAGATACTGGCATCATATGAAACTAGAAAACCTAAAGAATCCATCGGTACCAATGTATGTCACACTAGGAGGATAAATAACGCTCCAAACTTACGATACATTTTGGTGAGGAAAAACTGTTATGGCCGTTTTCAAAGGGTTACGAAAAACAATGTAAGGTGGTCGCGCACATCCAGAACTGTAGCGTCAGCAATGAAAAACAGAATATGATCCCTCACACTGTAGCTCCTTTAGAGTGCAATTTATTGGCACATCTTCGTAAGTGACGGTTCGAACACTCTAAGGGAGCTACAGTGTGCGGACCTTCTTCTATGTTTTTCATTTTCACTTGTGAATAAAAATGGGTTCTATGGGTACCCACGAGTCTCCCCTTTACAGACATGCCCACTTTATGATAATCACATGCAGTTTGGGGCAAGTCATAGTCAAGTCAGCACACTGACACACTGACAGCTGTTGTTGCCTGTTGGGCTACAGTTTGTCATGTTATGATTTGAGCATATTGTTTTATGCTAAATGCAGTACCTGTGAGGGTTTCTGGACAATATCTGTCATTGTTTTGTGTTGTTAATTGATTTCCAATAATAAATATATACATACATTTGCATAAAGCAGCATATTTGTCCTCTCCCATGTTGATAAGAGTATTAAATACTTGATAAATCTCCCTTTAAGGTACATTTTGAACAGATAAAAGTGTGCGATTAATCATGGACAATCACGCGATTAATCAGGATTAAATATTTAAATCGATTGACAGCCCTAGCTTTAGCCTATCCACTATAAATCACTTACATGCTGTTTTTCAGAAATGTGGACGCATATTTTATCTAATGTTGTTGGCACTATGATGCAAATCAGTCAGCAGACCTTTCAAACTTGCTTGTTTCAAGTCATTTTCTGTTACAGCGACGTTATTTTAAACCGCATAACAACACAGTGATCATGTAACTGACAGAAATGACCTGATATTCACTGTGACAAATGAAATAACTAAGCACGTTTAAGGAGTCTGCTCACTGATTTACTGTACAGACATTATTGCAAACCTGAAACTGTAGAAAGAATACATTTAAAAAATCTAAAACTGTATTGCCTGCATTCTGAAATGGTCAGCTAAAATGTTATGTATACAAGACCCGTGGTTTACGAGCTAAAACTTGAAAGTATACTGTTGTGGTCCTGGAGTGTGGTATTTTTTTAAAAGATTGTCGGCAACCAAAGTCACTGGTTGAGGATAGTTATTCATATGATATAAGGATTCAATTCAATTGATTTTTATATAGCGTCACATCATAACAGAGGTTATCTCGAGACGCTTTTCATATAGAGCAGGTCTAGACCGTACTCTATAATTTAGAGACCCAACAAGAGATCCACCATGAGCATGCGACAAGAAAAAACTCCCTTTTAACGGGTAGAACCAGGATATAAACTTAAGGAGGTTATCTGGTTTTCTAAAATGGACAGAATGCTATGGAAATAAAATAGAAATAGTGACAAGAACCAGAATGAAAAGTTTGGCAATGGTGAGGCAACATTCACTTCAATATGGAAGCCTGTCATTTGATTGGAGAGACAAGAAATTGGATCTTGAAAATGGACTTGCATTTATATAGCGCCTTTCTAGTCTTCCGACCACTCATGGCGCAGCCTTCGGGGGCAATTTGGGGTTAAGTATGTTGCCCAAGGACACTCTGACATGTGGACTGGAGGAGCCGGGTATCAAACTGCCGACCGTCCGATTGGTGGATGACCCGCTCTACCTCTGAGCCACAGCCGCCACCCTTGTATATACTGTATGGGCACATTTAAGTATTAAGTCCCATTTTTTTTTCTTCCATTACTTACAAAAGTTGGCTGGTATTCTTAAAGGGATTTTCCATAAGTGTTTGTTGTCCATGCCTTCCTACTTTAAGTGTAAACTGTATCTTGCTAATCTCAGTACCTTTGACTGAAAACATGCAATGCTCATGCTCTGTTTCAAGGTCACATGTCAACCAGCCAACTGTCTTTCAGGACCAAGTTTAGTTGGCTTTGTTTAATAGCAAAGTCTCCGGTTTTGAGGGTCTGTGTTCCCGTTACACAAGTCTTCATCTTTTATCTCAGATTTGTCAATCACACTTTAAAACTAAGAGTAACTCATGCAATGATATGCCATATGTGATCAGCTTGTATGAAAATACTGTGATTCTTATCAAATGGATCAACATGAAAATGAACAAAAAAAGTTCCCACTGTTATATTCCCACCCTCCCACTCCCCTCCAAAAAGGATAAAAACGGTCTCTTTGAGGTGAGATTTGCGTGCCTTCTTGAGCATGTAGGCGAGTTTATTTTAGCCGCACGTGCGGCATGTTCAGCAATTCGGAGTTGGCAGCGGCAGAGGGCGAGGATGTGTGGCCGCTGGCCAGGCTACGGTTAGAGCCTTGGGATCCTGCCCCGGCTCTGCTCTCTGTCCTCAGGAGCTCCGATGAGTAGGTGTGGGCTTCGCCGGTCCCCAGTGACAGGAAGTCAAATCCCTGCGCCTCTAGGTCCCTGTCGCTGATAAAGAGGTCCTCCTCACCCCATCCGCCTCCACCACTCCTGCTTATACCACTGCCACCTCCCCCGGGGTCTTGGCTACCGCCGTGGAAGCCGATGGGGGAGTCGCTGCTTGTACTGGGGCTTGGGGATGAGAGGCTGTGGCTGTGGTGGGCGTCCTGGACGGTCCCTGGGGCTGCCTGCATCAGGTCCTGCACTGACATGGACTTGCCCAGGCTTCGGTCCATCTGGCTGGGGCCAGAGCAGCAGCCCAGGGCTGGCGGTACCAGGGGCTGCAGCTCCAGGCTCATATGTCTCCTCCAGGAGCCCTCCTCCTTAGTATTTAGTCCGCCATTGCTGTTGGTGCTGCCCTGTAGCTTCTGCCCCAGTCTGCCATGCCCCAACCCAACACTGCTGTCCTCCATCTGCATCCCTAAACCTCCACAAAAGTCCTCCATGTCAGGGGACACATCTGTGGAAGTCGCTCGCGGCAAGTTGCTCAGACCCGCACTCCGGCTGGGAGGGGGCGGTGGAAGCCTCGCCAGAAGAGGAAACCCTCCATCTCCGACTCCTCCGCCCCCACCGCTGCTGATACTATTTGGGGTGAGGATGGGCGGAGAGCTCCCCACAGCCTCGTCAGTGCCACTTTCAGGCGTGGTGGCCTGAGCCTGGGTACGATGATGGTGGAGATGATGAGGATGACGATGGTGGTGATGATGATGATGATGGTGATGAGGCAGCGGCGACGGGCTGAAAGAGGAGGACGCGAGGCCGGCGGAAGAGGAGGCATTGAGATTGAGGTTGAGCTCGTTGGGCGGCGCCAGGATGAGATGGAGTCCTCTCTGGGAGAGGTGGGGGTTGCTGCCAGGGGGGAGTGCTCCGCTACCGCTAACCTGGGTGGAGCTGGACAGGTCCTTGCCGAAGACGGAGGATTGGTAGTCGGAGGTTTGTTCCAACTCGAACAGGGGCAGAGAGGAGAGCGTGAGGGCTGAAGACGAGCCTTTGCGCAAAGCCTGACGATAGATGTCGAGCAGGGAGTCGAGCTTTGACTCAATCGACTGGACCTGTGAGGAGAGAAAGGGAGGACGGGAGAGAGGAAGGCAGAAATAAGAGAGCAGGAAGTCTTATGAAAAGAAAAATGTTATAACTACATCATATTTTTACAATTATTCTGGTGGCATAAGGGAGACACAATATCAAATAAAAAACAAAGTGTAACTTTTAGGTTTCAGGCGGAGTTACATACTAATATTTCTTGACAAACAACAGCAGTTGTATTGTTGCAACTATGATGTTACTATGTTTGTTGGTGTAACACTGAACTATTTCACAGGTAAATTTCCGTAATTCACTATTTCCTCTGTTTCTAACTGTACAGAACACAGCGGGAGTTGAAGATAAGCTTTTTATAGAATTTTAAAGATTTTTTTCCATCTAAAACTCTAGAGACAAAGCGCAATTAAGTCCCGCCCACAACGGAGGAGCAAACAATTCATCGCTCTCCATTGACTTTGTATTGCATGAACGTGCCTCCTTGTCTGCTAGCAAACAACAGAAAAAGCTGCTGTGTGGTGGGATACACTACCAACAGGATAAAGGTATTTAAAAGTTACAAATATATATATTAGTGCAGTCTTTAGCATGGTGATATAGTGATACATCCCTTCACTTCCTTAGGCCTGTGGTGTAATTACCTATTATGACAATCACTTACAAGCCACTGCACTAGTAATAAGATGAGATAAAACAATAAGCAGAATGGGTTGCCGGTTATTTAATACACTTAAACAATAAAACAAGAAGCAGAACACAGACCTGCCGCTCCACCTTGCAGACTCGACCCAGCATGCTCATGTCCTCTAAAATATCTCCATCAGACAGCAGCTTCTCTCGGATCTTCTTATCCAGAGGTATCTGGCCTCTTCCGAGGATTTGGTCCACTCTGGAACACACACACACAAAAACATACAAACACACACACACACACACACACACACACACACACACACACGCACACACACACACACAAGCACATGCAAACACAAGAAGACATTAATGATAGAAAGACAAAAAGTGACAAAGTAGAAATCCAGGAGGCAGCCCACAGAAAGGAAGGAAGGTTGAAACCGCAACTGAATTATTGGATTACTGTTTTCTTTCCCAACAAATACAGGCAAATGAGAGGTTAGACTTCCTCACTGGAGGAGAAACATTACCAAACGTGTCAGGATGGCATGTTACGAAACGGTCAGAGGTTTGATATATTTGATTCAGAATAAAATATTGTAGTCCTTTTATAGTTTTACAGCACAAATTCGGCGCCTTTGGCTCATTCAGCACTTAGAGAAACACTATTCCTTCTCAGTCCAGTGAGGTTCAGCAGAATGTGGTTAATAAAGTCCCTTTGTTAATGAACAGGGTTAAATTCAACAGAGGACAGGTACAGAAGCCAAGGCAATGTCATGCAATTAAAACGCCACCAACATTTTGGAGAAATAAACGATTAAAGCTTTGAAAAGATCTTCCAACACCAAACCAGACTCACATCGAAGTGTGTCTTTCTTGAATATGTATTTTTATATTTTTTGGAATATGTGTGGTTTGCCACTTGATGTGGTCATATCACACAAATGCAATGTCACAAAAATGTTTTAAAGGTACTATTAGTGGAGCAGATAGTGGAAAAATCATGCAAATAATGAATCAAGCACTAAATTTGGCATGATGATTCCAGAGGGGGTTGACCTGCCGATAGTGGTTTCTCTTATAGAAATTCATGTCTGCTTCCTCATGAGAGCATGCGGTCACAGCATCCAGGGACTTCCTATTGTTGCTGATGGCTTTGTCTCCTTGTTTCGCAATGACTGTGCAAGATGTTTCAGCTTCACACACACTTTCTTGATGGGAAAATGAAACAGCTCGGTCTTGATGCTTGATTCCCTGGCCGCCATATTGCAGTTAAAAATTATTAAAACTATAAAAATTAGATCCAGCATGCTAGAAAACATATCATTTGACACCAAGATCACTTAAATCGACCAAGTAGATGAATTTCTATGAGAGAAATCATTATCGGCAGGTCAATTTGGCGGCCATCTTGGATTTTCAAGTGGCCAATCGTTTATATTTGCTTAGTGATCCCTCTGCAATCATCATGCCAAATTTGGTGCTTGTATCACTATTTGCATGATTTGATATGTTGCAATTTACATGTAAATTATTAATCGCTTAATGTTTGAACGGATTGTAATGTATCTTAAAAACTAATGAGACGTGTCCCAACTTTCTTGGTTGCCTATAACAGCTTGTGGACTGTCTTCTATGTAAAGGACTTAAGAACATTTTGAATTCAAAAGATATGATATTTATGCGCGCTCTCGAGTGCCTTGCCCCTCTTCAGCTTCCGTACAGCGCCAACAGTGTGCAGCTAACGTAGCCAAATACTGTCTTGAGTGCTTAAGCTAAGGTTAGCCAGCCAGCTGTAACTTAGGTACGTGGCACGGATCTGCTGTTGGTTGCTTCGTAACGTTTGCTGATAAAGGTAGTTAGTATCATGGAGCCAATGGTCCGAATAAAATATAAGGATATGACAGAACAATATTCAAAGATATATGACTGTAATGTAAGGTCACATCACTGTTTTGGCCAATGCCCAGGATGCTCGCTCGCACCTACGGAGCATAAGTATGCGCAACAGGATGCTGACTGCAGTTCATTTAAGCCGGCCCTGATGGATAGAATGTTAGTCTGCAATTCTGAACAGAGCCTGTGGCCACGTGTTAACTGGTATCATCACTTTGGATATGTAATGACAACTGAATAAGCTCTGTGAGATGTGGTTGAAAACTCTCCCTGTATAAGACTCAGTATGAACTGCAGTTTCAGTGAACAGTCAACAACAGCAGGGGTCAGTATTACCGCAGCAGTGGCAGCTAAGCACACACACAGTTGTACTTTGAGAATTTAGTTTGTATGTATGTGGACGTGTGTGTGTGTGTGTGTGTGTGTGTGTATGTGTGTGTGTGTTACAGAGGCTGTTTCTGTGTCATATGTGTTAGTTAGGTTCACACGATGATCCCAGAATTTCCCAGAATTCACCAGAATGTGTCATCAGATAAAAACAGCAAATGCCCAAACCAGGCGTCAGCAACCTGCGGCTCCGGAGCCACACAGGCTCTTTAGCCCCTCTACAGTGGCTCCATGTGGATTTTTTTTCAAATTTGGTGGAAATGAATAACTGTTTTTTTGTTTACATTTTCAATATTATTTATCATTGTTGTAGGTCTATGGTACGATGGTACAACGGAGTATTAGGGCCACATTGAGGAAAAAAAAAAAATCCGAGATTCCAGAATAAAGTCATAATATTACGAGATGAAGTCATAGGTTTATGAGAAAAAAGTTGTAGTATTATGAGAATAAAGTTATAATATAAAGTAGTAATTTTACGTGTTATTTTCTTTTTTCTCTTTTTTTCTCGTTATGTTATGACTTTATTCTCGTAATATTATGACTTTTTTCATGTAAAGTTATGACATTATTCTGGTAACATTACGACTTTTTTTCTCATATTATGGCTTTATTCTCGAAATCACAGATTCTTTTTCCCTCAATGTGGCCTTAATACTCTTCGTACATTTGCACTTTGGCCCTCTCTGCATTAGACTTACAGTATATACTATTATACTTAGACTATAAGCCGTGTTACCTTCATCACAATGCTCAAATGTTTTGCGGCTCTAGACAGATCTCTTGTATTATTTTTGCCTGAAATGGCTCTTTTGATAGTAAAGGTTGCTGACCCCTGGCCCAAACCAAACTCAGTATATTGCAGTTTTGTTGTTAGTGGATGACTTCGTATCCAGGACAGAGGTGTGTGAGAAAAAGAGCAGTGCATGTGTGAAGAAAGGTTTCACTTCCATTTCAATCAATTCAAAGAAAAAGTTTGTTTAAGTTCAAACCAGCCCCTGAATTGAACAAATGAGAAGCAAACTGAACCCCTATGACATGTGAAGAATGGGGGGGGGGGGAGGCATTCTGACCCCTGGGTGGAGTTCTTTCTGCCCTGGCTGTAATAGACAGGCAGGAAGGGGGAGGAAAAGGTCTTGGCTCGGCTGCTCAGGGGCTGTGGGCCTACTATCATGTCCAGCCTGTGAGGGAAGCAAAGGGAACACACACATGTGCATACACATATATACAAAATCACAAATAGCAAACACAGACATCCGCGTAACAGACACACACACACATATACCCATGCATGTTGAAGGTGCCCGCATACACACATACACACCAAGATACAGATAAATCAGTTACAGTGTGGTCAAACAGCTCTAGTTAGACAGCAAAGACTAGAGCAGTGATTCTCAAAGTGGGATCCGGGGACCCCCAGGGGTCCGTGGCACTCTGTCAGGGGGTCAGCGAAATAATTTGCTACAAATTATAAAATTGTGCTGTATCATTAAAAAGTGCATATCTACAGATGGGGACCATTTGCACCAATAAAACAAGCATATTGTGTCCATTACTGTCTCCCACGTTAGCTTTGGGCCAATAGAAACTCTGATATGATTGTGACTCATCACGTCAATCTGTCATGAATCAGTCACTTCACTCAGGAAGCAACGAACCGTTCCTGCTGCTGCTTAGCTTAGCTTAGCTTATTAGCCAGCTAGCTAGCTGGCGAGCATGGAGAAATATTTCCACATTGTCAAGTGATGCTAATGCCCGGTTCAGACTACACAATATCAGCCTGATAATAGCCCAACACGGCCGTCGTAGGGGATCGGGAACGATAAATGAGTGTCGTGTGCGAAAATCGATCCTCTTGTCTCGTGTAGTGTGTCATAGTACACGACAACCGACGCCACGTCTGGGACGCCCCACGACACCCCGAGGAAAAGTCTAGCCTGTCAGAATTTTTGTCTTGACACGCCTAGTGTGACATCTCCAACGACGTGTTCCTTTGCGTTGACCGATCAGGTGCTCTCTCCAGCGCGCAGTCGCAGTCAGGTCACTTGGTAATAAACAAACATGGAGAAAAGGAGGAGGGATGCCGAGTTTGCTGCCGTCAGGTGGGACAACCAAACTGACGAACAATTAATTGAGTTGTGGCAACTGAACCCCCCCACTGCCTATTTGACGTTTCATCGAGGGAGTACCATGACAGAGTCAAAAAAGACAAATGTTGGCGAGAAATATTGGAAGTATGGACAGCCCGTACCGTCCTCTCTGTGCCGCCCAGGAGCGCATCCACAACCCTTTTTTCTTTCTTTTCTTTTTCTTTTCGCAACACCAGACCGCCAGCATCACACACAACGCTTCTGTCGCCATGATTGACAGTTGCTTCAACCGCCTCCCCGATGACGTCTGAACTCGCGCATGATCGTGGAATACGACGTCCCGTGATTGGTCGTGGTTATACGTGTGGTCTTGCCAGTCACCCGACCAAGACACTGCAAGAGTTTATGGCGCTGTGATCGTTAGATCTGACATGGTGACCATCGTCAAAGACAAAAATACCGTGTAGTCTGATTCCGGCATAAGACCAAACTAGCTAAACTAGTGTTAACATGATTCAGATTGAAATGTGTTTCTGTTTATCACTATCAAACAGGTCTGAAGTATTTAGGTTGAAACGTTTTAAAACACAAATAGATCCAATGGCATCTGAGAGTACAAATGGTAGTAAGCATTATGCTTAATCGATGTTACAGTTATGAGGGGGTCCTTGGAACATGTTGTCCCCTTTAAAGGGTTGCTGACCCCAAAAAGTTTGAGAACCCCTGGACTAGAGGACTGAAGTCTGTCAGCTGCTGTTGTCATGCAGTGTGTGCAGCCTGTCATCATTCCTACCTGGTCTGCAGGCTCTTGATGCGACACAGCATGTCCAAGTGGCCGGCGGAGTACTGTTCGATCACATCCTTGACATCATAAGGACGCAGGGTCTCCTTAAACTTCTTCTTGGCTACATGGAACTTCATTATCCTGCACAAACAGCAGAGAAATTCATACACCAGCCACAAGGGGAAGCTCTTATACAGTCGGTATGCGTGGCCTGCAGTGACTACCTGGAGCTGAGATATATCACAGACTGTAGCTAATGAAAACACATCAAAGCTTCCATTTATTTTCCTTGTGCTGAACAATCACCTCACTGAACATTATAAAAACATACAATGAGGTTGTGGCAGCTTATTTTAGCTGTGTGCATGTAAACTATCACTGTGAAAAAGCAGCTCCCTGAATTTATGCACCTGTGCAGCCTCAAGGCAAAGTTCTAGAGAACTTTACTGAATGTGCGAGTTTGAGAGGAATCAGCAAGGACAGACAGCAATACAACTGACCCTGGTTCAAATATGAAGTATTACTCTATAACAGCAAATATTCAGGGTTAATTAAGCAACAATCAAAGTCATATAAACATTAGGTATTATCTAGTTTAACTCTCAAAAAACCTGCAAATGTGCTCCATCAGGACTGTGTGTGTGTGGTTGGACTGAGTGATCAAACTCAGTTTAATTCTCATTTTAAAGGTCTCATATTGTAAAAAGTGAGATTTTTACGTCTTTTATATTATAAAGCAGGTTTAAGTTCTATATAAATACTGTGAAAGTATCAAAACGCTGAATCCACAGATAAACACACACAGCCCGTATTCAGAAACTGTACGTCTGAAACAAGCCGTCAGGATTTCTGTACATTTGTGATGTCACAAATCTATAATATTTAGACAATTTCACAGTTTTAAACGTAAACATTCTAAATGTGTCCCTGTTTATTTCCGGTTGCAGTGTATGTTAATGACATCAGCTGACAGGAAGTAAACATGGACCCAAGCTGTTGCCTAGCAACGCATTTCCGTTGCAATTCCATTGAAATGCACTAAAGCGGAGTGTTTCAGACAGAGAACATACTAGAACATGTTCTAGTAGAAACCCAAAATACAGGTGTAAACCTGAAAATGAGCATGATATGCCCCCTTTAATTCAAATTATTTTATAAAAACTTTTGATGATTCTTCTGATTTTTATTACAACAACACTCCGTTTTAGTACATTTCAATGGAATTGCAACAGAATTGCATTGCTAGGCAACAGCTTGGGTCCATGTTTTCCTGATGTCATTTACATACAGTGCAACAGGAAATAAACTGGGACCCATTTAGAATGTTTACATTTAAAACTATGAAATGGTCTAAATATTGCAGATTTGTGACATCACAAATGGAAAGAAATCATCTTGTTTCAAACGCACAGTTTTTGAATACGGGCTGTGTTTATTTCTCTGTGGATTAAGCGTTTCGATACTTTCACAGTATTTATATATCAGTTAAACCTGCTTAATAATATAAAAGATATGAAAATGTCACTTTTTATAATATGGGACCTTTAAGTCTTTCTTACAGTATTAGTTATTCCTGCATCCAACTGACCATGTTTCTTTTAGGACACACAATGGCTCCGTCACTTTACACAGCTTTGCAATGTTAATGCTCCCACTAACCATATTTCCTGTCTCAACACTGTATCCAATTACATGAACCAAAGATGATCTAAAAATAACCTAAATATATATATATATATATATATATATATATATACAGACGTAGGCAAAATTGTTGGTACTCTTCTGTTAAAGAAAGAAAACCCCACAATGGTCACTGAAATAACTTGAAACTGACAAAAGTAATAATAAATAAAAATTTACTGAAAATTAACTAATGAAAATCAGCTGTTGCTTTTGAATTGTGGTTCAACAGAATCATTTTAAAAAACAAACTGATGAAACTGGCCTAGACAAAAATGATGGTAGCCCTAGAAAAGATTGAAAATAATTTGACCATAGGGACATATTAAACTAAGGTGTGTCCTGTAATTAGCATCACAGGTGTCTTCAAACTTGTAATCAGTCAGTCTGCCTATTTAAAGGGTGAAAAGCAGTCACTGTGCTGTTTGGTGTCATGGTGTGTACCACACTGAACATGGACCACAGAAAGCTAAGGAGAGAGTTGTCTCAGGAGATCAGAAAGAACATTATAGACCTTCATGTTAAAGGTAAAGGCTATAAGACCATCTCCAAGCAGCTTGATGTTCCTGTGACTACAGCTGCACATATTATTCAGAAGTTTAAGGTCCATGGGACTGTAGCCAACCTTCCTGGACGTGGCCGCAAGAGGAAAATTGATGACATATTGAAGAGACGGATAATACGAATGGTAACCAAAGAGCCCGGAACAACTTCCAAAGAGATTAGAGGTGAACTCCAAGGTCATGGTACATCAGTGTCAGATCGCACCATCCGTCACTGTTTGAGCCAAAGTGGACTTAATGGAAGACAACTGAGGAGGACACCAAATCATAAAAAAGCGAGACTGGAATTTTCCAAAATGCATATTGACAAGCCACAAAGCTTCTGGGAGAATGTCCTTTGGACAGATGAGACAAAACTGGAGCTTTTTGGCAAGTCACATCAGCTCTATGTTCACAGACGAAGAGATGAAGCATCCAAAGAAAAGAACACTGTACCTAATGTGAAACATGGAGGAGGCTCGGTTATGTTCTGGGGCTGCTTTGTTGCATCTGGCACAGGGTGTCTTGAATCTGTGCAGGGTGCAATGAAATCTCAAGACTATCAAGGCATTCTGGAGCGAAATGTGCTGCCCAGTGTCAGAAAGCTTGGTCTCAGTTGCAGGTCATGGGTCCTCAAACAGGATAATGACCCAAAACACAGCTAAAAACACCCAAGAATGGCTAAGAACAAAACATTGGACTATTCTGAAGTGGCCTTCTATGAGCCCTGATCTAAATCCTATTGAACATCTGTGGAAGGAGCTGAAACATGCAGTCTGGAGAAGGCACCCTTCAAACCTGAGACAGCTGGAGCAGTTTGCTCACGAGGAGTGGGCCAACATACCTGTCGACAGGTGCAGAAGTCTCATTGAGAGTTACAGAAATCATTTGTTTGCAGTGATTGCCTCAAAAGGTTGTGCAACTAAATATTAAGTTAAGAGTACCATCATTTTTGTCCAGGCCAGTTTCATTAGTTTGTTTTTTAAAATGATTCTGTTGAACCAAAATTCAAAAACAATGTCTCATTTTCATTAGTTAATTTTCAATAAATTTTTATTTATTATTACTTTTCTCAGTTTCAAGTTATTTCAGTGACCTTTGTGGGTTTTTCTTTCTTTAACGGAAGAGTACCAACAATTTTGCCTACGTCTGTATATATCTTCCGGTCATTTTAATCCCCTGAGCACGTCCAATCCGGAGAGTTGCTAGAAGGAAGGGGGGTTGCAATCAGGGTTTGTTTGCATGCAACCTTGGCAGTAGAAGAAAATACAGTATTAGCTGGATTGAAGAGGCTTTGACTCACCTGACAGCTCTAATGACACACTTGACTGAGGGCAGCAAGTCCTCCACCGAGATATCGCAGTGACAGCCTTTGTCATCGTAGCCGTCCTCCCCTGTCATGTTGGAGTCTGCTGCTCGGGAGAGAGGACACACAAAAGGAGGACTATTATGATTCTGTTCATTGATCAGACTACCTTGTGTCACCAACGACATTTTACATGAACGCATACAACAGTTTACTGTGAGGCAGTCTGCACTCAGACAGTGCATTAGTGCATGTGTTGCATTAGTCTTACTACTCAGTGATCAGATCCCCTCCCGTTATTATCGGTCTTCCCTGCATGGTTGTAGAACAGGGACTTTTTATCCTCCCAATCATTGTTTCACTTGCAAATTACAACAGTAGCAAGATTTCAGTATTACAACTAAGTATTGTCAAAAAGAACAATGCAATTCCTTCCTCCACGTCAGTTTAAGACACTAGACAACATTATGTAATGCTCAAAAAAAAGCTGCATTTTGATTATTTTTGGGGGGCGGTGGAACAAGCTGAAAGCTAGGGCTGTCAAAGTTAAAGCCATAATAACACGTTAATGCAAATTCATTTCAACGCCACCAATTTCTTTAAGGCATTAACGCAAGTTGCGGGCTCAGTTTTAAAGCTGAAGTGAAGATACTGAAATCATGAATGAATATGAAACTAGAAAAACCTGAGGAACGCATCGGTACCAACCATGTCATACTAGCTTGTCGCGAAGGAGGTTAAATAACGATCCAAACTTAGGCTACATTTTGGTGAAGAAAAACTGTCATGGTCATTTTGAAAGGGGTCCCTTGACCTCTGACCTCAAGATATGTGAATGAAAATGGGTTCTATGGTTACCCACGAGTCTCCCCTTTACAGACATGCCCACTTTATGATAATCACATGCAGTTTGGGGCAAGTCATAGTCAAGTCAGCACACTGACACACTGACAGCTGTTGTTGCCTGTTGGGCTGCAGTTTGCCATGTTATGATTTGAGCATATTATTTATGCTAAATGCAGTACCTGTGAGGGTTTCTGGACAATATTTGTCATTGTTTTGTGTTGTTAATTGATTTCCAATGATAAATATATACATACATTACATACTACTTACATACTTGTCAAACCTCCCTTAAAGGTACATTTTGAACACATAACCAATAATCGTGATTAAATATTTTAATCGATTGACAGCCCTACTGACAACAACATTGAAATATTGTCAATTAAAAAAATTGATACAGTATGTCAGACATGCCTGTGGAATGTAAGTCCAATATTCACTCTCCTTATAGGTGTGTGTTTGGTCTCCACCAACTCCTGAGGGAAATATCTGGCTCTTTAGCTGCTAAATGCTCCACTGTGTTCACCAGCTAGTTGCTAACTTCACCCGTCTGCCGTTTGGTGCTGAGCAGGTAGCGCACAGTGGGTTTACTAGAGACTCTTCACTGAAAACAGCTGTCTGCAGCTGGAAACAAGTTTGATGAGAGCAGAGTTTGTGGGAAAGAAATCCAAAGCAATGTGCTCAAAGACGCTAAAATGCTCTGTGGGACTGCAGCATTGGATGATAATTCTTGGTGGGATTCTGGGTGTGTGCAGCTTTCAGAAACCTGAAATAAGGATGTCCTAGAGCATTGGTTCTCAAACTATGGTACACGTACCACTGGTGGTTCACATGCTCCTTCTAGTGGTACGCGGAGGAATCTCTGAAATATTTTTTTAAAAATGAAATAAAAATTAATTTTAAAGGGCGCCTGGGTTAGCTCAGTTGGTAGAGCGGGCGTCCATGTATTAAGGCTTGGTCCTGACCGCGGCGGCCCGGGTTCGAATCCGGCCTGTGGCCCTTTCCGCATCCACTCTCTCTCTCTCCCCTTTCAAGACTCTATCCACTGTCCTCTCAATAAAATGGAAAATGCCCCCAAAAAAATAACTTTAAAAATAAAAAAAAAAATAAAATTTAAAAACATATAATACTATCAAAATACTACTACAAATGAAAATACCGTAACCATGAGATCATTGAAATGGGTTTCAAAATAAGTTTTGGCTTTGCTGTAATTTTATTTTGAAACAAAAAAACGTATGCACGCGCTACTACCCCCCACGTAGCAGCTACATAGTTGGGTAGTAGTGCGTGCAAACATCCACGATTAGTTACAAGCTAAAGTGTGATGACAAGATAGTAAACGGAGGTAGCTAAAATGAGGAAGGGTTCAAAAACACTGCAATCGTGGCTCCAAACGGGAACTATTAGGAGGAGAAGTGCGGATCAAGAGGAGAATATTTCCAGCAGCCCTGTAGAAACTGAAGTGGACGACAGTGAACTGAGCACAAGTGCTAGCGGCTACTTCAGCAGCGCCAGTGAAGCCTCCACAGCACCTGCTAGCTGCAAACGGCGCAAAACAGTAAGGAAATATGACACGGACGGAGGAAGAGCCCAGGCCGCAGTGTGTGGTATGTGGTGATGTTCTTAGCAATGAATCCATGAAACCATCGCACATTCAAACGGCATCTTACAACCAAACACGCAGTGCTTATATTCTTATTAGGAATAAATTTGCCCCCTGCGTGAACAGTGCATTGCTGAATAGGGTAGGCCTACGCTACTGTATTTTAATATCGGTCACTATGGTGGTACTTGGAGAGCCAAATATTTTCTGGGGTGGTACGTGGTGTAAAAAGTTTGAGAACCACTGTCCTAGAGCAAAAATCATCTGCATTAACTGGGTTATTCTTAATTTTGTAATTGATTTATTTATCAGGTTACAACAGCGCATGCAAATACGCTGATTAAACATGACTGGAATCAAGTGAACTTCAGACATATTTGGTTCTTAAAGACCGAAAGAGAAAGTGTGTTTTGATCTGCTGTCTGGAACAGCAGACTAGTAGTAAAGAACAGGCCTCTGGTGGGCCTGCAGATATATTGCTAACAATGCAACTTTGTGGCAATGCAGCTCGGTTTATGGGCCTTCTGAGTTATACCACACCCGGAGGAGGGAAGCGGACGGTTACAGTACAAGAGATGGACTGCAGAGTTGAGCTGTTTGCTCGGTTTAACCAAATGCGTAAAAGGCCTCACAATTGTGTCTCTTAATAGGTCACAGCATGTAAGGTCTGCATGTGCTGAAGTGCTTCTATGTGTGTGATACGATGAGTCTAAGCTACTGATTATTATGATCGGGAGGGACTGTGATAGAGTGTCACCTGATGAAAATGTTGGAAAAACAGGGCTGATTAATGATTTGCTCCATTTCACAAAACATATATATTCACATACAATTAAATAATCTCTCATTTCACTTCTAATGAAAGGAAAATGTCCCCCCCTCTTCTAACATCTCAGTAAGCCAACATGCCAGTGACAGTGAATGATCAGACACATCGCGGCTAACCAGCCAACCAGTTTTGGTTTTGGCTAGCTCGGTTATTGATTCCTCTCCACCAGTAGGCCGCAGCCAGCTGGCCGGCTCTGACACCCCATGTGGCTGCTGGAGCTCAACACCTCCGCCTCCCATCAATCCATCAGTCCACCCACCACAAACACCAACTGACCGTTACCCAGGACGAGGGCTTGCCAGGCCGGCACTGCTACGCCGAAGGAAGTAAGTACAAACAGCCATTAGCATTCCTCCACTCAGCTGCCTGAATTAGCGGGCAAAACCAGTTCCGGTGGGCTGGATGGTCGGCCAATACAGCTCAATTAAATACATGTCATGTTACTGGGGGGGTTCAGTTGTCTCATGCTTGGACTTAAAGGAATAGTTTGACATTTTTATTCACTTTCTTGTTGAGAGTGCAATGAGAGGATGGATATCACTCTCATTTCTGTTTGTTAAATATGAAGCTACAGCCAGAAAACAGTTAGCTTAGCATAAATCCTATTTATCCTATTAGACATTTGTGTGAAATTGTCATAATTAGCATATGAATTGTTGAGTTATGGCCAAAAACGTGTTTTGTGACGTGGTCACAGCTTTGGCCATCAAATTCGAATCAGTTCATCTTTGTGGACATTTGTGCCAAATGGCACAGAGGCATAAAAATAGCACGTCTATACTGTAGCTCATCTCACTCATCTTCAACCGCTTATCCGGGGTCGGGTCGCGGGGGGCAACAGCTCCAGCAGGGGACCCCAAACTTCCCTTTCACGGGCCACATTAACCAGCTCTGACTGGGGGATCCCGAGGCGTTCTCTCCACCTCTCAAGATCTCCATCTAGTCCTGGGTCTTCCCCGTGGTCTCCTCCCAGCAGGTCGTGCCTAGGGAGGCGCCCAGGGGGCATCCTTACCAGATGCCCGAACCATCTCAACTGGCTCTTTTAACGCAAAGGAGTAGTGGCTCTACTCCGAGTCCCTCACGGATGACTGAGCTTCTCACCCTATCTCTAAGGGAGACGCCAGCCACCCTCCTGAGAAAACCCATTTCGGCCACTTGTACCCGCGATCTAGTTCTTTGGGTCATGACCCAACCCTCATGACCATAGGTGAGAGTAGGAACGAAGATTGACCAGTAGATCGAGAGCTTTGCCTTCCGGCTCAGCTCTCTTTTCGTCACAACGGTGCGGTAAAGCGAATGCAATACCGCCCCCCCCTGCTGCTCCGATTCTCCGGCCAATCTCACGTTCCATAGTCCCCTCACTCGCGAACAAGACCCCGAGGTACTTGAACTCCTTCACTTGGGGTAAGGACTCATTCCCTACCCGGAGTAGGCAATCCATCGGTTTCCTGCTGAGAACCATGGCCTCAGATTTAGAGATGTTGATCCTCATCCCGGCCGCTACACACTCGGCTGCGAACCGATCCAGTGAGTGCTGGAGGTCACAGACCGATGATGCCAACAGGACCACATCATCTGCAAAAAGCAGCGATGAGATCCTCAGCACACCGAGCTGCAAACCCTCCTCCCCCCGACTATGCTTCGATATCCTTTCCATGAATATCACAAACAGGATTGGTGACAAAGATCAGCCCTGGCGGAGGCCAACCCCTACCAGAAACGAGTCTGATTTACTGCCGAAAAACCTAATACTGCTAATTAATCCAAAGCTGAGTTAGACCTCGCCTGGAGGTGGAATAATGGGACAGAGTCACTCACCATCAGTGGTGGAGCGCGACTGGCTCTTAAGGCGGAGTGAGGGTCTGAAGCGTGTGCGGTCGTTGAAGCTCCAGCTCTTCTGTACTTTGGCAGGGCTGGTGCCCTCGGCCCCAGCCTCAGCCACCGGAGACCGCCGCTCGTTCACCGAAGACGTCTGCCTGTTCTTGATGCTTTGACCTCGGGGGCTCGCCATCCTCACCCGGTCTTTGAAGCTCAACTTCTGACTGTAGAGTGAAATGGGGATGAGTGAACAGCGGTAGAGAGGGGGGGGAAGTTGGAGCGAAGAGAAGAATAAGAAGGGAATGTTGTTGTGAAGAGGTGGAATGACAGATGGAGATATGTTAAGGATGTAAGTTTCAGGACGACAACATACATTTTCCAAGACTTTTGGCATAATGTTGTTCCTTTACATGCTCTTGTCATTTGTCATCATTCAGAACTTTATCTAGAGGGTGAAGGGCTGCAGGACAAGATGGAGGAAGACTAACATGCATCGCAGCATTGCAGCAGGTGCTTTACACAAAATGCAAGCTCAGGTTAGGTATGATGCTTCGACTGTGTGGTGGAGTTTGTGCCTTGATGTGTTCACATTTTTATCCACTATTAGCTACAGTCATTCTATATGACCAATTCATCAGCCTGTTGCTAATAGGTAGATTCAATGTCACATTATCATATTAAAGGTCCCATATTGTAAAAAGTAAGATTTTTATATTAAAAAGCAGGTTTAAGTGATATATAAATACTGTTAAACTATCAAAACGCTCAATATATGGAGAAACACACACAGCTCGTATTCAGAAATTGCGCATTTGAAACAAGCCGTTAGGATTTCTGTCCATTTGTGATGTCACGAATATACAATATTTAGACCATTACGTGGTTTTAAACGTAAACATTCTAAATGTGTCCCAGTTTATTTCCTGTTGCAGTGTATGTAAATAACATCAGCTGACAGGAAGTAAACATGGACCCAAACTGTTTCCTAGCAACGCAATTCCGTTGCAATTCCATTGCAATTCCATTGAAATGCACTAAAATGGAGCGTTTCAGACAGAGGGTAAATACAGGTATATTCAGGCAGACAGTATGAAGAAAAATAATGTGTTTTTTGAACATTACAGCATGTAAACACGTTCTATTAGAAACACAAAATACAAGTATGAACCTGAAAATGAGCACGATATGGGACCTTTAAATGGTTAAATGTTAAATGTTGTTACTTTCATTTGTGCTTATATTATAATACAACAAATCGCCATTTAAAGGTATAGGATTTATTGCACATACGTGTCATAAAATGGTGAGGTTATGGAAGAAAATAGATGAAACTTACTTGTGGAAAGGGGAAGGAACAGGTTGATGAGATGAAGAGAAAGTGAAGGGGTGGCTGAATCTGTGATTGTGCAGCTATAATGACTGCATGCAAAGGCAGTGCACAAGCGTCAGGCATGGCTCATTTAAAAGTGGAACCGTTTATTGGATTAAACATGAGTAGTTTCACATCAAAGGATAAGACTTGTAGCTACATTTTTCTTATTGTCAGCAAATCAAAGACCAAAACCGACGATGTTTTAGTGTGTCTTTCTCGCTTTTAAACCCTGCCTGTGGCAACAGCTGATTGGTTCCTAATCAAGAAGTAAATCTTTCAAAATGGGTCACAAATGTAGGTTTTGTTTTTTAAAAAGGGGCTCAGTAATTTCCTAAAACAGCTGGGCACTGTAGGTTTTATGAAACGATTCTCAAATGGTGTAAATGGTGCTTTTGTAGGGGACTACTTTCAGCTGCGGATGAATACACATTTGGTGTTCTAGTGAGATTTCATATCAGCAGGACAGCGTATGTGGGATTGAGTCAAAATAAACTGTGACCCTGTGTTAACCTGCATATGACATGCATAATAAAATTAATATTATTTTATATTACTATACTAATTATATTTACTGTTTTTCAACCGTATGCAATGTTATTGACTTTGGCTCTCTTTGCTTCTATACTCTTTGATGGTAATGATCATGGATATAAAAGTGTTTTATATCTATGGTAATGATTATTTATGGTATCAGCATACCCTCAGGTATTGCCAGGGAAACGGAGTTATGGCTTGTGAAAAACTTGAGATTTTGGTTGCAAAAAAATATATATATTAATGGTCATAATTTTTTTTCTTTGGCAAGTGACCATGGTATTAGCGGGATAATGCCCCTTTGAGGTGTCCATAATCAGGAATTAATGGACATCATGGAGTGGATAATGGACATCATGTCGGGCATTATCCTTTACATGGACAACAATGGAGCTCTATGGCACGGAGGAGTAAGACATATCAGGCACTGGCTATACGCAGCAATCCTAGTAGCTGAGATGTAACACCAGGAGCTGCGTGAAGAAAAAAATGATGGTGATCTATGAAGTAAAATGATTTTGATCCCTCTACAGTCAGGAAAAAGCTAACAGATGTTCATTATTTCACAGGATCTGCTACTGACAATGTATCATGGTACAAATATTCTGTGAGCAAATGTAGTTAAAACCAACATCACAACAGGCAGAAGTAGCGCATTGCTCAGGCAAAGATCAAACAAAGGCAGATAGTGTATTACTATGAAGGCGACTGATGTCTCCCTGCAATATTGAATCCCTCTGCCCTCTCTGAGGCTGCACAGCCTCCTACAGATACCCATGCACCAAGAATTAGTCAGCATTCCCAAATAAAACGTCATGTAACAGGGGAGCAGAGACCGCTGTGTACCTATGTTTCCGAGTGGTACGCCTCCTCAGTAGCTTCTGTTTATTACTATGAATTTTACTAAAAAAAACCAAGGGGAGATAGACATACGGTGATGTGTTACATGATGCGGAAACAGAGGAGAGAAAATATTTACCTCTGAATGTTTTGTGAAGTGAAACAGAGAGCTTCCTTTACCCTTATTTCCCCTTGCCCTTTTTAATTTGACCTTTGTGCCTCTTACTACAGTACTAGTATCTTGTTTCATGCTGCATTAAAGGGACTGTTTGTAACTTCTTACACGTATAAATCATTGCGGGTCGGTGTCCCATGCGCGGTTGGCTACGCTGTTCAGACTCAGACTCCAACACAAACTACACGGAAGCACCAAAACCGCAAAGTTCTACCTAGTGAAGCCCATCTGTTAAACAGTGTTGGCCGCGGTCGGAGGACGCGGGGGAGACCGTGGCTTTGGTCTCCAGGGCCGGAGTCTCTGCTGTATACTCTGCTCCTCTGCTTGCCTTCACTCACACACCGCACTCGTTCTCGCTCGCTCCACCTCACGTGGATGTGCGCACACTCCACACTGCAGAAGAGTTAGTTTAGCTCTGAGAATATCTAGTGAATGTACAGTGGACGTTTGTGCAGAAATAAATGCTGCAGCTCCTCCAGACCAACAGAGGTTTCCTGTGTCTTGTGAAGTGACGGGGCTCTGTAGAGAGAAACGTTATCGCCTCCGACCAAAACTCCGGTGTCTCCCCTGTTCCCTTCGGCCGCGGTCGGGAGGCTGAGGCAGGAAAAGCCAACACTAGAATCAGCAGTGATTCATGGAGAGACCTTCGTCTGGTCAGCTAACATTACTGCCAAGCAGCTGAAATATAGAGTGATATTGTGATTTTAGCTGACGTGTGTCGCCTCACTGTTTTGACCGATGCTCGTTCATGTCTATGTAGAGCGAGCACAAGCGCGAGCAACAGGACGCTGACTTTCGCTGACTTAGCGGCCACAGGTGTCGCTGTTAACAAGACATTTCTGATTCTTACAAACAGTCCCTTTAATGAATTAAATGCCTGACATGTAAATGTAATGATCCTTTGTAAGACTATGTTTTGAAGGCTACAAAGTATAAAGTAATATAGTTATACAGAGTTTCTGTTTCCGCTTCAATTTGTCTACCGCTGACATTTAGAAACAGCAGTACGGAGGCAATTGAGCTTAGTAGAGGAAAATGAACATCTACAGCCCCATTTGAAAGAGGCTGCAATTTGGTGACTCACGCACTTCATGCCGATATCCCCCATTTAACTATGTTAATTCGGCTGGGCCATGGCAACAAGTGCTTGAGTCACCAGTGCGAGGCCAGTAACCTTTAGACAGACACTTGTGGGTTCACCGAGGGAATTAAGATGCAGACCTTTGTTCTTATTCTTCATGTAATTTTTTTGTCCTGTATCTGTTTTATCACTGCACTTCAGTGATATATTACTTTGAAGATTAATAAATAAATGTAGCTGATAAATAAAGTGAGGCAGCTCCAGTTTGGACTGTACCGTGTGGCTTTTAATCTCTTCTCCAGCTCTGCAGTGGAGATGTAAATAGAGTCGGGGGGTTTGCAAAAACAACAAAAAAACATAGGTGGAGGTTGGAGCTCTCCTGCCACGTTCTTAAGACATACTCAAGATTGCGTGGGATGAATTTTGCTCTTGCCCGTGTGCAGCCGAGGCTGATTCTCTAAAAATTTCAATCTGCTTAATTTGGTTATATACTTTTTTGCATTCTTTGGCTTCCTCTGCAATGTGGTATAGTTCATATATTACAGCGGACTCAAGGGAGAAAACAGCACGGCTGCATTCAGATGGCTGTGGTGGTTTACAGGCAAACGTCTACTCAGTGTTTCATAACTGCAAACACAACATATTACATCACTCAGCCCTCGCTGCCCTGCATGCTGTCCTCCCCTTTGTGATTCTAAAAATGCAATCGCTAAAATACCACCATCAGGATATCATTAGAACATTTTGGCAACACGAAGACAGACTCAAACAAAATATAAATTCTTATAAGAGTATAATAGATACCTGAGGCAAGAGGTGGTTAACAAATACGTGCATGTGAGTGACTGCTTGTGTTTGAGAGCCTCAGCATGTGTGTGTGTGTGTGTGTGTGTGTGTGTGTGTGTGTGTGTGTGTTTTGAAGAGGAGAACAAGTAATAAAAAAGAAAGATAGATGATGGCACCGAACGGAAAGATAAAACAATGAGTCATACAGAGTGCTAGTGTAAAGGTCGCTATCAGAGGGTCTACATTTCATCAGCCACAGCCTTTAACATCTCCTAACTTTACTCTCTCTCTGTGCCAGTACAGTTCACACAGAAGTGGAGCAACAGGAGCAAAAGGGGTCATCTGGTTTATAATGCTTGTCCTCCATATAGGGGCTGGATATTGTTAGAAACACCTTGATACTAGTGGCGATATGATAGTTTTGGTACAGATAGCAAAAATGTTTTTTCTGATACCTTGCTATCTTCCTTTAAAAGGGACTCTATGTAAGAATCAGAAATTGCTTGTCAACAGCGACACCTGTGGCCGTTAAGTCAACGAAAGTCAGCGTGCTGTTGCTCTACATAGACATGAACGAGCATTGTTCAAAACAGTGAGGCGACACACGTCAGCTAAAACCACAATATCACTCTATATTTCAGCTGCTTGGCAGTAATGTTAGCTGACCAGACGGAGGTCTCTCCATGAATCAATGCTGATCCTAGTGTTGGCTTTTCCTGCTTCAGCCTCGTGGTCAGAAGGAACAGGGGAAACACCGCAACGGAGCCTCGTCTATTCACTCAGCAGCAGGAAATGACACGGGAAACCTCTGTTGGTCTGGAGGAGCTGCAGCAGTTATTTCTGCACAAACTTCCACTGTACATTCACTAGATATTCTCAGAGCTAAACTAACTCTTCTGCAGTGTGGAGTGTGCGCGCATGCATGTGAGAGGTGGAACGAGAGAGCGAGTGAGAACGAGCGCGGTGTGTGAGTGAAGGCAGGCAGAGGAGCAGAGTACAGCAGAGACTCCGGCCCTGGAGACCAAAGCTACGGTCTCCTCTGTGTCTTCTGACCGCGGTCGGGAGGCTGAAGCAGGAAGAGTTAACACTGTTTAACAGACGGGCTTCACTAAATATAATTTTGCAGTTTTGGTGCTTCCGTGTTGTTCGTGTTGGAGTCTGAGTCTGAACAGCGTAGCCACATGAGAGCGCGCATGGGACACCGACCCGCAATGATTTATACGTGTAAGAAGTTACAAACAGTCCCTTTAGCACTGCGCTATTAAGTTAATTTCTATATTAACGATGGAAAAAATGACAATGTGTAATGTTAAAGTGGTCACTCTTAACAAAGAGTTATCATCCAAATTCTGCAGTTCTTCCTCTGCAGCGTTTTTTTGGCTCATTGTTTGGGTTTTACAGGCCGCAACTTTACCTTTTTGGTTCGCTCTCACTGCTCTCATCAACCTCAACCGCGTCTGAGAAGTGAAGCCAATGCTGAAGTGCCTTAAACCTGCATTCTTTCTAATAGCCAGCAAAAAGAAGTCTGATTCTATAGAAGTCTATGAGAAAATGAGCCTACTTCTCACTTGATTTATTACCTCAGTAAACATTGTAAACATGAGTTTATGGTCTCAATCGCTATTTTCAAGTCTTCTTCAATACAGCATGATGTTCATTTAGTAAATTATGGTCCCATTTAGAGTCAACTAGACCATAAAGCAGGGGATGCTTTAGGGCGTGGCTACCTTGTGATTGACAGGTCGCTACCACGGTGTTGTCCGGTCTGGGTGTTGTCCGTGTTTTCATCTGAGAACTTTAATTCTTTCACAGTGTGTTTTCAGTTCATGAAAGTTTATTGTAACATTTTGATCACCTGAAATGTCTCATTCAGCGTTCGGCTGTACTTAGCTCCACCCTCTTGTGTCACTTCTGGTTGCAAGAAAACAACATGGCAATGGCCAAAATGCCAAATTTGAGGCTTCAAAATGGCAGTCCACTAACCAATGGGTGACATCACGGTGACTACATCCACTTTTTATATACAGTCTACAGTTAAAACCCACTGTGAACCGCCTGCCCAGCACCAAACAGCAGACCGACAAAATTAGCAACTATGGTGAACATAGCAGCTTTAAATGAGCCATTTAGCCCCTCAGGAGCTGGTGAAGACAAGACCAGAGCTACAAACAGAGACAATATTGGACTTACATTTCTCAGTTTGCCAGAAATACAACTAAATGAATGCTAGTGTTGCTCCAAGTCTGCTGGACATGTAAATAGCCAACTGTTTGCTAACACTTTCACCCAAACTTTTTAAGGTGATAATATGTCAATGTTGTGTTTACAGCCTGTTGCACTGCCCCCTAGTGGCCACAAAAATCCACATATGCATTTTAAGGAATATAAACACGTTTTTCTACAAAATCCTTTCCTTTGTTGAGAAGCCAAACTTCTCAAATGTTAAGTATTTTTATACAAAAGCAGCCATACAAGACCTTTGCTTAAAATTGAAACAAAAAAATATTTAAGGAACTATCTAGAAATTCAAAACAACTTTTTGTTCTTGTCAGTTTTTCATAGTCAGTCCCAAAGAAAGTAGGTTTGATACCCAGCCCTATCTAAGCTAAATGAAGACAGCGACATTTTAAGTGAAACAGCAGTTACAAACCTTGTGGTCGACTCTCCCTGCTCCTTCCTGGAGATGACAGATGAGAAGAAGAAGAAAAAAATATATTAGAACGCATCTTTTCATAATACTTCAGTGTCACTTGTGCTTAAAGGACCATACCAGTACCTTTGAATGCTTTAGCCTGATTATTACAAATCACAAAGACTTTACATTACAGCTAAGCATGTTGCAAACCATGCTGCTGTGTTTCAGAAATCTGAATGCATTTTTTTCCTATTGACTTCCAATTATTTTTACAATCTATTAGCAGACTCTTGAAACTTAATTTAGTAATGTAACACTGTAATTTGATTGGCTATTTGCCAAGTACCGTTGTCATCATCTGCTCGTGGTTGACAGAAGTCAGTATTTCTTTTAGGAATATAATAACTTCTCCATGAATGATTGGTTATCTTCTACAGCACAGATTGGAAAGTCTGCCTTTTGAAGAAAAACTTGACATTAAACGCCTCGGTGCCCACCGGCGGCAGGATATTGTGACATCTAACTTGATGTTCACGGCAATGGATCACACAACCCAAGTTTCAGGAGTCTGCTGCTTTTTAGTAGGGATGCACCGATACCACTTTTTTTCAGACCGAGTACGAGTACAAATACTTACATTTGGGTACTTGCCGATACCGAGTACCGATACGAGTACTTCTCTGTGCCAAAAGACCCTCGTTAACAGCTAGCTGGAGGGCGTGAGCGACACACGGCAGGGTGGGGAGTCCCGCATACGAGGCGGTGCGTCGCGACCTTGTCTAGGTCGGCTTGGAAAGGCTCGGGGCGAAGGTGGCTTGCGGCCGCAGCTTTATAGCGCTCCCCGCCCACACCTCGCCCCGGGCTCCCTGCTCCCGGTGCGACTGTCGACCGGGGCGGACTGTCCTCAGTGTAACCCAACCGCGTCGTGCCGCGGCCCACGTAAAAGGCGCCAGGGGTCTGTGGCGATGTCGACAACCCACCCGACCCGTCTTGAAACACAGACTAAGGAGTGTAATGCACGCGCGAGTCAGAGGGTGCAAGCAAAACCCTATGGCGCAATGAAAGTGAGGGCCGGTGCATGCCGGCTGAGGTGGGATCCCCAACGGCCTGTCTCGCCCGCACCGTCGGGGAGGTGGATTGTGAGGACTCAAAAGATGGTGACGAGAGGTTAACGTCGGTTAACGGTGCCATTGTATCGGAGCCGTTTTGCGACTACAAGTACATGGGCACAGTATCGGACCCGATACCCGTATCGGTGCATCCCTACTTTTCAGTAACAAGAGTTGCAATTTATTTTTATACTGTACAGAAATTGATCGAATTCAATGGATGCGTGGTGAAAAAAATGTTATGGCCTGCATTCAAAAAATTGTGGGCAAAATTTCGAGGTATACATGATTTGTAGTTCAGGAGCTAAAACCTGCAAACACACTGGTATGGTTCACTACGTCAGCATGGCAGAAAGATTTTTGTATTACAGTAAGTGACATTCCAGGGAAATAGACCTTAACAAACAGGCTCACTACAAACATGCAGGTCAATGCAGATTATCCAGGCAATCTAAGGAAGCACTATAGCAATAAGAGACGGTGACTGAGTGACTGAAGATCTGTTCACTTAATCACTTGGAGCAGTGCCTTTGCAATCAGAGGTTGTGTTTTGTACAGTTGGTTATGACTGTATAACTACTACTATATGCCTTGCAGATGGTTTTCACAATATTTCCAGGCTCCATAGAGGGGTTTCTGAGGAACGTGATTGTGACATGTGTGCACACACACACACACACACACAAGGGGGTAGAAAACAAACTGGAACGAGTGCTTAATTTGTGCTTGGTTAATTTTTTGCACCATAAACTGTTTGAATTACAAAAATAGTGGTTGGAAAATGTTCAATATCCAAAGAAGGAACCCCCTCAGTTAGCTGAGAGTACAGAAAACAGCAGGAAAGTTCATACAGTACATGCTGATTAATAATACAGCTAGCGTTACTTTTTTTAATGCTTTTCTGCTTTTAACCTGTGCTGACGGTTGATGGTTTGTGGCAGGGAATAATTCATCCCTCACTAATTGCAAGAGCTAACTTTGTGTATTCTGGGTTTGTGTTATTACTGCTACTAGCCAGTGGTGGAAAGCAACTAAATACATCTTCTCAAGTACTTTACTGAAGTATGTGTGGTACTTGTATTTCCATTTCCATTTTGTGCTACTTTCTACTTCTACTCCACTACATCTCAGAGGGAAAAATTGTCCTTTTTACTCACTTTAGTTACTTTGCAGATTAATAATACAAAATATAATCAACTAATGAATGATGTTGTAATATTAGATTAAGATGACATTTTATTGATCTCTAGGGTAAATTAACCAGCACTATATAAAGTAATTAAAATAAGCTCCACCTTTACCAGCTGCAACACTGAAGTGATGAACAAATAAAATATCCCCAAAATATTACTAAAATATCCAAAAAATATTACTTAAATATCCAAAAACATGTTAAAAATATTTCAAAAATAATATTAGTAAAATAGGAGAAAAATATTAGCAAAGTATCAGACAAAGAATTGTAAAATATTTAAAATAATATCAATAAAATATCCCAAAAATATCAGTAAAATATCCCCAAAATATTAGTAAAATATCAGAAAAATAAGAATAAATTAGCAGACAAAAATGCTTAAAATATTATTAAAATAGCAGAAAAATATTAAAACAATTATCAGACAAAAAATTGTAAAATATTCACATTATATATATTATTCTGCATAATGAGTACTTTTATTTTTGGTACTTTAAGTTTATTTTGATGCTAATACTTTTGTACTTTAACTCATTTATGATTTTGAATGCAGGACTTTTACTTGTAGCAGAGCATTTCTACAATGTGAGTACTTCCTCCACCTCTGCTACTAGCTGTGTCATGTTGCATGTTGGCTAGCTAGTGCTGACAGATGTGTATCAAATTGGGGCGTGTAGTTAAAAAAGCTTTGGAAATGGAATCTTACTGTTTTCTTGCAAGTTGCTGTATTACTAAATAGTGAACATGAAATCACGGCAACAGGTTTTATACCCCCCTGCTGTGTGCTATAGTGCAAAACCCGTCTATAGTGATCCATACGGGATTTTTGTATATACACGTAGATATGTCTGCTATCAAAGCCACTGACAGACTGAAGTATATGCACTGTACCTCTAAATTACTCAGGGTATCAGTGCTCAATTTAAAGAGACTGAAGTGCGCAAATTAAAAAAAGCTTTACTGGCTCATTGAGGTCATAATTACCGTCACAAATAGATACTGAGATAATGCTAAAAGTGCTGCCTCAGACCCTCAAAGTGACATTGGTTAAAGTCCCCGGCCCATTGAGCACTCAACTGACTTTAGTTAAATAGAGAGAGCCTGACTCAGTGCGAATGGATAAAATGTTAATTTATATAATAGCAGCAGAAATGAAGGGTTGCTTAGAGATGTCTTAGAAGTTTTGTTGTTAATTCAAGCTGAGATTAACGGAGCCTGGAAATGATCTTGATGGCTGTGAACCATGTTCTCATAAGAAAAAGAAAATTAGAAAATCAGTGCATATATATGTCTAATAAAGAGATCAACACAGATACATTAAACAATGAGACAGAACAAAAAACAAAGTGAAAAGGGTTGAATCATTTTAAAAAAATAACTTAAATTGTACAGAATCGAAGTACAGGAAGAGATGGCTTGAGTGGCACAGACACCAAATACAGACACCAGCTGCCATAGTTGTACCTACTTTGTAGGGCTGCAGGTATGTAACGCCTTCAAGTGAGGCTTCCAGGTAGCAATGGAAACCGAGTTCTCATCAGCCGCATAACTACGCCAAACACACTGCATGCAGAATACACAAAACCAGGAAGAAGAACAAAGTACAAAGAGAAACAAAAAGATAAATGGGAAGGATAAAAACAAAAGTAAATACAACAAAAACAAAGGTAGAGGAGGGAGTCAGAAGGAAGAGGATGAGGAGGATGAGGAGAATAGAAAACAAATCAAAAAAGCTGATTAGTGAAAACCCAAAAAACACGTATGTCACACTTCTGCGGCTGCGCAGAGGTCAGGCATGGATACATGCCTGTGGGAAGGCAGGAGGCTCTCATAGTGCCGCCAAGTGGCGTCCAGGTAGGGCCTGGTGCTGTCGGTGGTGTAATAACGCCATGCAGCCTGGTACAACATGGGGACGGTACAGGATGAAGAGGAGGAGGAGGAGACGAGAGGAGGTGGAGGTCAGGAAGGGGGGAGGTGGGAACATAAGATGGAAGAGATAGAGGGGAGGGGGAGGCCAAAGAGGAAGAAAATGGAGAAGCATGTGGGAGGAAAGTAGGTGAGAGAGCAGAAGAAGAGAAGGAAGCATACAGAGAAATATATGAGGAGGACAACGTGAGGTCAGCACCAATAAAAGTCAGGGTCAAACAAAAGGCTTGTGTGAAGACCAGGTTGGAAAAAAAGAAGGAAATGTGTGAAGCAGACAAGATGGGGGGGGGGGCTATGTGCTTTTTATTGGCCAGTTTCAGGGTTTCATAGAGTCCACGGAGGAAAAAGAGAAACTGGAGAACGATAAAATCATTTAAACACATTTTATATTTCATTCTGTTCACTTAGATGCTAGGGTGTATTTTATTTTTTATTTTTTTTTAAATAACAGCAACAATACATAATAACAATGTTTTTGTTTCCCAGCCCCAAAAACAGTAATGTGTGTGTGAGAGAAACAGAAAGAGAGCAGGCAGTCTGCTTTACCTGGATGAGGTAGGCGGCCGGGTTTCTCCTCTTCTCAAAGTGCTTCTGTCTGTGCTGCTCCTGGACCTTCAGGGCAAAGCCTGAGCCCAGAATACCCTGGTGTGACATTAACAGGATTAAATACTGGATGCGTGTTTACACCAAAGACTCTCAAGTATCATTGAGCTGCTAAGAAACTATACAACACTAATGAGAACGTGTGGCTGCATGAAAAATGACAGGGTCAATATAGAGGCAAGGTCCCTCCCCTTCCGGTGGACCACCATGGGACCATTTTGGCAAAAATATGAACGGTAGTCAACGGAGAGAAAGACAAATCATGTTTTGATCCCATTTGAATTGCACCATGAATAATACAAAGGATGTTTGTCATTTTAAAAAATAATTTTGCAAGTCAAGAAAGTCTCAGTTTGTTGTAAAACTGTTGAAATGTGTCATGTCATCTTCAACCGCTCCAGCAGGGGACCCCAAACTTCCCCTTTCCCGGGCCCCATTAACCAGCTCTGACTGGGGGATCCCGAGGCGTTCCCAGGCCAGTGTGGAGATATAATCTCTCCACCTAGTCCTGGGTCTTCCCCGTGGTCTCCTCCCAGCTGGTCGTGCCTGGAACACCTCCCTAGGGAGGCGCCCAGGGGGCATCCTTACTAGATACCCGAACCACCTCAACTGGCTCCTTTCAACGCAAAGGAGTAGCGGCTCTACTCCGAGTCCCTCACGGATGACTGAGCTTCTCACACTATCTCTAAGGGAGACGCCAGCCACCCTCCTGAGGAAACCCCTTTCAGCCACTGTTGAAATATAACACGTGAAAATACGTAGTTAGAAAGACGACACACCCGTCTCTCTCTCTCTCTCACTTAAGCTACGATGCCTGTGTGTTTCGGACTAGGATGAACTCACACCAGCAACGGGTCTCGCTCGTTCTTTCTCTTCCCGGCTGATAAAAAGACCAGGCGTCGCTGGATAAAACACATCAGGTGAGATAACGTTTCATTTGTGCATGGAACATAGCTACGTTAGCTACCTAGCTAGTGTGGGTGACAAACTTACGACCTGTGACTTTCTTGACTTGCAAAATTATCTTTTAAATTGACAAACATCATATGTGTGATTCATGGCGTAATTCAAACAGGATAAAAAACATATTTGTCTCTCGCCGTTGACTACCGTTCATATTTTTTTTTTTAAATAAGGTCCCCCCCAAATTCAAATGTGTCTAACTTTGACTACATAATATCAGTATGCGGATGCAGCTACGTGTAAATAACATGCAGCCAGTTAAACACAAGCTGATCGGTCAGAATAACTCTGAAAAATCTGCATGATCTCTGACACACAAAAAAGAAAGGATCTATTTGAAGAATACAGACTTACAGCTGGCAAGGCAAAGAAGGAGATGCCCAGGAGGGCAAACCCTGCGGACAGCATCCGTCCTGTCCATGTCTTTGGTGTCTTGTCCCCATAACCAATGGTTGTCAGGGTGATCTGTGAAAACAAATGACTTATTATCAGGTCCTGAGTGATGCTCATATACTGTATATATATATATGTATATATATATATATAAATATCATCTCAGGGAATAATTTCTTTGATAAAAGAGCAAGTTCCCATAAAACAGCTGACAGGAGGTTGTTTCTTGAAAGACATGTTGCTTTTTGGTACCATTTTCTAATTAGACACCATCTTTGGCTTTTTAGCTCGCTCTTTATTATCAACCCATTAACATTCACTCATACACATTTATACTTGTAACATTTATTTGAAGGATTTTTTCACAACAAGTTGTCATTAAAGGCTTAATGTATCAATAAAGCATTGGTAAATTATTTATTATTAACATTAGAAAGCCTTAATGTATTAAGCCTTATAAGGGCACCTTATTAAAAAGTCGTTCCACTTGTCATTTTTCATTGCTTTGTGCAGCAAAATCATTGCTTTATTATTGAGGTGGTAACAAAGGTTTCCATAGTATTTATTTATCTTCTGTGGAAGACTTGAATTAAAATGCATCTGCTGGTTACACAGCATGTATCTAAGTGGGCTGAAGTTGATGTGTCAGTATTTTTTTAATTACTCAAATAATTTATGATTAGTCGGACTAACCTCACATTTTCAGTATTTGCCTTCTTTGGCTACTTTGAGTTACATGTCTCTTGGTGTGAATAACTGTATTATATTTGCATGCGCTTTTCATTTGCATACTGCTTGCAATGATGCCTTGAGGCAGAGCAGTCTGAGCGATCAGACCTGTGTGGAGCGAGCCGGTACAGCACGGCCTTGGTTCCGACAACGATGATAAAAAAGCCTGTGGGTGAAATGTTTGTTGTGCCTAAAAAGGTTTTTGATGCACAGTGTGTGTGTTCTTGTTGTCCATTATGTGTGAAGACCTACTTAAGTCTATCAGAAATGATCTGTGAGGACACAATGAGAGGCCATTTTGCGAAAATTACACCTCCGACTGACTGCATTGAACCAAAGACAGGATGTTGGTAAAAGAAGGAGCCAAGGAATTAGGTTTTAATGAAAGAAGAAACAGTTGATTGTGATAATGATTCAAAGTGATGGAGGTACTTAGCACATCAAAATATGAAGAGAGCTAATTCAGTTTGTGAAATAGTCACAAAATGTAATGTATTGATTCGTGTACGTAAACATGAATTTCACTTTTTTTTTTCGTGATGGTCAGCAAGAAATCACTTCGTATGTAATCAACATAATTGTGAACCGGAAAGTATAGCGAGCGACGAAAGCCGTGCAGGGAGGAGGTCGGGATGGATGGATGGGTTAAAAAGCACAGGACTTTCGACCAGGTGATCATGTCCCGTGTGAAACCACAAGTCAAAGTTGATATATTTGTTACGTAACTGCCGTACTTAAATTACAGCCCTTCCGGTGTTATTCAAACTCAAACCGCAATCTTTTCCTAAAACTAAACAAGTATTTTTTTTAACGTAACTTCCGAACCTAAGTTACGTCACTTCCGGTGTTATTCAAACTCAAACCGCAATCTTTTCCTAAAACTAAACAAGTATTTTTTTAACGTAACTTCCGAAACTAAGTTACGCCACTTCCGGTGTTATTTAAACTCAAACCGCGATCTTTTCCTAAACCTAACTAAGTGGTTTTGTTGCCTAACCCTAACTAAGTCGATCTATTCCTAAACCTAACTGAATAGTTTTATTTGGAAAGGACTGGAGCGGAAATTGACACGTGCGTCACATGTTGATGGACATTCGTAGGAAAATACACTAAGAATATGTTGTTGAAAGTCGTGCTGAGCGTCACACAAAAAAAAGGGAAATTCGTGTCTATGTACACGAATCAAATAGATTAAATTTCGTGACGATTTCAGAAAACTGCCGTGAGACTGTGTTGACTATTCACGTGTGTTCAGCAGTCTGAAAAAGGAGCATTTAATGCAGTTCACTGTTTAATGACAGGAGCAAATGAACCTGGCTGTGAACTGGAATTGGTACTGCTTGAAAAACTCCTTGCTTGCCTTTGGTACTCTGTTTGTCTGTCTGTTTTTCTCTGTCACTCTATCTATACATATATCCATCTATCTATCTCTCTGTTTTGGCAGACTCATCAGTCTGGATTATCTTTCATTCAGGCTCTGATTGCCTCGCATGACAAAAGGCGGCGGCAGCCATTCGGTATCATTATGAGTTTTTGAGCCGGTATGAAAATGGTGGTTAATGGAGCCATGCGGGGCTAATGTTTATAGAGGAGCTGTCAATGCTCGAGGCAATGACAAATCCAACAGGAGAAAAAATATTAGCGACACATTTATGTGAAGAGGTAACAGCTCCGACTCCTAAGAAGTGTAACTTTGAGATCTCATGTTGCCGAAGAAACCAGACTGTGACTGTGAAGAGAAATCAATTGGAGAAATCCAACAGATAGCTACATGTATTAGAGGTGGAATGAAAACTTGTCTGGCAGCTATTAAAAATCATCATTTCCATGATGAGTTTTTACTGAATCCTGGGAAGCAGAGCTACAGATATCACATCCAAACTCACCGTGCCCCACCACAAAGCATCAGCGTAGGTAGCAAACTCCTTGTTGAATTTGTTTTCCACAAGGTAGACGAGGAACGAAGAGAAGATGAGAACCAAGAAGCCGATGTACCAGGCGGTTACCAGCTCCTGCAGGCAGAGGTCAAAACTGACTTTCAGAGAGTAATCATGCAAAAAAGAGAATTTTGTTAATGCACAACCACTTTGTCATATGAACAGTTGATCAACCTAAATCGGCTTTTCTATGAACTTAGAGGTCAAAACATTCTACGTAATAGACTGACCGGGTAGTGACAGTTATGATCCTTTATTGAATCAGTGTTTCAAATCTGCATCAATCATTGCAGATTATTTTGTAGCATGCAGGTGCTGTCTCTTCTGCTTTTACAGTATGGTGAGAGCCTTTCATAGAAATACCAAATACAAAAGTGCACAAGAGCAGGTACACATGTTGTTAGGGTTATCAGGCTGGCACATCCCAGCATTTTTCATCTAATGAATGCAGTGAACTCGGATAACTCTCGGTTTAACGGTGCGTTCACACCAAGCGCGAAGCAAACGTTTTGCAAGGCACACCTACATACAAAGTCAATGCAAAGAGGAGAACAGACACCAATTCGAGCCGGGCGATGCAGATGTATTCGCAGGAGTTGAAATACTTCAACTCAAGCAAAAAATATGTGTAACGCTGTATCGCGAAAGATTATCAGCGTTGAGATTCTCCTCCTGTCGTCACTGTCGTCAGTGACATTGTTGAATCAGAAATATATATATATATTTATTTTTTATATATATAAAAATATTGTAGCTGTCTGTGGTCACCCAGAGCTCTATGATAGTACATCATATCTGTACAGAGACCGGACCAAACTCTGTATAGAAATGTATGTGTATAAACCCCAGACTAGGGATGCACCGATACCAATACCAGTATCAGGTATCGGGTCCGATACTGTGCTCATGTACCCGTACTCGCAAAACGGCTCCATTACAACGGCACCAATACCACTTTACAGCAGCGTGACGTTAACCTCTCGTCACCATCTTTCGGGTCGTACTGCACGCACTCACCCTCCACCTCCCCGACGGTGAGGGCGAGACGGGCCGGTGGTGCGCCCGACCCCGCGGGGAAGGGATCCCATTTCATTGCGCCACGGGGTTTTGCTTGCACCCTTAGGCTCCTTGGTCCATGTTTCAAGACGGGTCGGGTGGGTTGCAGACATCGTCGCAGACCCCTGGCACCTTTACTTGGGCAGAGCCCCGCCCTGGGGGCACGACGCGGTTGGGGCGCACTGAGGACAGTCCGCCCCGGTGACGCTTTGGCCACGGCCCCGGGAAGCACCTTCACCCCGAGCCTTTCCAAGCCGACCTAGAGCCGGCCACGGCGCACCGCTCCGTATGCGGGACTCCCCAGCCTGCCGTGTGTCGCTCACACCCTCCAGCTGGCTGTTAACGAGGGTCATTTGGCACAGAGAAGTACTCGTATCGGTACTCGGTATCGGCGAGTACCCAAATGTAAGTACTTGTACTTGTACTCGGTCTCAAAAAAGTGGTATCGGTGCATCCCTAGTTGTTGGTATCTATAGAGACAAGCCCCTTCTCCTCTCCATTTTCCTCTCCCTTCTCCTAATGAACACAACTGATACCGGCAGTCCAACTCGCATGAGTGTGAATGTGACTTTAGGCCTGTGCATAACTCTACACTACCAAACTGCTCAGCGCTTCGCATAACATTTACTGTAAATGCCCAGCTCTATTGTTTTTGCTATTGGTACTCCTCACTGCTGTAGCTGACGTTGATCGCTGGCCGCTCGCTACCACCGATCTGTAAGCTGAAAACGCACCAACCGCCAGCTCAGCCTCCACCTTTATGTCAATCGATTTTACCCGCTGCTGCTATATCTGCTCTTTCTGCTGCTCACAGCAATTAACTAGCCAGTGTATGCTGTTACCGAAACACATCCTCTGCTACAGCATTCCTCCCTTCTGTATGTTATTTGATTCTAAAATGTTAAGCAACTATTTTCTACAGAAGAAATAGTCCCTTTGAAAACTGTATGCACACCACTAATTAAATTCTGTTCACCCACATTGGAGGTCTAGCAAATATCTCAGAGAAAGATAGAGATAGAGAAAACTATCTGCAACTGGCTGCATGATTGGTTGTTTCAGGTATTTTTTTTCACTCAGAATGCACTAGAAACAATGGCCGGAATCTTCCATAAATCATCTACTGTGGCCCAAAAACCCTTTCAGAAAAGCCCTTACTAAACACACTCGCTTCCATGCACAGTTTTACATCATGTGACCCTCTTATTTAAATGTTCAGAGTTCAGTTTGAATGTGAAGCTTCGCTAGAAATCAAAGAAGAACTATGTCCGCAACAATGACCTGTCCCGGCTTCTGCATCTATGGGGGTCAAACTGATCTAAGAGAGAGGTCTGTATACAGAAGTTGGTGGATTTGTGTGGGTTGATCGAGGTGGAGCACAGAGAGACGAGAGGGGGTCGAGGTGAGAAAGGCGAGAAATTGCCTGAAAAGAGTAAATCAGAGAGTAACAGCTCTAAATATTTCAAGATCAACACTGAGTCGAATACTTCAAGTTCTAAAACTCTAAAACTAACTTCTATATTACGTTGTATAACATTTGGTAATTAAATGTAAACGATTGAATTGAACACTATATGAATGCTTTCATGCATTGAATCTGACCAGGTAATTAACAGCTTTCCTAAAGAAAGAAAGTTGATATGGATATACTCTAATGTATATAGAAAATAAGTTTGTTTTTATAATGAGTTGAAAATCCCATTTACACATATGAGGGGGGGGGGAACAAAATATTAGAAACACCTTTACAATACACCAGCATTTTTGGTCTTGTATTTTTCAATAGCGAAAATTCAAGGGCAGCCCTAGATACAACCCAGACTATATACAGGCCTCTGTACAATGAAAATGATGATGATGCATTAAACTGGGCATGCTTACTCTAATTTCATGACAATACTCATTATGTACTATATCTGGGGCAGTATGCCAGTGGTGTAGTGAGTTCAGGGAATCACACTGGAGCTAACCACGTTCGAAGAGATCTTGTTCTGTAGCTAACAACAACAACAACATCAACAACAAGTGTGTGTTTATTGGCCATTCATCTGTGGCCGCCCACCTTGCTGTGTGCGTAGACCACAGAGCCCAGCAGCTTCCAGGTACCTCCTCTTCGGTCCATTCGCACCATGCGTAGGATCTGCAGGAAACGCAGGCTCCGCAGCACAGAGGTGGCGAAGATGTTTCCTTGGCTCCCCGCCGACACCACCGCCACCGATGCTATCAGCACTATAATGTCTGCAGGGCAGAGAAGAAAACACACACAAAGGACAACTATAACTCGTTATGACTCAAACCTGAAAATTAAATACAGCATATCTGGCATCATGTTCATGGGTTTGAATCTTATAAATTTCCTAGTATATTTAAATGATTGGAAATAATTCCCTTGACCATGGCTTCCTTTAATATGCTGTGTGATTTTGTAAAAGTATGACTTAAAGCTCTCTCTCTGCAATTTGTATTTTATACTTATGCCCCAAGGGAATGCTTGTTTTCCCATCTTTGTGTTCGTGTCGTTCATTATGCCCCCGCGCCGGCGACAGCCTTGGTTGGAGGCATCATTCATCATTCAAGTCAGCTGAGTTCATCACATTTGAGCATTGTCTCAAATGGTGATTTATTTAAGACTTTTGTGATGCAAAAGCAATATTTGTATCACCCAAGTCCTGGGAAACAACAGTGATTCCACCCAAGATGAATAGATTACCCATATATGCTTATGCACATGAGAACAAAAAGAAAGACTTGTCACAGGAGCAGAAAAGTAAAGAAAGCTAAAAAAGTGCAACCTAAAGGTATAATCTCTACCTAAAGTATATCTTACTAATGTTGATCTTAAAGGTCCCATATTGTGAAAAATACGATTTTCATGTCTTTTATATTATAAAGCAGGTTTAAGTGCTTTATAAATACTGTGAAAGTATCAAAGCGCTCAATATACAGAGAAATACACACAGCCCGTTTTCAGAAATTGTGCGTTTGAAACAAGCCGTTTTTGGTCCATTTCTGTCCATTTGTGATGTCACAAATATACAATATTTAGACCATTACACAGTTTTAAACATAAACATTCTAAATGTGTCCCAGTTTATTTCCTGTTGCAGTGTATGTTAATGACATTAGCTGACAGGAAGTAAACATGGACCCAAACTGTTGCCAGGCAACGGAATTCTGTTGCAATTCCGTTGAAATGCACTAAAACTGAGCTTTTCATACAGAGGGTAAATACAGGTATATTCAGACAGACAGAATGAGGAAAATAAAAGTTTTTTTGAACATTACAGCATGTTAATATGTTCTAGTAGAAACCCAAAATACAAGTATGAACCTTTAATGTGAAACTGGCCCTTTAAACAGAAAGGCAGGATGGCTCAGCCGAGCCTGGAGGTCAGGATATCTGGGACTGGCTTGACGTCTATCATGTTGCTGCAATAACAGCATCTCGCTGTTGTCACCTCACTCTCGCCCCTCACTGTGGCAAATTATCCCAACAAAGGCTCCATATGACTGGAGCTGACATAATCTGCCACGGGCATCAACAGTACAATAATGTACTGTGCACTCTTCTTATATACACTATATGTTTGCATCGCAAGTCGCCTGGCTACCACAGCGATATTGCTGTGGACATAAACAGGACAGAGGGGAAGAAGTCTAAAGCACCATTCCATGAGGAATATATTTCCACGCACAGTATATCTGAAATTATCCAGATCTCTACACTGCCTGTCACTGAGGTTCCAACGTCTACGGGTTTCACATTTGTTTCTCATTTCATTTCCATGTTGGCGTGTGAAACTAGATAACCCTTGAGCAGTGTTATCTAGTTCACACTGTGCAAGAGGTACTCCCTCATATAGGACCATCCCGTGAGCTCCCGTCCTTCCGCCGAACCCGTTTTTTGAGAGAAAATGCTGACCAAAGAGCGTCTAATGGCTTCCCTTATAAACCATGAACCAGTTCACCCATATTGGGGAGAGGGAAAAGGGGACAAGTCAGCAGCAGCACCATGAAAAATACATTAATCACACTCAGGAGGTCAGAGTCTCTGCGGGTTCACTCCTTTTGAAGGTGCAGAGAGAAAAAACGGGAGGGAAGTGATTGACAGAAGGTTAATTTGAGTATCAGTGTGTGCGTTGTGGTGTGTGCCAATGTCAGTAAAACTGCATAGGCCAACAAACCCCAAAGAGAAGAGAATTATTGGAGAACAGAATAATGCAACTCATTAGCGGCACTTCCTTGAAAAGCAACTCAACCTTAAATCCACTTTATTGAGTTAATAAATACATTTACATCACTTTATTACACTAGCTATTGTTTCTGGTCCCATTTCATAGCGTTCATGGCAACAGAAGTTGTCATTTTTAACAAACCTACATATTCACATTGTTGTTGTGATTTTATACAAAACTCCCACAATCCCCTTCTTGTATGCATGTTAAATTTGATGACATCACACAGTGTGAAGGGTCACAGTCATGGGGTTTCTCTTTGTAAGGAAGCAAGAAGACAGAGAAAGGTATATGTCAGTGATGGGACTGATCATCATATATGTACCTGTATCACCTCCATCTATCTCTCTACTGCTCAGGTCCGCTGAGTTCAACTCAGTTTCTCTTTCATTTTCTCACTTTATCCCATTAAGTCTCTCATTAGTTCAGGGCTCTGTTTCACACTCCCCCATCCTCTCTCCCTTCCTTTGTCTTTGCACTTTTGTTTTATCTCATATTCCCTCAGCACTGGCAAACTACAGCACCCGCTACAAAGTGTGACGATGGGAGCTCACGGCACCCTGCGTGACCTCTAAGCCCTGCTCTCCCTCCCCCGAACACCCTACTGTAGTTTCCAAGAAGGAGCAGAGAGATCCATGTCTAAACAGTGGAAAGAATATCATGCAACCTCATTACGTAAATGCTCTCTGCTCTTATGAGCTCTGACCACAACTGTAAATGACACGAGCACACTATGGTCAATAGCGTGCTGTGGAACCGTGATTACGTCTAACATCAGACTGCATTCACAGGGAGCACAACTGGGGTCCACTAGAGGGCAAGTAGAAGGCAACTGAAAGGTGAAACGAGGAAGGAGAGGAAATGGTACTGCTGCTGGAGAAGATTAGTTCTTTGGGGGGGGAATTATCCTTGTCAGTTTCCACAAAAGACACTCAACAAAAAGGTGTGCTCCGACAACTCACCTATGACGCAGAAAGGCTTCCTGGCAAAGCGGAGTCTTCCCTGCCATCCTCTGTAGCGACAGCAGCATCCTGACGACCAGACACGGACGATGTACTCCAACCCAAACACCACAATCATCACAAACTCCTGTTGAAAAACAAAGACACAGTCGTTCTTTTGGCAGTGTGTTAATGACGGTAACAGAAGATACTAATGTGGTTTTCCAGGCATTATACTGTATATGCAACCAATTGGACTGTTATCAGGCCATTAAATAAGCATTATCAGTCACTATAAGCACCATAGATGTGGGTCATTAGGGGCCTACTACACCTACTTGTTGTAGTGTAACTTAAAAGTAACACGTTCTAACATGTTGTAAAATTGAACACGTTTTGAACACAAACAAAAAGGCTTTCTTAGGTTTAGACATCAAAACTAAAACTTCTTTAGGTTTAGGCAACAAAACAACTGTTATGTTTAGGCAATAAATCTACAACTTATTTAGGTTTAGGCAAAAAACAGGTTTAGGCAACAAAACTACAACTTAGTTATGTTTGGGTAACAAAACTACAACTTCTTTAGGTTTAGGCAAAAAAACTACAGCTTTTTTAGGTTTAGGCAACAAAACTAAAACTTCTTTAGGTTTAGGCAACAAAACAACTGTTAGGTTTAGGCAATAAATCTACAACTTCTTAAGATTTAGGCAAAAAACAAGTTTAGGCAACAAAACTACAACTTCTTTAGGTTTAGGCAACAAAACTACAACTTTAGGTTTAGGCAACAAAACTACAACTTCTTTAGGTTTAGGCAACAAAACTATAACTACATCAGGTTTAGGCAACAAACCTACAACTTCTTTAGGTTTAGGCAACAAAAAACTACAACTTCTTTGGGTTTAGGCAACAAAACTATAACTTCTTTAGGTTTAGGCAACAAAACTACAACATCTCTAGGTTTAGGCAACAAAAAACTAACACTTCTTTAGGTTTAGGCAACACTATTACAACTTATTTAGGTCTAGGCAACAAAAAACTACAACTGCTTTGGGTTTAGTCAACAAAAAACTACAACTTCTTTAGGTTTAGGCAACAAAACTACAAATTCTTTAGGTTTAGGCAACAAAACTACAACTTTAGGTTTAAGCAACAAAATTAAAACTTCTTTAGGTTGAGGCAAAAAAAAAACTTAGTTAAGTTTAGGGAAAAACATTGTGTTTTGGGTTAATATACCTATGAACACAAAGACAACTATACGTTGTTGGCTTCACACGGTCTCCTGGGTGAAAACCCTGTGTTTTATGTCCCATCCATCTTTTTGTCCCCGACCTTCACCCTTTATGGAGTTTAACACCATCTGTACTACAGCACCTGACGTCCGCTTCTGCTCCTGTCATAATTACTACGGTCGCTAGAGGTCGCTGTCGTGTTTGTTTATACCTTCTTTCAGTGATCTGTCATGTGAATAGATGATAAAACCGACTAGTGGGCAATGCATAGTAGGCCCCTATTGACCCACATCTATGGAACTTATAGCGACTGATAACGCCTAGTCATTGCTTGTAAGTGTAAATTACAAATACATCCTCCCATGTTGTTATTACATATCATTAATGCAATGTTTTTGTCATTAAAATGCATGCCAGGTTGACAAAGTGCTGTATCTGGTAATGACTGTGGACAGGCCGTCTGTTAATGCACACACATTGATTCAGCTCACCATTACATAACAACAGTGCAATTTGTTAAATGGAAGTTACTGCTGCAGGTGCAATCGTGTGCAGTAAGGGCTCGACTTTAAAAAAAAGCGACCTCTCTTTTCAGTTAGAGGCTTTTGAAAAACATCTTGAGTCATACAAAGAGTCTTTTCAAAAGCATCTTTGCTCTTGTGCCCACCAGTAGCTCCTTTTGTCCTTCCTGTCTTTCTTTCTGAGGGTAACTTGGAACTCCATTTAGTGTTATTAGCACTCAAGGTAAGTAAAGTTTCTAGTTTGAGGGCAAACACTTAAACAAATGAACCACTGATGTAGAAGTCTAGGTCTGCTCTCTATTATAGAGGAGGTATTCTTCGTAATCCCAATTCAGTACTTAACATCTTGCCTCTAAACTGTTGAATCACAATTAGCATGAATCACTCTGCTCAGGTTTACTATCTATACTTTCCTCTATTTTCTACTTCAGTACATGAACTTCAGGCCTTTGTCTACTTGTCTGTTGAGGACACCGTGGTCACGTCTAGTCTACAATTAAAACTTACACATGGTGGGTATTTACAGGCTGATATCAGTCATTTTAGACTCATTTTACTACCTTTAGGCCAAAAATGAAAGAAAGAAACAAGTAAAGCATTCAGTATTTCCCCAACAAAATTGTATTGCAGAGTGGAGAAGACTTAGAAAAAGCATTTAGACCTTTGTGTCGGCAAATATGTTTTTTACAGAAAATATAGATGTACAGTATAGATGGATAGATGGATAGATGGATAGATAGATAGAGGGAACATGTAGATATTACCTTCTTTACTTTCTGGGTTTCCTCTATCAGCCTGTAGACTGCTTTTAATGCAAAGAATGCTGGCCAAATTTTTTCCGGGAGAATCCAACAATTGTGACGTCATGTGAGCTCGCGATTGCCTTTATTTTCAGCTCCGCTACAGGGCTAACAGCGTGCAACCACAGCTAACATTCGGTTAGAAATGGAGTCCCCTAACGCCAACAAACCACCAGCCCCCCCACCACAACTCAGACTCCAACACAAACTCCCGCCAGTCTTGCAAAACAGGAATGTGACTGACGTCGGAGGAAAACTAGTGTTGTGGGAGTGTGTGTGCACGTGGGAAGTGAGTGGTGAAGCAAGAGAGAAAGAGCAGCAGCGTGTGTTTGAGATAACGAGCGAGCAGCGGAGCAGAAGAGCGTTAGTTTAGCTCTGAGAATATCTAGGGAATGTTCAGTGGAAGTTTCCTGCTGCTGAGTGGAGTGACGGGGATTAAACTCTGGAGCGAGTAACGTTGGCGACTCCGGTTTAGGAGACCAAAACTACGGTGTCTCCCCTGTTCCTTCTGACCACGGTCGGGAGGCTGAAGCAGGAAAAGTTAACACTAGGATCAACATCGGCCGGTCCTTCGATTCATGGAGAGACCTTCGTCTGGTCAGCTAACATTACTGCCCAGCATGTGATATATAGAGTGATATTGTGCTTATAGCTGTTAATGTTGCTAACGTTAATCAACATCATGTCTGATAATCACGTTCAGTCTCGTGTGTGTCACTTCACTGATTTTGACCGATGCTCGTTCATGTCTACGTAGTGCTAGCACAAGCGCGAGCAACAGGACGCTGACAGTTGTTGACTTATCAGGCCACAGGTGTCACAGTTAACAAGCAATTTCTGATTCTTACAGAGAATCCCCTAAAGAAAAAAATGTGCAAAATCGTGGTCACAGTATTCACTCCACTCAGAGGCCATCCTTACCATAATAACTTTACTGTAGCAACGGAAGTCCGACGGCGGGTACCACGGTTTTACACTCTGCGGCTCACGTTACCTTAGTTTCGTAAGCGTGTCGGAGAACTACGGTGGCCTTCAGGTAACGTAAAAACACTAAAGTCTCTATCTAAAGCCAGAGTTTGGTTTGTCCGTTCTGGGCTACTGTAGAAACATGGCGAAGCAACATGGTGGACTCTGTGAAGAGGACCCACTCCCTATGTAGATATGAAGGGCTCATTCTAAGCTAAAGATTTCCCCTGCGGTGACAATGATTGGCTCAACGACACGATACGCGATATTATTGCCTTTTTCTTTTTTTGGGGGGAAAATTACTTAATTCATACTGATTTTAGTGCTATTAAATTATGCACAAGTGCTTGTTCAGCACTTGTTACCAAACATGTAGGATGTGACGGTTGGTCTTTGTGTTATTTATCCCACCCTCCTCCATTGTGATTGGACGACTGGGTAAAAAGTGACGAGCGCAGCTTTAAATCCAAAGTTGAACATTTTTCAACTCTCAGCAATCAGAAAAAAATACCAAACGTGCAGCGCTCAGTGCAGAATAGACACTCATCACCTCGTCAGGCTGCTACAACCCTATTGTACACTAATGAAAACATAGTTAAGAACATTATATTCCATGCCTGCTAATAGATCCCCCTGGAATGTTACACACTGGCCCTTTAACTGCAATTTTGTTGATAAAAAAAGATTTTTGTCTGAGGATTGTCCAGTTTCTTACCAGAATGAGGAGACAGTAGGAGGAGAAGTCCTGATGAGCCGGGATGGTTGAGAACACAGAGAGCACCAGGCAGCTGAACACCAAGACGAACCTGAACACAACAACAGGAAAACAAAGGAGAGAATCATAAATGCGACATAAATGCACACAACATTGGATTCAAACAGGATGACATCAACAGTCTGACCTCTGGAAGAACCACACTGACCAGCAGATCAAATCTCAAATTCCAAAACATCATTTCCACTGGTCACAAATATGCTGTTGATCATAGAAATGTGCACTAAAGTGGAATTGTCCGCTGTATTTTCCTCTGTGACAAGCTCTTGAACCCATTCTGGCACCGAAGGGAGAGCAGAACACGAACAACCTGGCAGCACAATCACAGAACTTATTTCCTCTCTGCAGTGAACCGTGAGGCCGACTATTATTCAATTTCCTGAGATATCAAGTTAATCATGCTTGTTTGTGTAACACGATTTGCAAGAAACAAGCAGTGAAACTGCGGCTATTGGAAAACAAGCAGCATCCGACCATTTCCACACTCCGACTGTCGCTCCCTCCGCCAGGAAACCGTTAGCCTGCCATCTTTATAACCATAACATGGCTTTTTTTCCATCACATAGATCTTCCAAAAACACGTCGTTGTCTGAAAAAGGAGCGTGGGGGTTTAGAGTTACGGTGGCTCTTGATGCTAAACAGTGAGAGCACATCTGTGTTTTATCATCTCAGATCTCCTCTTAAGCCTGCTGGAGAAAGACCGGTTGACATGCTGTGTATGCTGTTTCAAGGAGAGGCTTTAGCAGAGCAGTCATGTCCTGCTTTATGTTTTAGTACAGTTACACATTAATAAGTCAAACTGCAGACGTTTCGCTAAGCTCGAACCTTTATGCAGCTAAATTTGTGAAAAATGTTCACTTCAAAATGGGGAACTTCACTCTCAACTGGCAACTGGTGTCACGGTAGTATGGAATGGTATGTGTGGCAGAAAGATCAGTTATGTTATGTGCAAAGCCAGTGGTAACGGAATGGGAACGGTGGAGCTCATCAAAAATAATGAGCCGTCTGGGTGGTACTGTACCTCCACCAGTCACTTTAATAGAACTGTCTGTATATTTTCAGTTCATCACAGAGATCCATCAGCCCCCAGACAAACTTATATTTACCTCCGCCAAGGCCAAAGGCCTAGGAAGGAGGTTATGTTTTCACCGGCGTTGGTTTGTTTGTTTGTTTGTCCGTTAGCACGATTAATCTGCGATGGATTTGAATGATATTTTTTGGAGGGGTGGGGTGTAGCGAATGAACAACCCATTAGATGTTGGTGGCGATCCAGGAATCTTTGTAAGGATTCCGATCAGCCAGAACATTAAAACCTCTGCGTATAACTCATGCGCAGTGTAACTGATAACGCGTTGATGACGCATGACCCCGCCTCTTTCCTTCAGAGAGAGAGAGACAGAGAGAGAGAGCGGTAGACTCTGCATTTTTACACATTAAAGCTGAAGTAGGCAAGATTGGAGCAAATATGATTAAAAAAGTTATTTTTATAAAACGGTCGCTATATCGGGACAGAAGTACGTGAAACAGTTAACTTGAAAAAAATCATGTCCCGCTGTGTCCGCCGGTGTCCTCTGGCGCTCCTAAAGGCATCGGCAAGATTTCACAGACCGGAGGAAAACAAGCAGTCAGAGCTGATCTGAGGTCTGCTGTCCATCTGCCGTCTATGAGAGCCGGCTGTTAATCACTCGGCAAACTAGGCAGCGCTGATCAAATATGAATCAATATTCTGTTACGTTAATGCCTATTTCTCTCCTCAAATGTTTTCAGAAACATCTTGTAATGCACGGTTTAGCTTTAAAATGAGAACAGAACATTGACATGTGACACCTTTTTAAGTTGATATGGCGAACTTGTTAGCAAACAGTTGCTTGTTGAACCACACATCCAGAAGTCACAGAGCAACATATTCATTTAGAGTCTGTCCACCTGATGAATGGAAGTCTGGGATGTCAATATTCTCTCTCTTTTAGCTCTGTTTTTGGTCTCAACCAACTCCTGAGGGAAATATCCGTCTCGCTAAATGCTCCACTCTGTTTCAGCTAGTCGCTAACTATTCACCAGCTAGTCGCTAACTGTTTGAAAGACTTCCTTTCAACTCTGTGAGTTGAAAGGAAGTCTTTCAAACTTGAAAATCGGGGGGTCATCAGGATTACATCTAGTGTTCGAAAGGCGCCTGTGTGAACATGGTGGGTGTGCAGAGTGGGTCAGTGTCCTATAGCTACAGTACAGTACAGGACTGTGCTGTTCTGACCCCAGTCGGGCCCTCTTCGACATCCAGAGAGCCAAAATGGAGGTCAAAATTTTCCACAGCCATGAGGATGGTTATGTCATTATTTCTCGACCCATACGTTCTCCTCTTGCTCTGTCACATTGCTCAGAGAGCTGCCGGAGGTTTCGGAGTGAAATATAAAGCATTAAGTATCAAAAGTTTGAGGTTTGCTCTGTTGACATTTCCAAAGATTTGAATAATGTGGTTTTGATTGGAGGAAAACATCTAGTGACAAGCATTGTGGTGCTGTCATCCGAAAAGCAAGCTCCTTGTCACCGGCACACCTACGCCTCTCGCACTTACAAGGTTGTCAGACCGAAAATTACAGAGTGACAATCAACTCCCTTCATCCATGTGTTTCCATTTTGAATATATTTACTTTTAAAAGGGGCTGGAGCATTACTGAAAAGCACCCTGACAGCATCATTAAGCTCTCAACGCAGTTCACTAATTAATCCAACAAACCAGTGTTCTCAGCCAGCCTTGGTCCCTGTGTGTCATGATGCCCGGCCGCTCACAGGCGGCAGAATTAATCTGGAGTGTCTCGCTCTGCACTCCCAGCAGAGTGATCGCTCTTAACCTTCCAAACAGCTGCGGCTGAAAATTAAGCTGGCTTACACACACACACTAACGCACCCTCGCAACAGCAGAGCGTAGAGACATCTGTCCTTCCACCCACTCACCCGATCACCTCTTCCACCCCTCCTCCACTCCCAGCACCACTGAACAAGTGCTAAGTGCTGCAGCTCTAATTTGCATAATTTGATTTATTTGTTTGGAAAATGGGTCGTAGTTGTAAGACTAATGTCCAATACACATCATCATTTCAAATTCGATCGGTGGATAAAAACAGATATACGGCCACTCTGTGTACAGAGGGGTGTCAAGAGGTGGCACAGAGTGACAAATAGCAGCTATTTATTAAAAAATGTTCATATTCGAATATTTCAAGTAGGGCCGTCAAAGTTAACACGATAATGACGTGTTAACGCAAATTAGTTTTAACACCACTAATTTCTTTAACGCATTAACGCAACTTGCAATTGTTAGGTTGTAACAGGCTCAGTTTAATAGCTAGAGTGAAGGTACTGGTATCATATGAAACTAGAAAACCTAATGAATCCATTGGTACCAACCATGTCATACTAGCCACGAAGAAAGCTAAATAACGCTCCAAACTCACGCTAAAATTTGGCGAGGAAAAACTGGAATGACTATTTTCAAAGGGGTTCCTTGACCTCTGACCTCCAGATGTGTGAATGTAAATGGGTTCTATGGGTACCCACGAGTCTCCCCTTTACAGACATGCCCACTTTATGATAATCACATGCAGTTTGGGGCAAGTCATAGTCAAGTCAGCACACTGACACACTGACAGCTGTTGTTGCCTGTTGGGCTGCAGTTTGACATGTTATGAATTGAGCATATTGTTTTATGTTAAATGCAGTACCTGTGAGGGATTCTGGACAATATTTGTCATTGTTTTGTGTTGTTCATTGATTTCCAATAATACATTTATACATACATTTGCATAAAGCAGCATATTTGTCCACTCCCATGTTGATAAGAATATTAAATACTTGACAAATCTCCCTTTAAGGTACATTTTGAACAGATAAAAAAATGTGTGATTAATTTGTGATTAATCACAATTAACTATGGACAATCATGCTATTAATCGCAATCGAATATTTTGATCAAATGACGACCCTAATTCGAAAATTTCAAGTTGTTTCCAGTTTCACAATCCGCACTTGTCTGTGTTAGGTATGGATTTGACTTGTGTCTTTTTTATTTCTACAATGAACGAAGATAAATTTACACACCATTGAAAGAGAAAATCAATGCGACCTCTAGACCCCCAGACGGACAAAGTGTAACGTGTAAGGAACCATTCCTCTTGTTCTGTTGACTGCTGGTTTTGTGTTAAGGGGGTCACTGAGCACTAACAGACTAGTTATGCTGTGATGATCAGATCTGATTGGGTGTCTTATGTCAGGTGGTTACAGAAGAAGCTTTAACACTACATGACCTGTAGATATGTTCTATGATGCTCTCCATGGTCCTGAAACCAAATTCTCTTCTTCTCTTATTCTTGATTCATCATTAAGTTTTTGCTTTCACAAGACTCCATCATGGTATTTCATTTGGGTTGATATGAAAGCAGAGATTTCATTTGCTCAGTCTTTAGCTAATAAGTATATTTTCCGATTACCCTGGCATTTAAACTGAGTGGTGTCTCTGTTCCAAACCACATTATAACATTTATTTTAAACATAATTAACACTTGAAATGATGAAGGCACTTGCAAATGACAAGGTAGAACAAAATGTAAATATGGCTGTCGCAATAACCAGAATATTGCAATACCACGCTATTTCAAGTCAACAGCAGGGGATGGCAACACATTTTTTTTATTTTTAAATTCCTTGCAATGGGAGCACCATGGCAGCAGCGTGATGAAGTGTTCTGCGCTGAATGCTGCATGTTTGGTGTTTTTTTCTGGTTGCCAAGATCATCAGGACAAAAGTCCAGTTTGTCCAATACTTAGTTTATGACCAAATACCATCAAAACTGATATTTCCATCACCCTCAGTTGTACTTTGTATGTATTACTATTTAGCAATATTTAGCATACCCTAAACTAAGATGGTGATGGTGTAAAAATTATAATCCAATCCTATCCAAATGTATTTATAAAGCACATTTAAAAACAAGAAAGTTGACCAAAGTGCTTTACAATTAATCATAAAAACATAAAAACAACACAATAAAACACTCAGACCAATTTAAAACCAACAGGATATTAAAATAATAAAGACCAAACGGAAAGGAAAAAGGATTAAAAAAAGGCAACTCTCATGCGGAACCAAAAACACAGGAATAAAAGTGTGTTTTGAGGTTCAAGTTAAAAACAGGCAGTGCGGGGGACAGCCCAACATGTGGAGGCAGAGCGTTCCAGAGCGTTCCAGAGCGTTCCAGAGCGTTCCAGAGCGTTGGAGCTGCAACTGAAAAGGCTCGGTCACCCCTGAGCTTTAACGTTGACCTTGTGACAGTCAGAAACAACTGCTCAGTGGATCTGAGAGTCCTTGATAAGAGATGTGATTTTAAAAGGTCTGAGAGATACGTTGGAGCTTGCCCATTCAACTATTTATATGTTAATAATAAAATCTTGAAATCAATCCTAAAACGCACAGGGAGCCAGTGAAGAGAAGCCAGAATAGAGGAGATCACGTTTACGAGTACCGGTTAAAAGACGAGCTGCCGCGTTCTGAACAAGCTGCAGGCGAGACAAAGAGGCTAGACCAGAGGTCAGCAACCTTTACTATCAAAAGAGACATTTTAGGCAAAAAGAAAAATCTGTCTGGAGCCGCTAAACATTTGAGCATTGTGATGAAGGTAACACAGTTTATGGTCTTAGTATATAGTATATAAGTCTAATGCAGTGAGGGCTAAAGAGCAATTGTACTACGGAGTATAAGGGCCACATTGAGGCAAAAAAAATTGGAGATTTCCAGAATAAAGTCTTAATATTACGAGAATAAAGTTATAACTTTACATGAAAAAAAGAAAATAACACATAAAATTACTACTTTATAATATTCTGTCTTTATTCTCATAATATTCTGACTTTTTTTCTCGTAAACCTATGACTTTATTCTCAGAATATTATAACTTTATTCTCAAAATCTCAGATTTATTTTTTGTCCTCAATGTGGCCCTAATACTCCGTCGTACCGTCGTACCAAAGACCTGCAACAATGATAAATAAAAATGAAAATGTAAACAAAAAACAGTTATTCATTTCCATTTTTATAAATCCACAGGGAGCCACTGGAGAGGAGCTAAAGAGACGCATGAGGCTCCAGAGCCGCAGGTTGCTGACCCCTGGGCTAGGCTAACACCAATGTAAAGGGCATCATTAATTGCTCAACATCAGCATTTTAGCATACTGATGTTAGCATTTAGCTCAAATCACAGACTCACAGTGCCGCTAGCATGGCTGTAGACTCTGTCTTGTTTGTTGATTGACTAATCCATTAATAGACTTGTGCTAAAACATTAAAGTGTTTAAGAACAAATTCACTTTTAAACTTGTTCAAATGAGCATGTAGTACTGTATGGAGCACGGAGTTTGTCTTAGACCATGTCATTAGATACATGTCAGAGTTCATCGTCTGGTGAGGGCGTCACTGTAGATTGCTGTTCTCAAATGCCACAGCTGGGGTGTGTCACGTTAATGTCAGCTCTGCTTTATCCCTAGTAACTTTATGAGGAGACAATGATTCACAGGGAAACCTAAAACCTAATAAAAGACTTGCTCAGGGTCATAAAAGTGGCGTCCATCAGCCTTCTGGAAATCTGTCTGTCTTGTTAGTACATTTGAGGAGTGTCTCTGCTATCCTTTACTTGTCCAGGATCTGTATATATTGTATTATTAGATTATTGAACAGCTTTTACATACAATTTCTCTTATGAGCGTCAAGTTATCTTCAAGTTTTTAGCTTTAGATTTCAAGTCTGAGGTCTTTTTGGACGTTTAAAACACTTTCAAATGCTGGTAGATTACCTCAAAAATACAGAGAAGTTCAACTTGAATCATCTTGAAGAAACCGCATTTTCTCTCTGTAAATAAGCAACATGGCCATCAGAGGTTGGCTAGTAGAGAGAGTGAAACGTCATCCATAAAAACGTCATCAACACAGTTACCCACAGTAGGCTGTCTGCCTCCTTTTATGGTGACTGTGACCCAGAGCTGTGACCTTCCCCCCTTGGGGTCATGCAGTTACATTCCTCCACACAGCCAGCCGTGCATTTCACCTCTCAAAGCATTCTTTACATTCAGCCTGACAAAGTGTTGGTCTTCTCCAACGGCGACGGGCCCTCTCAGTGTACTCAGCACATTTCAGAGGCGTACGTGGCGGAGGAGTAGATTTAAGAGACGTGTCATACACTGTTAGATTGTTATCACTTGTTTACAGTTCTTCTCAGTTGCTTTGGCTCATTTTTTGAAAGTTTTAACTTTTCTCTAAAGTGCAATTGTCACAACTGTTTTATGGGACATCACAACACTATTGCGTGTCTGCAAAAGGTCGTAACTCTCCCAAAACACTTCATTCATGCTTTTAAACCGGTTACTGTGTCAGTAAATTGGCCAATGCCACCAAAATGAAAAGTTGTTTTGTCGTTGTGTGAGCCGTACTGGTCAAAATGTTTAGGTGTTTTTTTCACCTCGGCAGTCAACCCTGGAAATGTGTCTTTTATAATAATCTCTATTTTGTTGACACTGACCGCTGACTATACTACACAAGAATGTGAGTTTTGTCCAGCTGAAGGCTGTTGTGTATCGCACTGAGCTGTTTAGATTCCCAAGTTTACTGGGAAAAGTCAATACTGTAGGCTACAAGACTGTATACACAGAAACAGGAGATGTGCGTTTACAGTAATTGTATTTGTGTAGCAATGTGTTACATGTACTGTAAAAAGAAAACTCACCTTTGAGCTTTCATGTAAAGTCATATACAGTGAACAGTAATGTAAAGCGAATGAAGTCCAAACTTTATAAAGTCAATACTGTAATACACAGAAAGAGGAGATGTACATGTGCGTTCATACATTTAAAGGGACTGTTTGTAAGAATCAGAAATGTCTTGTTAACAGCAACACCTGTGGCCGTTAAGTCAACGAAAGTCAGCGTCCTGTTGCTCGCGCTTGCTCACTCTACATATACATGCTCAAAACAGTGAGGCGACACACGTCAGCTTAAACCACAATATCACTCTATGCCCTTGTTCAGACCTGGTAGTAACATGCGTCCTCAGTGATCTGATCTGACCTTTAATGTGAAGTCATATACAGTGAACAGTGAAACCCTGCAACAGTGAAAGAACCTGCTGTAGTTCAGTAAAAAAACAACTACCTGTACCTCCTCACAGTGCGTAGCATTATGTCATAGATATTTATGATATTCATGTATGTCTGACAGATTTTGATATTTGAATGGATGGTTTAGAAGTTGTGAAGAGGACGATAATTTCAGTGAGAATCAACTCATCAGTTTTGATCATTGAGACGTGTGCAAGCGGTTGTTGTGCAAATTGTAGACTATTGTACTTGTTCTTTTGCACACGTGCCAAAACATGTGCAATTTGCTTGAGTGAATGAGAAGTTCTAATCTGCTGTGAACAACAAACTAATTGTTCAGAGGGTTCAAGCTTATTGTTTCGAAAATTAAATTGAGCCAAAGCGAATGAGAAAAACTGTAAATACTGCAATTACATTCCCCGTCTTTACACTCTCACTCACATAAGCACAAACACTCAGCGTGGGTGTGCATGTGTTCCGTGCATCAGCCGCTACGTGTTATAAGCCACAGTGCTGCTGACAGTGAGCCGGGGAAATGAGTGTGACTGTAAAGCTCAGAGGACACTGCCATGAGACCCAAGACGATAGAACAATTTCCTAAATGCATCTTTGCTCTTTGAAAGGCTGAGCCAGGGATGCACTTTGTATTTTGTCAAGCTGTTTGGGGGTGGGGGGGTGTCATTGTGTTTCTCCTTCCCCATTACGCTGATGTTATGCATCTCAGTCTGCAAGAGGCATTGAAAGAGAGAGCAGAATGAGCAGAATGTGTTTGGGAGATTAGACGAGTGCAAATGAACTTGCAAAGTTGGCTCAAAGAGGGACTGGGAGCGAGGATTTTCATGACATCTCCCTATTGGATACGGTGAGGTGTTTAGGAGGAGTCCTGTGGGTTTGTTTGTTGGCGTGTGAGGCTTTTTTTGCTGTGCACAGTGTTCAGGAGAATGACACAATTTCGATAACACAAGCAACACACAGTATACTGTGGAAATAATGCCCGCAGAGTCGGATCTGTTGGTTGCTCTGTGTGTCCACATAACAGAAAGCATGGCACAAGGATTTTCAAACGGTTGTGGCTCCATTAAGAATAACAAACACATACACCATAACTTGAAAATACATATTTTCAATGACGTCCTGTTTTGTGGTAGGGCTGCTGTGCTGTTTATGTTTGGGTTAAGGAAAGGAAGTTCTCTCCACCACAATGAAATATTTGGAAAAGATTGCAAAGTCAACACATGACAGGCATCTTGGTGACTGCCAAGATTTTCAATTACAATTGTTTTGCTCATCTTCTACTTTGTGGACATCCTTTTCACGTCATTAAATTTGATTCTTTTGTTGTTTGACTTTTGTGCGTGCACACAGTCTGAACCTCTGCGTGTTTTAAGAGTAACTAGGCACAGGGTTGTTATTTCCATTTCATCCATGATGCTTGCCAATGCTCTCAGTGCTGCTGCTCGGTTAAGTTTACCTCCACTGACACGTTCTGCCATCACTGGATGAGGGAAAGACTACGAGGAGGGTTTGGCTGTGATAAGATTTGCTTCTCTCTGACTGGGGGCGTCACTACAGCTTTATGTGTTTCCAGAGGTGAGAGTCTTCCCGGGATAACTAAACAGTGCAAAACAGTAAGCTCGCTTCACAATGAGGATAAAGGCTCTTGTAGCAAGCAAACTGCCACCGTGCCCAGCAGCAGCAGCAGCAGCAGCAGCAGCAACACTGACTCATAACATTTTCAACCCAAACAGAGACAATGAACAGCTTTCACTGTTTCACAAGTTTTGTTGTTAAACCTGCTGTTAGCAGGAACAATGACTTTAGTAATCTAATGTCTCTGTTCCTTTTCATGGTTATTGTTATGATGTCAAACACAGGTCAAACAGCCCCAAGTGCGATTGTTGGAGGTCGTGGCTAGACTGGACACTAGCTTTGTCGAGACTGCAAATTTCTCACAAGAGTTTGAGAGACAGCTGGAAGCTAGCGTACGACCGTTTGAGAAACAGCTGGAAGCCAGAGTACAAGAGTTTTAGAGACAGCTGGAAGCTAGCTTACAAATGTTTGAGAAACAGCTGGAAGCTAGCGTAGGAGAGTTTGAGAGACAGCTGGAAGCCAGCGTACAAATGTTTTAGATACAGCTGGAAGCTAGGGTATGAGAATTTTAGAGACCGTTGGAAGCTAGCGTACAAGAGTTTGAGAGACAGCTGGAAGCTAGCGTACGAGAGTTTGAGAGACAACTGGAAGCTAGCATACGAGAGTTTGAGAGACAGCTGGAAGCTAGCGTACGAGAGTTTGAGAGACAATTGGAAGCTAGCGTACGAGAGTTTGAGAGACAGATGGAAGCTAGCGTACGAGAGTTTGAGAGACAACTGGAAGCTAGCGTATGAGAGTTTGAGAGACAGCTGGAAGCTAGCATACGAGAGTTTGAGAGACAACTGGAACCTAGCGTATTAAAGTTTGAGAGACAGCTGGAAGCTAGTGTACGAGAGTTTGAGAGACAGCTGGAAGCTAATGTACGAGAGTTTGAGAGACAGCTGGAAGCTAGCGTACGAGAGTTTGAGAGACAGCTGGAAGCTAGCATACGAGAGTTTGAGAGACAGCTGGAAGCTAGTGATGAAAGTTTGAGAGACAGCTGGAAGCTAGCGTACGAGAGTTTGAGAGACAGCTGGAAGCTAGTGTACGAGAGTTTGAGAGACAGCTGGAAGCTAGTGTACGAGAGTTTGAGAGACAGCTGGAAGCTAGCATACAAGAGTTTGAGAGACAGCTGAATATTTGGGGATACAAGTTAACGCAAACGAACAAAGTCATGCATTGTTACTGTGATTAGTAACTGTAATGTCATTTCTGCATTTCACATTTGAATCCCTTACTAGTTGTTACTGAAAAAGGTAATTTCATTAAGCGATGTATTATTGCTAAACAGTGAATGATAACACAGTATTTATAGATTGATTAAAGAGTCCCAGGAAGTGCTGTGAATACAGGATGAGTGTGAATGGTATATTATGATGATGTAGCTGTAGCACTACTGAAGAGCACGGTTTCAAGTTTAATGATGTGCTGTGAAATGTCATGATGTCATGTTAAATGCAAGTACATTATGCACAGTTTTTTCCTGCTTCAGCCTGCTGCTAGAGGTACCTGTCAGCATCTTTTTATGCCCTTACATCCTCCTCCCCCATAAAACATGAAAACTTTTAATGCTAGGTTCAAGTGGTGCAGATTCTGTTGGCTTCAGGCGTTGATCCCCTTCATTTAGTTCAATTTAATGTCCCAAATATATGGATCTCTGTACAGGGAAGGCAGCAATGGCTGACGTTCAGTTCTTTCTTAATAATACAACAGGAAGCATCTGGAACTACAAAGACTGAAAATACGCAATCATTAGTTCATTTTCATTATCCAGTATTTTTCAGGATTTTTACGATTCAGTTTGCAGTATGATTAAAGGTCCCATATTGTAAAAAGTGAGATTTTCATGTCTTTTACATTATATTGCAGGTTTAAGTGCGATATAAATACTGTTATACTATCAAAACGCTCAATATACGGAGAAATACACACAGCTCGTATTCAGGAATTGCGCGTTTTAAACAAGCCGTTAGGATTTCTGTCCATTTGTGATGTCACAAATATACAATATTTAGAGCATTACACAGTTTTAAACATAAACATTATAAATGTGTCCCAGTTTATTTCCTGTTGCAGTGTATGTAAATAACATCAGCTGACAGGAAGTAAACATGGACCCAAGCTGTTTCCTAGCAACGCAATTCCGTTGCAAATCCATTGAAATGCACTAAAACGGAGCATTTCAGACAGAGGGTAAATACAGGTATATTCAAGCAGACAACATGAGGAAAATACAGTTTATTTTAACATTACAGCATGTAAACATATTCTAGTAGAAACATACAATACAAGTATGAACCTGAAAATGAGAACGATATGGGACCTTCTGTGATCAAACGTGTAACATTTATATTTGTGCTCTTCCTGACAAGATGATGACTGTGTTAAAGTGGTACTGTAGGTTGAGACCAAAAAGCCTCACAGCGAAGCTTGCTTTCGAACAGCAGTTAAATGAAATACTTTAAATATCACACATCACATCATGTCCTGATGTCCCAGGGAGATGCACTCAGGGACACAGTGTGTACTGTGCAATTTTTTTTTTCTATTTCAGCTCATAATGCACAGTCTGAGATTTTTTTTTAGAAGTATCTAGAAATATATTGCAACTGCAGACATCCAGTTTAAACCGCAATGGAATGTGTTGCACGGTTTACCTTGCTATAATTTTGATACCTGAATGTTGCCTTAGTTGGTGTTATATTGTATAACCACTTACTCCGTCATCTTACCTCATTTCCTAGTGAGCCCCAAAAAGATAATTAGTGCAAAAAGCAGATGGACAGGGTGCATCATCCTGTAATGCTTCCCCAATCACAGCAGCACATAGAGGTAGAGTTATCTACACAGCTGGGCAGAATATCGTAGCCAGAAAAGAAACACAAGAGGAAAGCAAGAGCAGCCTGTGTAAACGACACGCACATAATCCTCTGTGCTGTGGATTGATATTTTATTACAAAAAAACAGAATGTGAAGACCCTACGAGGAGATAAAACCACAGAGACCACCCACGGTGCGCAGCTATTTCACACTCGTCCGTCATTTTGAACGCAGCAAAGAGACCGTGATGAAAATTCAGCAAAAAACTGCCATGAAGTGTATAATGAAAAGTTAAGGGCCTTTAACATGCTTGGTGGAAAAGAAAGAGAAATACATCTGGATAAAACCACAAGTGTGCAAACCCGTAAAAACAGCCTCACTCCAGTTTAATGTGTCCTGTTCTCTCATGTTGAGGCACATAAAGAGGCTGTGCAAATTAAAACTCCATCAGCAGAGCTGTAGGAGGACTTGTAATGGAAAGTAAAGGGGAGGAAGTGAACAATTCTGACTCCATAAATGAGCCAGACCCTGATTGGAAAGCCTCCCACTTTTCATGACACGATATAGTTGTGATGATGCTTATTTAAAGGTATAATATGCAACAGTTCTGCTCTAAAAACAGAACTTTTTTTATATATTGTATATTTTGTTGAGATGTGTGCTTACATTATCCCCAACTGTTTCCAACAATGTTCAAACCCAGAGAAATCTGTCATTTTATTCAAGGTAACAGTGCGTTTCATTTGGTTCAATGGCGCCATATCCTCTTTACCCCATCTAGTGTGAACTTCCGGGGAAGCACCAAAGGATATGTCAGACAGTAAATCATACACTCAGCAACAGTAATACAGCATTCTTTCTTTAATTGGATGCCATTTTGCAACACAGTTATCCAGTAGAGACCTAATTTATTGATATGATATTTCAATCATCATTTCATTCAGATTTCATCGACTTAGCTTACTAAGTGGCTCATGCCAGCCACCAAGCTATTTTGCTAACTTTATAATGTTACAACAAAGTTAAAAAGCTCAAACTTATTTTTAGTATGATTGTTTTAACCATGGATAACAGCGCTGGGCTACCCCACAACTGAATTCACAAACCGTTCTTACTCTGAACTCGTCAAACACCACCGTTTGGTAAGTGTCCCTCGGCATCGGAAACCGACACACGGTATGTGACGAACCGGGCTTTCAACTTACTCCAATGTAAACAAACCTGTGGCGATATTCGACGGTCAGGGCAAGTGACGTAGTATTAGTAGCGTCGGAGTCCGTTCAGGGCGGGAGGGAGGGGAGTTTGATGGGTCAAACAAACACAAGACTTTCAACCAGGAGACCGCTGTTCGTGCTCCCTGTGAAACTAAAAATAATGTTGATTTATTTTGTCACGTCAGCCTTTAGTCACGTGACTCGTCGGTATCCTCAGCCCTGTGAGTCACGTGAGTCACTAGTCAGTGAAGTTAACTTTAAACACGACCGTTTCCTAACCCTAACTAAGGGGTTGAGTTGCCTAAACCTAACTTCCTGTGAGAACGGAAGTTTATTTTGAAAGGACACTATGCATGTAACGAGCGCATATTGGCACGTCGTCCCTGGTCAGCCCAAAAGCAACGGAATAGGGGTAACGCCCGGGACACACAAGGAACGTCAGGAGGGCGTGCCGTGGTGGCTGCGTGATTCACGTGTCAGGTGTTCACACCAGCTGTGGTTTCAGCTGTGTTTCTGCTGCTGCAGCTGCTGTTGTCAGCCCTTTCTTTCTACATAGAGTTTGCCTTTTAATGGCCATTTCATTTCATTATAAATATCATTTATATTTATTTTAGACAAAGAAAGGTTAAGAAACTTGTGGTAATATGTAAATAATAGTAATAATCCACAATTAAAACTCCGTACTATATTCATTCATGGAGCTCTCCAAGTTACTGAATGTTCTAGAACACTGTCTGGTACATATTTCAGAATAAAAGCCTCCTGTTAACAAATGAAGGAATTCTGTCCACAGAAAAAATACTTGAGGGCTTTTATTTCAAAATGAAAGCAGGAAGTGTTGATTTAAAAATAAGTCTTTACTTTTTTTCATCTCCGTAACATATTCTACAGATAGAGACATGTAAACTGTAGTAATGTTGCTGATATGATGTCAATATACATTCAATAGATCACTTTCATTGTCTGTTGCTGTAAAACTTGCACGGCACGCGTCAAAAATAGGCAAGACCTCGAATCTCTAGAAGAGACTCAGCTGAGTCTCTTCTGCTGAGTCCAGCATGAGACGTGCGGGCAGTGTGGCTGCTCGAACCTGTTAACAAGGACGCCGAAATAAAAAACAACAGGTAACGCAGCTGCCACGCGCTGCTGACGTTCCTGGTATGTTCCGGGCTTAAGCGGTGGTATTTGACGAGATGGGAGTGAGAACGTGTTGGAATTCACCATATAACGTTAACTACAGTAGCTGTATGGGTAGTCAACTCATCTAATGGTAAGTTAGCAAGTCAACGTTACATTAGCTAACTTTAATAACGGCTATTTCATTAGAATGAAATCACGTGATTAAACGTGAATGATCCCACGCTACTTCATGACATCATCAAAGTCTGTCTTTTGCAATTGTTTTGATCGAGAGACCCCGAGTGGCAGAAATTAGATGCTGTGCGTTTAAAACTAGTGAACCGAAAATAAAGTAACACAGTCAAACACAGCAGTTTGTGAAGTAGTCACGAAATTTTATATATTTGATTCGTGTACATAGACACAAATTCCCTCTTTCGTATATGTTGTTGAAAGTCGTGCTGAGCGTGACTTTCAACATATTTTTCTTGCGTTTTCCTACGAATGTCCAGGAACATGTGTCAATTTCCGCTCCAGTCTTTTCAAAATAAAACTACTCAGTTAGGTTTAGGAAGAGATCGACTTGGTTATTAGAGTTAGGCTGCAAAACTACTTAGTTATGTTTAGGAAAAGATCTTGGTTTGGGTTAAAATAACTCCGGAAGTGTCGTAACTTAAATACGGTAGTTAGGTGACAAATAAATTAACTTTAACTTGTGGTTCACAGCAACTTACTGGTGAAAGTCCTGTGTTTTTTGATCCACCCATCCACCCCGACCTCCTCCCTACGCGGCGTTCGCCGCTCTCTATACTTCCCAGTTCACTATAACGTGGATTACATACGAATTGATTTCGTGCCGACCATCACGAAAAAAGTGTGAGATCTGTCTATGTACATGAATCAATACATTCAATTTTTTGACTATTTCACGAACTGCTGTGCGACTGGGCTGAATAAAGGACATAGAGTTACAGTCATGGAAAACCGACACTCAGTGGAATAATTCTCTGAAACTGTAATTAATGATTATTTTCATGTATTGGTTTATATTAATTGTTTAGTCTATAAAATGTAAAGAATGTAAAGAAAATGCTTTATTGAAGTTCCCAGAGGCCAAGCTGACAAAATGAGAAGAAAGAGCGAAGCCTATTTGAGAGGCTAGAACCTGCAAACGTTTGATAAATAGATGACTTACACAACACAATCAATTATGAAAATAGATGTTGGTTTTGGTTGTTTGATCGGTGTAATGTTGGCAGTGACTGTTTGAACATCTGCTTCAATAACTAACATGTGACTGATATGTGGTTGTTTACACCCACTTTAAAAGAGCCACCTGTTTTTGTGCACAGACACACTTTCACATCTGGGGTCTAACCAGAACACATTTCAGAGTCACAGACCGCCTCCTACCGCACAGATTCCCATCTGGTAACTTCACAGGGACAATCTTCAAATCACAGTGAATATTTCATGTGCTGGACTGAAACAGAGACGTTTCGGTGTCTTGACAGGCAGCATCTTGGAACAGTGTTTGGCAAACATGCTGAAACTGATGTAATTATTGTGCGAAAGCGCTCATGTAGAGAGCCACAGTGATTGTTGTGAATGTCAGTGGTGTTGTCACATTGTCTAATTAGGTGTGTTTCCATCCACCTGTTTTTATACGCATTTTCAATTTGCGCATAAAAAACCCCTGAAAGGAAACGCAGAAGATTCATGTCATATTTCCATTGACTTTTTTACACTGTTTTTCTCCATTTGAGGTTCGACTGGCGCTCTTTTAATTAGGTCATCTTGTTGCGTCCTCTTCTTCTGCAACTGTATAATGGTTTTCCGACTGGAGAATGGGGCCACCTACTGCTTATCTCCATGTACCAACTCCTAATTATCACGGCAGTGGATGGGAACAAGCACTCATTCGCACTTTCTTTTGCAGATTGCTTTTTTTTTTTTTTTAAAGGTCCCATATTGTAAAAAGTGACATTTTCATGTCTTTTACATTATAAAGCAGGTTTAAGTGCTATATAAATACTGTTAAACTATCAAAACGCTCAGTATGCGGAGAAATACACACAGCCCGTATTCCGAAATTGTGTGTTTGAAACAAGCCGTCAGGATTTCTGTCCATTTATGATGTCACAAATATACAATATTTAGACCATTACACGGTTTTAAATGTAAACATTCTAAATGTGTCCCAGTTTATTTCCTGTTGCAGTGTATATAAATAACATCAGCTGACAGGAAGTAAACATGGACCCAAACTGTTGCCTAGCAACGCAATTCCATTGCAATTCCATTGCAATTCCATTAAAATCCACTAAAATGGAGCGTTTCAGATAGAGGGTGAATACAGGTATATTCAGGCAGACAGTACGAGGAAAATAATGTGTTTTTGGAACATTACAGCATGTAAACATGTTCTAGTAGAAACACAAAATACAAGTATGAACCTGAAAATGAGCACGATATGGGACCTTTAATTTGGTTAAAATGTATTATTATTACCCAGCTTCAGAAGAATCACAATCAAGAAACCCTGCTTCCAATTAAGACTGAGGTGACAAAAAAACGCCCTTTAGGACGAGACTGGCATGCCGATTCATCCTCACTACTTTAATTTGAGCATCTCACACACACCGCTCCCATTATCTCTGTTATGAGAGAGGATATTATCTGAAGCAGTCATTGTCAGGGATTGATCTGTGTCATTTGCAAGCATTGATCCTATTCCACAGTTGCAGGTGTCCACAGTGACTTTCTCGTACGGTCTTGTGTGCTTAGTCCAGTGGCGTCCCACTTTTCAGCGACTCTCTCCATCGATCAACACCAGAGAGGAAATAGTCTACTTTCTCCAGCCACTCACGGGTCAATACATGGACCTTTTGGGCACTTCTACCTCCCCTCTCTCTCTAGACAAACAAGTATAAATGGTGCCAGGTGACAGGATAATGAGGCACCCAGACATAGACTCACTGAGGTCGGGGAGTGGCAGAGACACACAGAGCTCTCATTGTCACGCCGTAATGAGAGGCGGACGTGGAAGAGGAGCTATGCGGCGTCCTGGACTAACCCCACAGAGTTTGGAAAAACGAATACCTTTATGTCTTGCATAAAGACATCACCTGTCCAGATGGCGTTCTGGCCAACAGCCACTGGAACCACCACGCTCCCCTGTGGTGTGCACAGCCACCTACTCAAAGGTCAAAGTCATAGATAAATACACCTACTGTATGTGTGGAAGATGAATCAGCAGAGGGAGAAAAAAACAAAGTTAAAGGCTTTCAATTCATTCAGGACGGCCGCAACAGAAAACAAGAATCTCAGAGGTCAGCAGAGTTTAGATCAAAAGAGTTTCAGCAGAACCACTCAGCGCTAAAATGAAGGCCATCGTCAAGACAAATTGACCCGGTCCTTCAAACTTTAGAGCTTTAAACTAGATCAAAAACCACTCTGTGAGAAACCACGGTTTGGGTAGGGAGGGGGTGAACCACCACACACATTACTTTCATTTGAGTATGGAGGAGGCCAGCGGAGCCAAGTGCCGTGCAGCAAATTCGTTCACTGTGATATCCGCTCAGGCAAACCCCTGTGACCTCAAAATAGCAAGGACCCCATTAATCAACAGCAGGAGTGGGCCAGTCGATGGGCTGATGTCTAGCATCTATCTCCATGCGGTCTAAATCTGGGTGATAACGAGGGATGAAGCTGATGGCTGAGAACATTAAAATGGGCTGCGCTGATGTGCCAGAGCTGAATTATTAATCCAATTCAGATATATACGTTGTTGTGACGACAGCTTTTCAATCAACGGGCAATCTTTCCTTTTTAATCTTCAGCTCCTCTTGTTTTGCTTACTTCCTTCCGGAGGTAACTGATGCCAGAGGTTGGCATTTGAATATAATCAATTTTGTCTGCAATAAAAAATCTCTCTAAAGCGTTACGTTAGAACAATGGCACTCTTCAACTTGGCTGGACGTAACATATGTACCATCTTTTTCTTTTTAACAATGATTGACGCTGAGCACAGATAGACATTAAGGTTTTAAATTAACCTGCATTAAAGCTGAAGTAGGAGAGATCGGAGCAAATATGATTAAAAAAAAGTTATTTTTATAAAACGATCGCTATACCATGACAGTAGTACATGAAACAGGTAACCTGAAAAAAGTCATGTGCCTCTTTGTCCTCGGGTGCTCCTAACGGCATCTGCAAGATTTCACAGACCGGAGGAAAACAAGCAGTCAGAGCTGATCTGATCACAAACAGTCAAACTAGGCAGCGCTGATCAAATATGAATCAATATTCTGTTACTGTAATGCCTATTTCTCTCCTCAAATGTTTTCAGAAACATCTTGTAGTGTACTGTTTAGCTGTAAAATGAGGAAGTTTGTGATGCGGCAGCCATTGTTGAATCTGTTGAAGGTCACATGACCGGAGCACAGCCAATAGGAACGCTCTCTCAATGAAATGACCTGTGATTGGTCAAAGTCTCCCGTCACTGAGAGATGTTCTAAAGCCTGAAAACAGAGCCATGAGGAGGAGCAGAAGTCTAGTTTTCTCTTAGAACACTAGAATTACAATATGCTGTAAGGTTATTATGAAATTTTTGCCCAATGATGCCAAAAATATACTGCCTACTGCAGCTTTAATCAGTGTTTTTATAACAATGGAAAACTTTGTAGTAAAACAAACATGACTTAAGGGTGTATAAGGGTGTTTCTGCAACTACGGGCATTTTTAAAGGGACTGTTTGTAACTGTCCCATGCGCGCTCGCGTGTGGCTACGCTGTTCAGACTCAGACTCCAACACAAACTACACGGAAGCACCAAAACCGCAAAGTTGTATCTAGTGAAGCCCGTCTGTTAAACAGTGTCTGCCGCGGTCGGAGGACGCGGGGGAGACCGTAGCTTTGGTCTCCAGGACCGGAGTCTCTTCTGTACTCTGCTCCTCTGCCTGCTTGCCTTCACTCACACACCGCGCTCGTTCTCACTCGCTCAGCTCGCTCCACTCTCACGTGCATGCGCGCACACTCCACACTGCAGAAGCTGAAATATAGAGTGATATTGTGGTTTTAGCTGACGTGTGTCCCCTCACTGTTTTGACCGATGCTCGTTCACATTCAGGTTGCGCGTGCACACGGGCGAGCGCGAGCAACAGGACGCTGACTTTCGTTGACTTAACGGCGATTACAAACAGTCCCTTTAAGGCACAGCAATACAATTTTGGATTTATGTTAAAATGTGCAGTGCAATGCTTGATAAATATATATATATATATACAGTGTTATTACCCATCTTGACCAAAAAAATACAAAATAATGTGATTTAATGAAATGTATGAAGTATTTTATGGGTCCAAACACTTTTCTTCATGTCCCACAACTGTGGTTTCAATGTTGAGATACGTAAATTGAGTTAATTCAATTATTATATGACATTATTTCAAATGGATTAGTTTCATATACATATTACATTACACCATATAAAATTGTTTATTTGTTGACAAATTATTTATATGATGTTTTCATTTAAGTGTGCCTGTCCCACACTTCTGAGTCCTTACCGCGACAATGAACAAATACCACAGTAAAAGTTTTATTCAAAGCCAAACAAATGTAGTTTCTACGGAAACAGAAGTTAGCAAGTGAGCACATAGGTGACCCCTCAAGATCCAGAGAAACAAGGTCGAGATCATCTTTTCTTCGGAAGTATTTATCGTGTGTCCTTACCATACAGCTTAGTGATTGTGTATTTTAAACAACATTTAAAAAATAACTGAATACTGCTCAACAATAATTCAATATATTGAATTTAGACCTTGTAGCTGGAATTTATCTGCAATATTAGCAAAAATGTCATTTCCTCAACACCTAAAGCTGTTGATGGTAAGGACATTAGACATTAAAATTGCAATATATGTCATAAAACACCACATATTTTATATTTTTTATGTATATAGACTGACATCTATGGTTACTGTCTACATTTTTCAGGGTGTAGAGAAAATAATGAAATCTTCTATTTTATTTAAAAAAAAAAAGTTTAATATCAATATTTACAGTGATGCACAGAGATTTTAAATGTCAAAATATAATGTTAAAAATACTATAGAAATTAAAAATGCAAAATGTATGAAATGAGCATTATTGTATGTTTTCTTACTAAGGACATTTAGTTAGAACAAGTGGTGAAAACCACGAAAAATAAACACATTAAAATGTTAACCCCTATATGTCATTTTTTTTACCTGTTATATGTGTTACATACTCTGATGGTTATAATTAAAATTCATAGAGGTTGAGTTTAATTATAAGTGTGACCGTAGTTGCAGAAAAAACTCTAAATGGATAACTGCTTGTTTCCCCATATCAACTTAATAAGGTGATAATATGTCAATCTTGTGCTTACTGTTCCAACAGATCATCCATGTGGATTAATAGTATGTGTTGGATGTTGGGGATGTTTGATGTGACCCCCGGCTCCTTCTGTTCACACCTCAAAGTGACTTTGAGCAAGAAACTTAATCCCAAATTGTTCCCGATGGTCAGCTTGATGCCGGCAGTGTGTGAGTGGGTGAATGAGGCAAAGTGTAAAGCACTTTGGATAGAAACACTATAAATACAGTCCATTCAGTGCCAATCCAGGAAATAGTGTGTCCTCCATCTAGCGAGGCAGCTAGGAGGATGCAGAGCAGGGATGGCGGATAGGAGTGTATCCGACTTTTATGCAGGAGACCAGAATTCATCTGGTCTGTGACCATGATCTTTCTCTATCCTTACATTCTATACTGTAGTTGCCATGGACAAATATTGTTGAAGTAAATCATTTAAAAAACACTCTCATTGAACATATTCCAGGGCAATCAAACAATGAATCTCTTCTCAGCTCTTATAGTCTGTGATTAACTTAATGGGTTCTCTGATAGGGCTCTTTTGTTTTGCAGAGCCATAGTGACTTCCACTGCTCATGCAAATTACAGAGTTCTTTATAGAATTCTGCTCCTGAAAACATAAAACGTATCACTTTCTATGCAGAACTTGAAGGAAGTAAAGGTGCTTAAAGAATCGACTCCTTCTGTGTTCTTTTCTGGGTTTTTCAAATGGAAACGCCCAATCAGCCATTAGCAGATAACAGTGACGTAGGTTACCAAAGTAAGCTAATCAATGAGGTTATGAATAATGTGAACGCTAGCATTAGCAGAATCAAAGTTAGCTGTCCTAAGTTTGGAAATAACTGAAAGGGTTGGTTTGGATCTTTCAAAGTAAGGGTTGTAGGTATACTCCCGTGTTCTGCGAGGTAAAATTACTGTTTTTGTCAATGGAGTCTGGTGGCTTTGAAGACAGCGATATAACGGCTTCAGTTCCTTGTCGGGAAGGACTGTCTGAGGTGAAGCTGTCTGTGGACGGGATCAGCAGAAAATCGTATTTTCGACATCCCCACTACATATACTGTACCACTGGTGGCTATTAACAAAGAAAAGCAACAGTGCATATAAATTCAATGTATCAAGGCTAATCTTACTGGCATTAATACCCACAACAAACTAAGTTTATGAGCATAAACATATTAGTAAGGTGAGAAAAAGAAAACAGCCTGAAGGCAAGCTGTGATTATCTGTAAAAATCTCAAGATCCATTCACAAGGCCAAACACACCGGTGTTTCCCAAGAGTAGCAGGAAACCTCGGGCAAGGCCATGAATGCACGAAAAGCAGGAGGAGAACAAGAAGGGCAGTGGGGCCGGGGGGGTGGCAGACAAGACGGCTATCAGCGAAGCAGGAGCTGAACGTAGGATCTCTGTGGTTAAACTGGATGATTAACAAGCATGATATAGAGAGAGAGAGAGAGAGAGAGAGAGAGAGGAAAGAGGGCAAGGAAGGAAGGAAAGTACTCTCAACTTCTGCTTCAAACGCTGGTCTTTGTTTTAGTTTAGCGCGCCTAAACCCACCTCTGACATTTTGACGATACATTAAAAGGTTCTGAACATGGAATCTTCCTCATTCTTGGGAGGGCAAAACATTTCTGTCCAGAGACAAATTTGTCTTGCACATGTCAGATGATATAACGTCTCATAACCTGCCCGGGACTGCAACATACATTTCAGCTGTTAAACCCTGCATCGGAGAAATACTAGCACTTAAATTCCATTCAGTACTTTAGTGGTAGACTGGGAGTACAATCATCGGAAATGTGATAATACTGTGATGAAGGACCTCTGGATGACATGATAAATGACCTGCAGGGGAGCACTAAAAGGCTTTACAGAGAAGCCATAACTCCAACGCTGATAAGATATCATAAAAACAATATGCAGAGAGATACAAGGAGGACTACTGTATGTGATGAGGCCTTAATGACTCTCAGTGGATATCTGGTTTAAAAAGGAAAACAACTGAGAGTCAGCATCTCTAATAGCAGCAGCCATAAACCACTGAAATTCCTTTAACATGAAAGATCATTAATCACCTTATATCATACAATCGGCCTGTCTCTGCGCTACATGTGTATGAACGAAAGCAGGTTTCTTTCATCACATTTTTCCAGCCCTAGGATCAACATGTCTGGAAATAGTTTGTCACTTTTACCACATGGTTCAGTCGGGATTAAAACCATTCGCATAATCTGGATTCAGTGCTTTTTCCTCCATGTGAGTGAGAGCAAAACCATCACTTCAATATCACCTCTTACTCTCATTGGAGATCGTGGTGATAGTGTCACATTCGACTGTTTCAACATAGCAGCTGAGTAGCTAGTGCGATCCCTGATCCAGTTGGTGTGAAACATGGAAAAAAGTGCCACCAGTCAGGCCTGTCTGCAGACCCCAGCGAGCATGTCCTGTTTAATAGAGATTTTTTTTTTTGTAACACTTATTTAACTCTACTGAGAAAATGTAATTCAATTGCTGCTATCAATTATAGGAAACAGTGTGTGATTGTACAGAACATATTAAAAACATGTGGATCTTAAAGGTCTCATATTATAAAAAAGTGAGATTTTCATGTTTTTTTATTATAAAGCAGGCTTAAGTCCTATATAAATACTGTGAAAGTATCGAAACGCTCAATCTACAGGGAAATACATACAGCCCGTATTCAGAAACTGCATTTGAAACAAGCTGTTAGGATTTCTGTCCATTTATGATGTCACAAATATACAATATTTATATCCTTTTATATCCCCACAGTTTTAAATGTAAACATTCTAAATGTGTCCCAGTTTATTCCTGGTTGCAGTGTATGTGAATGTCATCAGCTGACAGGAAGTACACATGGACCCAAGCTGTTGCCTAGCAACGCAATTCTGTTGCAATTTCATCGCAATTCCGTCAGAGGGTAAATACAGGTATATTCAGGCCGACAGCATGAGGAAAATAAAGTTGTTTTTTGAACATTACAGCATGTAAACATGTTCTAGTAGAAACACAAAATACAAGTATGAACCTGAAAATGAGCATAATATGGGACCTTTAAGATACCTGCAATGTTTTGCATTATAAATACACTTCACAGATGTGTATGGGTCATGCTACACAGCAGAATTGCTACTGGCTTTAAAACAAGTGTTGCTGTGTTGACAGGTTAATATATACAAATGTATAGCATGTTTGCAGGCTGAGCAAATGAACTGAAGATGTCAGTACACAAGAAACAATCAGTGCAGTAAGTGCCGCTGCAGCAAAACACACGACCTCCACTGCAATGACACGGCTTCAACTTTCACCTCACGTTTGTCTTTTAGTCAACAACAGCGCCACCAGCTATCTCAAAAAATGACAATTTACACCGCTTCCTTCAACAAACAAGAACTACACACACACACACACACTGAGTCATCCAAACACTTGTATCACACCGACATGCGGTGTTTATTAAGCGGGTGGTTGGAAAGTACAAATCAGCACATTTCCACTCACGTCACGGCGAACATTTATTTCTGTCTTTATATTTAGCTGCATGATAAAACACAATTACTGAAGTAACCTCCCAACAAGGGAGTGTTTCCTATATACTGTACTATAGTTGTCTCACCATTTCATTACATTGTGTGGGTCCTTGTAAACTGTATGCGTAGGCTCTTTCATGTTAATTCACTGCAGAAGAAGAAAGACATTTACACAATGGCTTTGTAAAGCATTATTCAGAGCCGAGCCATAATATCAGGCTGGAGGTTTACATTATTAAGTCGCAATATGGCGAGATGAGGCCCGGCCCCCATGGTTCATCCCTCTGCTCTTGGCTCATGAAGATGAATGCCAATAAAAGCAATTATAACAAACAGAGTGTGACAAAGATGAATAGAAAGAGAAAACAAAGAGGAGTGAGGCTGCAGCGAGGTGATGACAGTGTATTCTCAGCGGCTGATGCATAGCTTCCCGCCGTCACTAACCTCCAGCCTCATCACCACACAAAGGTGGAGGGCAGCCATTGTTAAAAGAGGACTATTGCCTATCGCTAATTTGGCTCCGACAACACGCAATGCCGTTTTCAGCACCTTTCTCGCTCTTGCACCATCAGCCCTGTTCAGACCATGGATGTAAAAAGAGAACTGGATACAGCGTTGGAGGCGGGGCCCCGTTCGTTCCTATGAAAGTTGCTCAGTGGCGCATGAAGCCTACATGGCTCGACTTCAATCTGGAAAAGTACGCGGATGAAACATGCCCAGTAGCGTCCGCTCGGTCACATGACTCGGTCACGGGGTCCCAACGTCACGCCACGAGTAACTGGATCCAACTGGTGCTCAGTAACATAACGTTAGTTCTTCATGGTTTTCTCCTGAAACTTGATTGGATGCTGTTGAATTGGTTCAAACTAAGTGGATCTGGGGAGTTAAGTGTAAGATAATCAAATGCAAGTCTCAATAACATTCACCAGAAATAAAGAGTCCAGAGTTCAATAATTTAATAATAATAATAATACATTTTTTCGTAGCTTTGGTCTCCAGGACCGGAGTCTCTGCTGTACTCTGCTCCTCTGCCTGCCTTCACTCACACACCGCGCTTGTTCTCACTCGCACAGCTCGCTCTACCTCACGTGCATGCGCGCACACTCCACACTGCAGAAGAGTTAGTTTAGCTCTGAGAATATCTAGTGAATGTACAGTGGACGTTTGTGCAGAAATAACTGCTGCAGCTCCTCCAGACCAACAGAGGTTTCCCGTGTCTTGTGAAGTGACGGGGCTCCGCAGAGAGAAACGTTATCGCCTCCGACCAAAACTCCGGTGTCTCCCCTGTTTCCTCCGGCCGCGGTCGGGAGGCTGAGGCAGGAAAAGCCAACACTAGGATCAGCATTGATTCATGGAGAGACCTACGTCTGGTCAGCTAACATTACTGCCAAGCAGCTGAAATATAGAGTGATATTGTGGTTTTAGCTGACGTGTGTCGCCTCACTGTTTTGAGCGATGCTCGTTCATGTCTATGTAGAGCGAGCACAAGCACGAGCAACAGGACGCTGACTTTTGTAACGGCCACAGGTGTCGCTGTTAACAAGACATTTCTGATTCTTACATAGAGTCCCTTTAATAGGAGTTACCAATGCGTAAACCTTTTTAATGCAGCAACAAATTGGTCAAAACAGGAATTAATTTCCTGTATTTACAGTGTTATATAAACATAGAACTGAATTGAATAGATCGGCCCCAATGTCACGATCCGGCTATTTGAGTCAGTATCGACCCGATATCCGTATCGGTGCGTCCCTAATTCTGATCATAGGCTTCACTTCCTCCACTGTTATCTCCTCAACTGTAGTTCACAAATACAGAATTCTGGTCTTAATCATATCTAGCAGCTAAAATCTTTTCAGATGGAGGTCCGTGACCTAATGTGCATCAATTTGGTGGTCCTTGACACGAAAAAAGGTAGAGAGAACCACAAGTCTAACTCATCCCTGACGCTGCCCCATTGATCTCTTTGGCTCGACTGACAGTCAATATTACGGCCAAGAGAACACATGCACCTGATTGCATGCCACCACTCATGGGGAAATCATTTTCTGCGGAGTCCTGTGGAAAAGCAGTACACTTCCTGTTCAGTCGCAGAGTGGTGAACAGCACATTCTTTGGCGGGCGCTCAGTGTCTCTGTTAAAGGGATTTGTTATGCCGTTTTTACAGAGTGGGTACGCTTCAGACCGATGCGTGCGACTGAGAGAGCTGCTCGGTTTTTGTGGAAACAATAATTGAGGTGCCGTATAATCACGCTCACTGTTTTCTGGAAAAAACTGTTGACTTTTCTGTTCAAGGTAATTTGAACTTCAAGCCACCGTGGCGTAACACAAAAATCAGAAATCCAAAACAGAAATCAAATAAAAAGCCGTTCCAATATTTCAGAGTGACAGGAAAAATGGTCACACAGCAAGACATTTTCTGGTGTAAGATTGTTTTTTAATAACCGGGCGCATTTTTCAAATGCGGTACATTCACAGGGTCAGGAAGATAAAACACATAAATACAGGAGCCGGTTGGCTGTTTTTGTTACAGTAACGATAACAACCTCACAGTAAATTACAACCGGGCTCAAGCCGTGGCCATGACGAGAGACAGCCAAATGGAAAGATGATATAAATCTGAGATGCTAAATCTATTCACTTTAGAATGCACAAGTTCGGAAATTATGAGAAGTTTTCTGGTTAAAGGGTGTGGGGAGCATGAGGTCGGAGATGGAGGTATTTTCCATCCATTAGTGGCGTAGCATGAGATACACACATAATTCACTTTCCACATCTTCACCCAATTAACTAATCGCATCATAATCGAGTGAGTTCTGGCTGGATGTTTCACGTCAGTGAGAAGTTATCGAGCCCCAAAAGCCAAGCGGAGCGTTTCTCACACACACACACGCACGCATGCACGCACACACAGAGCTGCATATTGTACTCTAAATGAAATGAATGAGCACAGCTGATGCAACCAAATAAACTACTCCAAACACATTTTGGCAGATGTTAGCTGCTCAGCTGAAGAATTTTTACAAGCCAGAAATCTGAATTAGGAATGAACAACACGCGCTGCGGATGATACCGGCTTTGGCAGCTGCTGTGGCTAGCATTGCACATTCTTTGTACGACTGATATGTTCATAAAATGTCATAAAATGTCCATAAAATACTGAAGATAAGACTAGAAACCAGGAGCCACGAAAAGCACACTGGTGTAGAAAGACAAATGGTGTGAAACAAACTTTTGGCATTTACATTCACAAAGGATGTTTTCATGTCAGTGACATTAAGCATGGAAACTAAGAGATTGAAGTCAGAGAAGTAACGCAGCAGTTCGACATTTATATTTTTCATGAGGCCATGATTGTGCTTATTCTGTTGTACTTCACCTTTTACATGAAATCTAGTCCTAGTTGGAAAAGGTCAGCGAGCCCTTCAGTGATAAAAAAGATACTCTGTTGGCTTTAGAGGATCTTCGGGGGGCTCTGCAGAGATTTACTATTATTGAGGAGACAACAGTCTTCTTCATCTATCACTATCTAAACTCTACTGGAGGGATGAGAGAATGTCATTCTTCCGAAAGATTTTCTCTCATTCAGTGTTTAGATGATGAAGGTGGTGGAGGGCGCTGTCTTTGCAAACCAAGTCTGTATTTTTTCGTGTGTGTTTTTTTTTCAATCCATCATCATTACGCATAGAAACCTTGCACACCGAGTCCAGTGCGTTTTATTTAGGGCTGTCAATCAATTATAACATTTAATCACGGCCCATAGTTAATCGCGATTAATTGGACATCTTTTATGTGTTCAAAATGTATAGATTTGTCAAGTATTTAAAGCAGCAGAAGGTAGAATTGGTATGATTAAAATAAGTTATTTTTTATAAAAAGTCAGGATATCCTGACAGTAGTGCATGAGACAGGTAATCTGAAAAAAAAAAACATGTTCCTCTGGTGTCCTCCTGTGCTCCTAACGGCATCTGCAAGATTTCACAGACCAGAGGGAAACAACCAATCTGAGCCAAGCTGGAGTCTGCCGTCTCTGAGCAGCTATCAAAATCTCGCAAACTCCGACCAAACGGCCAAACTAGGCAGCGCTGAACAAATATGAATCAATATTCTGTTACTGTACTGTTTAGCTATAAAATGAGAGAGTTTGTGACCCGGAAGCCATGTTGAGATCTCGTGAGGAAATACGAAGCACCGCCCACCAGCCGTAGCACAGCCAATAGGAACGCTCTCTATCTCTGAAATGACCTGTGATTGGTCAAAGTCTCCCGTCACGGGCTAGATGTTCTAAAGCCTGAAAACAGAGCCATGAGGAGGAGCAGAAGTCTAGTTTTCTCTCAGAACACTTGAATTACAATATGCTGAAAGGTTATTATGGAATTTTTGCCCGATGATGCCAAAAACATTCTGCCTATTGAAGCTTTAATACTCTCATCAACATGGGAGTGGGCAAATATGCTGCTTTATGCAAATATATGAATATATTTATCATTGTAAATCAATTAACAACACAAAACAATGACAGATATTGTCCAGAAACCCTCACAGGTACTGCATTTAGCATAAAACAATATGCTGAAATCATAACATGGCAAACTGCAGCCCAACAGGCAACAACAGCTGTCAGTGTGTCAGTGTGCTGACTTGACTATGACTTGCCCCAAACTGCATGTGATTATCATAAAGTGGGCATGTCTGTAAAGGGGAGACTCGTGGGTACCCATAGAACCCATTTACATTCACATCGCTGGAGGTCAGAGGTCATCGGACCCCTTTGATCACTTTAGCTTTAAAACTGAGCTGCTACAACCTAAAAATCGCAAGTTGCGTAAATACGTTAAAGACATTAGTGCTGTTAAAACTAATTTGCGTTAACGCGTTAACTTTGACAGCCCTAATTATGACATTTTTTGCGAAAATTTGCAATACAAACAAACTGAATTAATTCCGTGGGTGCAATGGCTAGCAAATAGGAATGAATGACATTAGCGAGAAGCTTTATTGTTTAGCTTCCTAGAGCACAATCTACTATCTAATCTTTCCTACATCCTTTGTTTTGCGACATTCCCCGATTCCAAGCTGTTGTGCAATCACCTGCCACAATCTAACTTTGAATAACACATCTCTATAGTCCTTTACTTTTTGTCGTAAAGTGCTTTGTGCCGGGAGATGAACAAACAGTGAATCGTGACAGCATGAATCGGCTCATCAGATGTCATTTTGGTGATGACGTTTGCATTCAGGGTGGCCCTGAGCGAGTCAAACAACTCTGATGGATGTGAAAAAACACAGAAAATCAAACCTGTTCCGAAAACTTTAATGAAAATTTCAGAGTCGGTGTGCAAACGTGATTGACACAACGTGAAGCCATATTTATTTTTTAAACGCGCGACAATTTTGGACGAGAAATACGGACTTGGTGTGCAAAGGCCTGAACAAAACGCTCCAACTTATTACATTTACATTTTACATTTTACATTTTACATTTTACATCTCCAATAGGTGATCTGGTGTTTTTGAAGGTCACAGCATATGATTTACAATATTTTTTTTAAACTATTCAGTGACCCTTCGTTTTTCCAGTCAAATAGGTCTTGTGCTTTGCACATATGCATCATCTTTCTGTGCCAAAGCCAGATTAAATACTTCCATCCATGACAAATAGCAACAGAAACGTTCCTATAGGTTGTCTTTTCTGTCGTTCTTGAGGTTTTTTCAACCGTGTTTCTCTGTTTCGCTAAGAATCTGGTTCGTTCGACCTCTTGTTCCCCGTGAAGCTGGACACAGTGCTCGGTCTCACCAAACCATGGACGTGAAATGTCCTCGTGACGATCGTATTGCAGGCCGTACCGTATTTGGGAGATGGCAGCGCAGCAGAGAGACATTTCAACTGAAAGCGACAATGGCAGTGAAAAAAAAATCCCGCTATCATCAAGGCTGCTCAGCTGAATGCTTGGTAATGCTACATTTGAAAATGATTCAGTGATAGAGAATGGCATACAGTTCTTTCTTTTGTCCCCGGTGACAATGACATTCTCGTTCCCATCTCCTGCACCATTGACCTTAAATGAAGAATCAGACATCCATTCAGCCGGTCTCTCCGTATCAAAGCCAAACAGCCCTCAGAGCAGACATCTGACAACAATGTTCACTAATAGACATATTTGCAGAAGAACAATACAAATAATAAGCCTTTTTTCCTCCATGTCTGGATGGCCAGTTATGCAAACAGGTGGCACAAAAGATTTCTTGTCTTCAGTTTCACTTTCAGAGGTATCAGGGTTAAAAAAAACTAAATGTTGGTGAATGAAACAATTAATAACGATTGCTTTCAGCAAACACGGGGCAATAAAGTTGTGTGTTCGTGCAAAGCCGACATCAATAATAATGGAGTGGATAGAACAAATGAATTAGCCCACAGGGCTTCGAGTCATGTGAAAGGTCTCCGGCCAGATGAGACTGGATGGCTCCCTTCTATCTAATACATCTATTAGAAAGGTGTGTGTTTAGAGGATCAGTGACACAAACTCTTATTTCTCATTCTCCTTTCTCTTTTCCTTTCTGTCTTTGTTGCTTCCACTCTGCAGTTTAAAAAACGCTGAATCACAGCAGCAAAGATTTGGATTCATCTGAAGACCGCTTATTAGGCTCAATTACTCCCATTGATTGGCTGTTGTCTCCTGTCAGCCCGGGGCTGCATGTTTGTGTGTATATCCAGCCCAGTCACACAGCAAGATCCTGAAATAGTCACGAAATTGAATGTACTGATTTGTGTACATAGACACAAATTTCAAAAAAAATTTCGTGATGGTCAGCACAAAATCAATTTATATATTATCCACGTCAAAGTTGATTTATTTGTCACTTAACATTCGTTCTTAAGTTACGCCACTTCTGGAGTTATTTTAACACAAACTGTAATCTTTTCCTATAAAGCTAAATAAGTAATGTTTATCACTTAACTTCCGTACTTAAGTTACAGCACAACGGGTGTTATTTAAACCCAAACCGCAATCTTTTCCTAAAGCTATCTAAGTAGTTTTGTTGCCTAAGCCTAACCAAGTCGATGTTCCACTACAGAGACATGCTGTGTTATTTCAAGGTTGGATATAGATTTTCACAACACCAGAGTGCCAACACAAACCGCATGGAGAACTCTTCAAATATCCTCATCCCTAAAATAAAGTCCTATATCTAGCTGGCCGTGAGTTCAACTTTATTCTGTGTTCCATCGCTCGTGTTCAAAATCACTTCTTATTTTCTTCTCTTTGACCTTTCCCTCCAGCAGGTGTTAAAGCACCTGTATCCAACCAGTGGCTCCTTGGCTCGGGCCTGTGGCAGCTCAGCTACTTCACACTATGGTACAAGTGTAAGAGAGTTTACATCTGGAAGCCATTGCTTCACAATCTCATTATCAAATTACCAGGCTGAAAACACACTGGAGGCTGGGGAGTGAGAAGTTGCCAGCATTACTCGCGACTGCTGTATCAGACGGACAGATTTGGGCACTTTGGTTACGCTTCCTGGTTAACGCTGATAAAACCACGACTGAGACCAGCAGTATTGCTTTGAAGACATTCTGTTCTTTTTACACTTTTTAATCTAAACGCACAAATACATTGTACATGATCTGACATAACAGAATGGCAGTAGAGATTGCAGTGTTATAAAAGACTGCTGAGATGAACTATGCTTTAAAGGTTCTATATACGATATCCAGAGCATTAACATACAGTAGCAGCAAACAAATATTGTCTATATAAAGATATAGGGGAGTGATGTCTACCTGAGCAGAGAATGAAGTCACTCTCCCTCTGTGTGTGTTGTAATCAGAGCTTTTCTGTGCTTTTCAGAGCATGTGAGTGTCTCTGTTGTGTCCAAGCCCCCAGGAAGAGTGCACTTGACTAGCCCTTATTTAAATCATTAGGTTGTAGAAGTTGTTAAATGCACTAATAGCCATAATCAAAAGTTATTTCCCTTCCTCCATTCATGTGAATGAGGAGTCAAGACGTGGTTTAGCTTAGCAAACATATGAAAACAGGAGAAGACTAGTCTGGCTCTTTCCAAAAAAAAATAATTAGTTAACCCATGTTACTTCAACTAAAACCACTAATTGAGGTGTTGGTGGTTGAATTTTTGCAAGCCAAACCCCTGCTTCCAGTCTTAACAGCTGGGCTTCAGCTCAAAACGTAACGCGCAGACATGAGATATGAACCCCTTACCATTCCGTCCCCACTCGAGTATTGATATAAATGATTAATAATCCCTCCAAAATACGACACTGAGACACCAAGACCGTGAAGAACACCATAGAAAAAGCCATGCTGTGATTTGAGATCAAAAACTTTTGTCATTTGGAGATTTCTGCTAGAATTGCATTTTGGAGAGCCCTTCTGTTGTGTACACTGCTCAGAAACCCCGTTATTGTCAATCTAGCTAGGAAAGCCATCTGTCCTCTGAATGCTCTAGGTCTCTAGTTTGATCCATCCATCCTCTGAATGCTCTAGGTCTCTAGTTTGATCCATCCATCCTCTGAATGCTCTAGATCTCTAGTTTGATCCATCCATCCTCTGAATGCTCTATGTCTCTAGTTTGATCCATCCATCCTCTGAATGCTCTAGGTCTGTAGTTTGATCCATCCATCCATCCTCTGAATGCTCTAGGTTTCTAGTTTGATCCATCCATCCTCTGAATGCTCTAGGTCTGTAGTTTGATCCATCCATCCTCTGAATGCTCTAGGTCTGTAGTTTGATCCATCCATCCATCCTCTGAATGCTCTAGGTTTCTAGTTTGATCCATCCATCCTCTGAATGCTCTTGGTCTCTAGTTTGATCCATCCATCCTCTGAATGCTCTAGGTCTCTAGTTTGATCCATCCATCCTCTGAATGCTCTAGGTCTCTAGTTTGATCCATCCATCCTCTGAATGCTCTAGGTCTCTAGTTTGATCCATCCATCCTCTGAATGCTCTAGGTCTCTAGTTTGATCCATCCATCCTCTGAATGCTCTAGGTCTCTAGTTTGATCCATCCATCCTCTGAATGCTCTAGGTCTCTAGTTTGTGGCTGTAAAGTTTCATGAGGCTGTGATTATTAATGAAACTGTTACTATGGGAACTAACATCATCACACATGTATACAGTTGGGTTCATTGGATCCACAAGAGTCTCAGCTTTACAGTGATACCCAATTTATGTAATTCCAAGACTGTTTAGGTACCCCAGTATGCAGAAATATTCAAATACATCATTTTAGTATTGGCAAAAAACAAACACATTTATACAGCATGTAAATAACTGCATGGACAAAACTGCATGTGATTATCATAAAGTGGGCATGTCTGTAAAGGGGAGACTTGTGGGTACACATATAACCCATTTTTATTCACATATCTGGAGGTCAGAGGTCAAGGGGACCATTTGAAAATGGCCATGACAGCTTTTCCTCGCCAAAATTTAGCATAAATTTGTAGCGTTATTTAGTGATCTTTACTTTGGTTTTCTAGTTTCATATGATACCAGTATCTTCACAGTTTTAAAACTGAGCCCACTACAACCTCTGAAAGACGAAATAGCTGCGATGCCTGTTGGCGGGCCGTCGGAGGGTAAAGGGGTTAAACTTCTGATTCACTTATTTCGAAAGCAAAAACACGTATGTAGGGATAAGTCTGGTTTATTACAACTTATTACCTCCGCCAAGGCCGAAGGCTTAGGAAGGAGGTTATGTTTTCACCCGCGTTGGTTTGTTTGTTGGTTTGTTTGTCCGTTAGCAGGATTACTCCAAAAGTCACATTATTGTCACATTGAAAATACAGTTGAGTTCAACCAAAGCACACTTGGTGATTGACGGTTTAGGGTTTATGTGAGTTTTATTTTGTTTCTGTCCAGTTTGAATGAAGTGTTTTATGATGCTCCGCTGCGTACAGCTGATCTCAACATAAACAAAAACACACGTGGATGATGGTGCAAGGAGAGGGGGGGGGCGGAGGTCTGCGCTCTCCGAGTGCCATTCTAGTTTTTGTAGTTTTTTCTTACAGCACATGATGGAAAAACATTACAGTGAGATCTGCATGTTTGTTGAGCACCATCATGCCAGAGTATTCAAGTTCTATTGTCATGGAAATATTGTATGGTTTCCAATACAAAGGGACACTCACACAAACTGTACAAATACAGAGATTTTCTTTTTTTTGCTGTACTTTCAGGTCAGCAATAATTTGAGAGCTGACAAAAGGAGAGTCTGTGAGTCTGGCAGGAAAAAATAAATAAAGACTGCACTTGATCATCTCCTGCTGAAGTGGCAGATGCCTGATCTCTTTGTGCTTGCAGCTATTGTAGAAATTGCTGGCTGTCAAACTCAGCCTAACCCCCCCCGTGGCTATACAATGGCCGAAACCTTCACTTTCTGCCGTCAAATCCCTTTGTTTATCAAACTAGCGATGGCGCCATTAAAAATTGACAAACAGCATGCTCCAGTGTGGGCTACGGGAGACTGCAGCCGAAGGCATCGTGGCTCATGGCAATTCACTGACGAGGCAGTTTGGATGTGTGTGAGTGATCGCTCCTCTCCTGTTGAGATTGTTGACACGGAGCAAATGATACGGCGCCTGTCAGCTCATGACTTCTGCACAAAAGTGTAGACTGTGTACTTTATGCTGTATGCTGATGTTGGGCTGATAATCAAGCACCATAATGGCAAAAGGGGGACCTACTCAGGTGGTCATAATGTTACGGCTGATCAGTGTATAGTCAATAGTCACATCGCAGGACGTGCGATGTCAGCAAAATGAACTCAAACATGTTGTGCTGCAACTTTCTTGCTGCTTGATACAAAAGGAAAACTCCCACAGTTCTCATTTTCCGTGACTAATCTAGCGTTTCCCATTAATTACCTACAGTCTAGATGACGAACCAAAAATATTTTTACACTTCTCAACAGGTGGGGTCGACGTCTGCCCAGTGGGTTCACCTCAGCGGGTCAGAGACGGCCGCTCGATGTGGGAGGAATCGAGGATCCTCTCCCCGGTGCTGGCTGGCCCTCTATGTGCAGCGCGATCGGCTATAGTAGGTTGATTTAGAAAGGCCCGGGGTGAAGGTGGCTCACAGCCCCAGCCATGAGCTTTACAGCACCCCGGGGCCGTGGACTTAGTCTTGATATGCGCCTTCAGCGACTCCAGTTCATCAATACATTGTTTTCCAGTCGCAGCCGCGACAAACTGTATCGTTTGCCTCGAGTGAAAAATTGCTACGAGGTAAAAAAAAAGATGACCAGGGCCAACATCAAGCCGCGTAGTTTTCCTTCCATTGTTGCGTTCTGGAAGTCTGCTCTTCTTTGTTTACTTCCAGGAGTTTTCCAGCATAGAAATTCTGACCAATTAGAAAGCAGTTTCTTTGCACACCAAACTTTTGGTCCGCTTGTAAATGCTGCCGTGTGAACACAAACCAAACTCTAGGCAACATGCAACATGGCAACAATTTGGTCCCTGATTCAGACCAGAGCAAACAAACTACAGGCGTGAAAACGCTCTTAGTACTCGCTGTGCCCTATCTACCTGTGGGGATGGACGGGACTCCCGGCGTGACTGTCAACCGGGGCCGAATGTCCTACAGAGACCGTTTTGTTAACCCCACTTTGTGGTTGTGACAGTCATATCTATACAGTACTATACAATCTATTTATGATTAAATTGATTAAAAGAGCACAAAATTGTTTATCTGGCTTTATAATTTTGCTCTTCCGCCAGATTGATGCATTTAATTTTACAAAATTTAGGGTGAATATTCCTGTATTTTTTTTCATGTCAAGAAAAAAAACTTCCATTTATTTTTTCCAATATTGTGTAGCCCTTGTGGAAACCACTCTGTTGTAGAATCTCATCTGCTCTACGGGCAGACAGGTCAGATACACCAGTAGCTGAGCGTCTGTCTGAGAACTCTGAATCGCGTCCACACAAACTCAACCCGAGACGTCGAAATGGACCCGAAACAAACAAACGGAGACCAGAGGGTGAAATCCCTCGACAATCACGGGCTGTGGAAATGAATCGAAAATGTTGCCTCTAGTCAAGAGAGCGCAGAAAGACATCTGGTCCTGATTACACGTACTCGCTGACAGTAGGATGTCTCCTCTCCTCTTTTTGTCTCTGCTTCATCAGTCCTCTATCTGCCGTTTCAGTACGCCCTCTGCTTTTCTCAGCATCACTCTGTCTCCGTCTTCTTTCGTCTTTTCTCTCTCTCACTTTCTGTCTCAGTTTTCTCTGGCTCATTCCCGGGAGTTTTTCTTATCCCCTTGGCGCTGTCAGCGGAGTACTGCTAGTTATTGTAGTCTGTTCCGCTTATCAACACACACACACAGCTCATGGAGGCAATTAAGGCACGGCAACAGGATTTCAATTTTGGAAGGGCCGAGGTCATTTTTGGCTGGGCCTTTTAATTACAGAAGTTAACAGCCTACTGTTTGAAACAATAACAGAAATGATAGGATATGATGCTGTGGAAGGCAAGGAGTGCGTCTCGTTGATTATGACACTTTTAAAATCTTTTTCCATAACACTTTCAACGCCGAGATATAGCTTCGTATTTACCAGCGACAGTTTGGATTTATTACAAGCAGCACGCGCGGGTATACTACTCAAATCGTGTGAAAATGAATCCCATCCATCATGTTTAGGCAATTTATTTTCGTGTAAAAAAAAATACATCCATTCATTTAGAATACTGTCATTTTCATTCTATTTAATGAAATACCATGTTGCTCAGATGATCTGGCTGGATTATTATTTGTCTAAGTTGTTTGCAGGGAGAGAGAGATCGACTGCTGCTGAGTGAGCGAGACTTACTTTTAACAGAGAGCGGCGCGCCGAGCTGTCAATTCATCAGCTTGTCTCGACAGAAACAGTCCACGCTTTCAAGGCAACAAAGAGACGATCAAGTCAGGCTGAACCTTTCAGCTCTACCTCCCGTCTCACATTGTCGTCTAGTCTCAATAGGAAATGTATTTGCAGCTATAGAAGTAGTGACTGCATCTGCATTCTAACCAGTTACACAGCTGCTTCACAGCTGGATGTGTTACTATAGCCAACATAGAATGTTGGGCGAAAGCATGAATATACATGCACAAAAAAAAAAAAAATCCTTTAAAAGACTGTTTGTAAGAATCAGGAAAGTCTTGTTAACAGCGACAACTGTGGGCGTTAAGTCAACGAAAGTCAACGAAAGTCAGCGTCCTGTTGCTCGCGCTTGTACTCGCTCTACATAGACATGAACGAGCATCGCTCAAAACAGTGAGGCGACACATGTCAGCTAAAAGCACAATATCACTCTATATTTCAGCTGCTTGGCAGTAATGTTAGCTGACCAGACCAAGGTCTCGCCATGAATCAATGCTGATCCTAGTGTTGGCTTTTCCTGCTTCAGCCTCCCGACCGCGGCCGGAGGGAACAGGGGAGACACCGGAGTTTTGGTCGGAGACGATAACGTTTCTCTCTGCGGAGCCCCGTCACTTCACAAGACACGGGAAACCTCTGTTGGTCTGGAGGAGCTGCAGCAGTTATTTCTACACAAACGTCCACTGTACATTCACTAGATATTCTCAGAGCTAAACTAACTCTTCTGCAGTGTGGAGTGTGCGTGCATGCACGTGAGAGCGGAGTGAAAGAGCGAGAACGAGCTCGGTGTGTGAGTGAAGGCAGGCAGAGGAGCAGAGTACAGCAGAGACTCCGGCCCTGGAGACCAAAGCTACGGTCTCCCCCGTACCAACACTGTTTAACAGACGGGCTTCACTAGATACAACCAAGAGGTTTTGGTGCTTCCGTGTAGTTTGTGTTGGAGTCTGAGTCTGAACAGCATAGTCACACGCGAGCGCGCATGGGACACCGACCAGCAATGATTTATACGTGTAAGAAGTTACAAACAGTCCCTTTAATTACAGGAGACATATTTACAATTCTTAGACACAGACATAAACACTTTATTTTTTTCTTTGACTTTTGGGTATTCTGGGTATTCTGTTCTTCATAAAATATATAAACATAAAATAAAAAACACAAGAAAACCCTCCTCAGTACAGGCTAACAAACCGTGAGCCACCCTCACTAAACACCCAACTACTGACTCCCCTCCTACACACACACACACACACACACACACACACACACACACACACACACACACACACACACACACACACACACACACACACACACCAGTGTGGCTCGGGGTGACAGATTGTGCCCTTTGAGAGCAAACATGTTAAATAATTCAGGAGCAGCAGAAATGCTCGCTAACATTAAACTGTTTCATTCTGCAAAGAGACACAAATGTGTCTTTTGTGCCATAGAGAGATAAGAAAAGGGCTTTTTAAGACTATAGGGCCTTTAAATCGTTAATGAACGTCCGTCATAATGTTTGTATAAAACAGAAGCTGGCCTTTCCTTAACAACACATGGATGTAGAAAGGGTGGAGGTACCAGCGATTTTCTTCCTGCTAAAGTGTCAACAAATTGTGAATCACCAGAGGCCCCACGATACGATATCACAGTACTTAAGTCACGAAACGATCTTATTGTGATTTTAAACATTTTGCAATATGCTGAGTATTGCGATAAGATATATTGCGATATACTGCAATTTATTACCTTTTTTCAACTGCAAATTATGCAGTTGTCAACATCTGTTTTACATAATCAGATACCGTTTTCACTCAGTTTTCATTCACATATCTGGAGGTCAGAGGCCAAGGGACCCCTTTGAAAATGGCCATGCAAGTTTTTCCTCGCCAAAATTTAGCGCAAGTTTGGAGCGTTATTTAGCGTTCTTCCTGACAAGCTAACATGACGTGTTACCATAAGGTACCAATCGATTACTTCGATTTTTTAAATTAATATGATAACAGCTTTAAGACTGAGCCCGCTACAACCTCTGAAGGACAGATTAGCGGCCTTGTCCGCCAGGTGGACCGTCGGATTGTTAGGAGGTTAATACTTTATATAATAAGATAGGGCTGTCAAAGTTAACGCGATAATAACGCCTTAACGCAAATGTAATTTCTTTTACATATTAACGCAACTTGTGATTTTTAGGTTGTAGTAGGCTCAGTTTTAAAGCTAGAAGATACTGGTATCATATGAAACAAGAAAAATTGATGAATCCATCGGTTCAAACCATGTCATACTAGCTTGTGGAGAAGAAGGCTAAATAACGCTCCAAACTTATGCTGAATTTTGGCAAGGAAAAACTAACATGGCCATTTTCAAAGGGGTCCCTTGACCTCTGACCTCCAGATCAGTGAATGTAAATGGGTTCTATGGGTACCCACGAGTCTCCCCTTTACAGACATGCCCACTTTATGATAATCACATGCAGTTTGGGGCAAGTCATAGTCAAGTCAGCACACTGACACACTGACAGCTGTTGTTGCCTGTTGGGCTGCAGTTTGCCATGTTATGATTTGAGCATATTGTTTATGCTAAATGCAGTACCTGTGAGGGTTTCTGGACAATATCTGTCATGTTTTGTGTTTTAATTGATTTCCAATAATAAATATATACATACATTTGCATAAAGCAGCATATTTGTCCACTCCCATGTTGATAAAAGTATTAAATACTTGACAAATCTCCTTTTAAAGTACATTTTGAACAGATAAAAAAGTGATTCATTTGCAATCAACTTCAATTAACTGGTGACAATCATGCAATTAAATTAAATATTTGAAATGATTGACAGCAATAATAAAAGATTGATACTTGACGTCTGTGTATCTATACAATATTGCCATGCAAAATATCACGATACTATGCTGTATCGAGTTTTCCCCTCACCCCTACTAGAAATCAAGAGATGGCATGACAGCAAATCAGGCTGATTGGCCAAAGTGCTTTCTGCTGTGAGACAATGACTTGCTGTCATTCATCAGGAAATCAAAAGACTCCACTCTGTATACCGCACTTCTGTTAAAATCAAACATATTGTTTCAGACAGAACAAAAATCAGTGTGGGAGAAAAGCTCCGCAGTCAAATGTTATCTTAAGAAGCAACAAAAGACTGAACTTTAACACTAACAGCAGATGTTTAAAGGAGAATCAGCCGGAGGGCTTGTTCAGACCACTAGACCAAAAAAAAGGATCTATTCCACTTCTTTCATTAGCTATTACTTCACTCATGGATTTTCCAGGCTTTGCTGCCTTGTATCATTAATCTAAAATATTGTCTTTTTAAAACAGCCCACCAACCAACACACTTCTTCTCATTGTTGCTGTCTCTTGACTGCAGAGATTTTAACTTTGCACCCTCAGGTTGGGTAAGGCTGTCAGTTAGAAGTCAAACAGCATGATGTAAAGTGGATGCGGGGGGGTGTCGGGTTCCCGTCCCTCCTCCGGTGGCGCATCCACAACGCCGATCCAGACGGCATGAACTCACCAGAACAGCATGGTAAGCTCATGAGACGCAGGCCATAGTGGCTTTGGAAAACCTATCCCCTGACATTTTCCATTCATAAAATTCCTGGAATTGAGATGAAGGAGGGAAAATAAATCAGGCTGCAGCCTGGTGTCTGTGTTTTTTCATATATGTTTTTTTTTTTGTTCATGTTGCTGTGATTGGCAGAATGAGGGTTTAGCCATATGTTTCCTCCTGCTACCAGTCTCCACAGCCTCCTTTTGTTTTTCCTATTGACATTAAATAGACATAAAGGAGGGATTTGCTGAGTGTGCCTTCCAAGTGAAGTGGTTAGAAATGAGAGGCTTTTACGACATGGAAAGGTCTTCATTACTCTGCATATTACCAAGAGCCATCTATTGATGGAAATTTCCGCATCCCCTCAAAAAAAACACGACTATAATTTCAAAAATGCCTCTTTAATCTGTCCCCCAAATACCCTTGGTTTTGTTTGAGTTCTTAAACACTCAGTCTCTATGATGTACAGTATGTGTACCGCATTGTGGCTTATTGGGTTTTTTATATTTATTGAACAAAATTGGTGAGCTGGATTGAATAAGGTAATTCAATTCCCTTTTCTAATTTGCAATCCTTTGAGGTGGTTTTTCATTCAGTTTTTAAGGGCCCTCCCGCTAACATACCACCCCTGCTGCGCCAATAGCTGCGCACTGTAAAGATAAAAGGATCAACTTTGAAGTACATAAAAGAGAAATGTGTCATTTCATCAAGCAGACAGCAGCAATCCCTTCTCCTGATCCCCCGACAGAAACAGACCGGTCGGACTAATACTGAAAAGCTGATGAACTTTCTTGTCACCGACGACGTCACACCGAGCCCAAAGCAGATGACCTGGGGACACGGTTGGAAATCAGAACGGGAAAGACTTGTGTAATGTCACTGCATGCAAAAGGATCCCATTGTGTGCGTAAGCTTCCATTGTGTTCCTTTTCATGGCTGATTTGTGCCTGGAATGCTGAGCTGATCCTCAAGTGTAGCTGGTCGTTACCTCTGGATAGAGCTAATTAATCACCTTGTTCATTAGTTTATTCATCACTTCATAAAATAGCTTTGCTTCATAAAGCCCCCCCCCCCCCCCTCCCACCGCCCTTGTCGCTTAACTCATTTATTTTTGGTACATTAATGATACAGCACCACAAGGTGAGAAGCGTCGAGTCACAGGAGGGAAATTACATGCAAATCGAGATGCAAAAATCAAAGCTGTGTAGAAAAATCTGCATGTGTGCACTGACACAAAAGAACACACAGATATTCACACATACAGACCAACAGTCTCTGCCATATAAATACACCATGCTGTGCTCAATATTGAAGCAATTTACTGGGTTCATTTGACGCACACAACAGCTAGGGGCTGCACAATTAATCACGATGTAATTGAAATCTCAATATAGCCGACAGCAATTTTTTCAAATCGCAGTATTTGTTAAAATCTAAATATTTCTTAAAGGTGAAATGTGTATCAAAATAGCATTTTAATTTAAATATTGGGCTGCCTGCGAGATGTCCTGGCCTACACATCATATTCTACAGGCTTAAGAAAACGCCTTTGTTTAGTACAGATCACAGCAAAAATCACACCATAATTATGTTAATGTTTTTCAGTGAAAATGAGAATAATGATGTAAAAATTAGCATTCCCTCTTATATCGCAAATCACATCGCAATCGCAATATCAATATCATACAAAGTAATCTCAGTTAGATGTTTTTATAAAATTGTGCAGCCCTAATAGACGCTAATGTTTTGAAGCACTGGCCCCACGGGCCACCAAGCCCATAAATTTGGTGGCCAAAGCACATTTTTGGTGGCCCAAATGTAAACGCATTTAAAAACAATACAGAAAAGGCAATTAAATGCAACTTTATACAGCTTTCCTGAACTGTGACATTAACAGAATGCGAATATGCAACTATTTAAAGTGAAAATTTGTTTTTTCTCTCACATTCTCCTAGTGCAAAACAACCCACACAATTCAAATGATTAGGAAATAAATGACTGTATTTTAATGTAAATATTTGCTTTGATCAAATTTTTTTTTTTGAATCCACCAGCTATTATCCTTTAAGTGACAAGCCACTCCTCTGAGTTTTGCTCAGCTTTTTACTTAATTTTGATTAATATTTCTTTAACTGTAAAATTCGTAATGTCGGTTAATTATTATCCCTAATTATATTCCATTTCTACAAATATAGCCCCTTAATTGTTACACACTGGTCCTTTAAGATCATAACTCCTATAACTCCTCATTTCAACTTCATAAATCAGCCGTTTCTCGCCCACTGCGGTGCAATCTAACTGATTTTGTCGCTGATGCTCGCTCGCTCGCTCGCATTCAGTGAGGACAGGGACACCGTAATCTCATTGAGTCACGTAGCCTCATTCTTAAGAGAGACCTGATAAATCTTGGGGGCCCCCTACAGGAGAAATTTGGTGGCTACAGAGTAACTTTTTGTGGCCACGGGCCACGGCCAATGTCAAATCCTGCACAATATAGTATTGAACCCATAAATCATGTTGCCCGTGCACGGGTCAAGCTACAGTATATGAGCTGTCCATTTTAGAACAAAGAAATCAAATGTATTTTCTTCGAGAGCCAGTTTAACCAAAGTGCTCCACTGGAAACATAAAATGAAATGAAATGGATGAATTAATTCTGAATGCTTTGATACCATGCCCTCCATTTAAAATTGGCATTTTATAGATTAAAGTGTTTTGTAATTTAGTTTCATTTATTCTTGTGGCTGTAAGAAAAATTGTATTTTATTGCTATTATACTACTATTATTATGGTGTTCTCAGAAACAGCTAAGCAGTCTCAGCTGCATATTAAAAAGAAAGAGAAAAACATCCTGTGAGCCTTTACTGTATTCAGCCTCCAGTTCAACCAAATCCTGATCAAATCAAATCATTTGTCTTTTTTGCGCCTTTTTACTCTCCGGCTAAAAACTGAACTTGGTTTCCAATTTGTGTGCTGCTTTTTTAAAATGTTTTTTTGCACGGGGTGAAGGGGTTCTCACAGTTTGGCTACAGTTTGTGGTCTGGACAGAGAGAAAGCTGTGAAACCATTATTCTTACCTATTTAATTGAGGTTTTACTTATCTGAAAAGTCTTTATATGTAATGCCTGTCATTGTCGAAAAAAAAGTCATAGTATAATATGTAGAAAAAAAACCCCCACATAATATAATAAGACGGAAAAAGTAAAAAAGAGTCATAGTAGGGTAAAATATATATATATATATATAGTATGTTAAAAACAAACAAACACATAATATAGTATGTTGGAAAAAAGTCATAGTATAGTATGTCAAAAGAAATCTTAATATAGTACATTGAAAAAAAAAGATAATATGGTATGTCGAAAAAAGTAAAACAAAAAGTCATAGTAGAGTATGTAAATATATACGTTGAAAAAAAGTAAAAAGACATTGTAGCCTATAGTAGGTCGAAAAAAAGTCGTAGTAAAGTGTTTTCCCTTAAAATGGTAAATGGTAAATGGACTTGGACTTATATAGCGCTTTTCTAGTCTTCCGACCACTCAAAGCGCTTTACACTACATGTCAGTATTCACCCATTCACACACACATTCATACACTGATGGCAGAGGCTGCTAAGGTGCCAACTTTGTCCATCAGGATTTAATCTAAATACTCATTCACACCGATGGCTATGCCTCCGGGAGCAATTTGGGGTTAAGTGTCTTGCTCAAGGACACATCGACATGTGACCCGGAGCAGCCGGGGATCAAACCACCGACCTTCCGAATGGTGGACAACCTGCTCTACCCTCTGAGCCACAGCCGCTTAACTTAAAATCAGAAACCAGCTTCAGCTTCGTCCTCCCCCTTTAGGGATGGCATACGGAATAAATGCATTTTAAACAGTTTTCTTCTCTATAAGCATATTATTTATGCAAAAATATGTGTCTGCTTTTTGTAAAACACCCTCTACTGTTTTTGTTTTGTCTCACTGAATGTGTTGTAAAGCAAGGTGTTGGTAATTTGGTAAAAGTGAGACTACAGGACCAGCAGAGCCTGAGGACAGGTTGCCGTCCTCCACTTCCATACACGCTCTCTCCTGTGTGACTCATATGGACTTGTGGTATGTGACGTCCCCTGCTGCACACTGCTGCTAATTGGGATTAGCATATTACCCACCAAAACAATGCTGCGGTGATACGGTGTCTGCTGGGTCCGGTGAACCTTTATTCACCACAGACCCAATAATCCCCCTGTCTCTGGGAGCAAAGCTCCATAAATCTGGCGGAATGGAACCCATTATGAGCGCCCAGCCGGCTCTGGCACCTCCTGCAAATCCTATCATGGCACAGATGCTGCATGGAGCTGTGGCTAGCGCGGGGGCTAGTGGACGGCTAATCACAGCCCCAGTGTTTGGACTAGCCGATTAGCACTCCTCACTGATCCCTGATGCCCCGGATTAAACCCAAACAGCTGCAGAGCCTGAGTGTACAGAACAGGCTTTCCCTTCATGTTTGGCTCCAGGTTTGTTCAAATCAATTAAGAGAGCCGATCCTCACTCCATAACACAGTGATTCTCAAAGGGATTTAAGAGATCGAATGAGCTTTGCTTCCGGAGAACTCCGTCAGGGGGTCCACAAAATAATTTACTATAAACAATAAAATTGTGAGGGCATCACGAGGGCCCCGGCTTGGGGCCCTTCTGTGTGGAGTTTGCATGTTCTCCCCGTGTTAGCGTGTTTTTTTTCCGGGTTCTCCGGTTTCCTCCCACAGTCCAAAGACATGTTAGATTAGGTTCATTGTTGATCGATCATTACATTTTTCCCCCTTTTTGAACGGTATTGCAAATTTAGAATAAAACTGACAAAACTGTCTTACTACACATTGCTCAGATTTCTTCCAGTGTATCACCACTCCTTCCATGTTCAGAATCTTTGTAGAATAATGCTAAATCAGGCCATAGGTAACCAATCAGAGTATACAATAATGCTTTGATGCTGCTGGCTGGTTGCCCTCAAACAGTGAAAAGCCTTCACCCTTGTACTGATGCGATACCAATGCGAGTCTCTCGCAAGGAAAACACACAATAATGACATACATGACCGAATATGCATCGTCAAACTGTGAGAGAACGTTAACCTCCAGCTATGATACACCATGAAAGAATACAATATAGAGACATACAGTATAATGTCATGCATGCAACAGGTTCTGAGACACCGGCTCATCTTATCCTCCACAATATGAATGAATCATATCAGCATATCTGTGAGTAAGGATGGCATATTTATGTGCATGACTGCACATTCTTGTACATTATGGAAATAAACAGCATGTTCAGGCACCCAAACACTGGAAGTGTTAGCTGTTACTCTACTGTTGACTACAGTAAGGAAGATGATTCAGAGAACATGGTTATATTTGTATTTAGCTCCTCAACGTCTTTGAATAAAGAGAGTAGGCCATCGCTTGATCTGCAACGTCTCTAATACATGTAACTCTGAGACAGTAAACAATGTGTGTGCTGCATTATTTATTCTCCCTCTGGTTCTACCGACAGTTTCAAGATGGGTCAATATCATTGTAATAACGCTGTCTCAAACCTGTTAGCGGCTGGTGCAATGCATTAAATTGCTCGAGGCAGAATAGCCTGTATCTCTACTGAATATGTATCGGGGAATATGTGCACTCGACCAGCCTTTCTGTTCATCAGGCTCAAGGCTCCGATGGTATCCATGGACTGTCTCTAGAGCTGATAGGGAGGGGAACGTCAAGGCACATGAACCAAGGCCTGGAGCTCTGATCGGCAGAGAGAGAAAGAGGGAAGCAGAGAGAAGGAGCGTGGGAGTAAAGTCTCTATAGTTATTAAAAGGCAATGATTACTGATCAAAACTAGGGATTGCATCAAGGGCATCCTTAAGGGGAGGTTGATGGTGTTACGGCCCCCGTTCTACACTCCACTCTCAAAAAAACACTTGGATGCTAAAATATAGGGCTGAGACGATACATCTATCTCCTGATTCGATACTATCACGATAGTTGGGTGCCGATTTGATATGTATTACAATATAAGTATTGCGATTCGATATAACGATTTATTGCAATTTTTGTTAACTTTTTTAACAAAGACCATGAGAAAAACTTGAATCACACACTTACATATAATGTCTAAAGTGATGAAGTAAATGTTTGATTTCATCATGTATGTAGTCAGAGATGTCCTGAAGTCAAATATATCAGTCATTGTCAGGAATTATTTATAAAACTTTTTCCAGCAACCCAAAAATCAAAGAATAAAGACATTTCCCTCACAAATTAGTGGTATTTTCTTTTTAATTTATACGGAACATGTAATGTTTTATACTTCTGGTGAATATAATCCAATCAATCTTATTTCTATATATGTATTTTGTACCTACAGTTCTCTTTGTTAACACCTTATTTTGAAAACCGGACGTAGTCACACATGTCTACTTCCTCTAACTTCTCCAAGGTGGTCTCCAGCTCTCCCGTCAGCTCCGTTCTCTTTATCCATCCATGGTCAGCTCCATCAGGGCCGTTTCAATGCATTTAACATAAATGTCAGTATATGGGTGCTCTACAGTTGTAGCGTCGGCCCATTTGACCATGGAGATGAGAGCGACGGCCGGCTTGACCGCACATTACTGCAATACGATAACGTTTCCTGTCCATGACAGAGTTAGCATGCAGGTTTAGCCGTGATGTCTAGCTCTGCTTTTCCTGTCAATGTGTGAAACCCAAAGTGTTTCCATCCTTTACTGGATGTGTAGTGTTTACTACGTTGCATTTAAAATGGGAGGGTGCAGGTCGTATCCACGTGGACCCTCCGACATTTTCTACTTTGACGTTTCGGCTGGCTGCGGTTTGTTTTGGTGACGGATATGGAACGGATATGACGTCATTCTGGCATTAAAAGATCTATTTCAAAATCGTAAGAAAAAAAAAAAAAATCGCGATACATTTTTTTCCGCCCACCCCTACTAAATTAAGAACTAGAAGAGGTATTGAGGCATGGAGCAACAGACATAAGAAGGAGGCTGAAGAAGAGAATGAGGAGCTGAGTATTAAACTGTCAGAAATCAAAGCTTTATTATAACACCGTTATTTAGCTTCATTATTGATTTGTTCCTGCGTGCCAGGCAGCCAATTGTTTTACTTTATTTCAGTATTGTATGAAAAACAAAATTCAGACATTCGAAATTGACTGCCCTGTTTTATTCTAATGGAAGTTACATTATTATTTGCTGGTGAAAAGCTCTGACATCTGGCTTCACTTGAGGTTTCAGAATATCTTTGATTAGAATTAAGCTATATCCTAGTTCAGGCTACCACTAACTGTCTTTCACACCAAATCAAAATTCAAAAAGAAAACCAACTTTTCTCAAGAAAAGGTGTAGGACGAAGAGCATTCTGCAAACCAACCCATCCAACAAAGCAGCTTACCAAACTGCCACAAACTACATCTGAATTTAAACGATCACAATGCTTCCGATTTTTTAACCCAAGTCCCGGGATGATCACAGTGTAGAGTTACGTAATGGCAGTAATTCTCCATTCTTCCTGATGGCGAAATCAGCACCATCCTAACCTTTGCCTCCTATCTATGCCAGAATGCCATTGGACATTGGATTGTTTGTGGCTCAGAGGGTAGAGCAGGTTGTCCACCAATTTGAAGGTCGGTGGTTAGATCCCTGGCTGCTCTGGGTCACATGTCGATGTGTCCTTGAGCAAGACACTTAACCCCAAACTGCTCCCGAAGGCATAGCCATCGGTGTGTGAATGAGTATTTAGATTAGATCCTGATGGGCAAAGTTTGCACCTTAGCAGCCTCTGCCATCAGTGTATGAATGTGTGTCTGAATGCTGACATGTAGTGTAAAGCGCTTTGAGTGGTCGGTGAAAAGTATATAAATGCAAGTCCATTTACCATTGGACACAGGGCGTCATTTAGGCATCAATTTAGTTGAACTTTAGTCCAGTAATTGTTGGAAAACAAGGCAGTGTGCACTACACAGCTGTTTAGAAGAATACTGCTGCACTCTTCATTGAAATAAACACCTTGCTCTTTGTGTGAAAGCCGGGTTATCCTAATCTAATCTCTTTACATTACAGTTACAAATACTATGAAGGTGCACATCTGAATTCAGCCAGACTGGAGCACATTTTGGTCTGCCACCCTAAGATTTCCATGAGCTACATCTGGTTAACTGTGGCCACACGCCAAAACTAGAACGACTGAATAAGAAGCTTGGAATGACAGGAGGGAATGCTATCAGTAACCTAACTCTTCCTTACTTGACACCCACTAGAAGCCCTCAGCTCAGTTACCTCAAAGTCTTGTCAATAATGAGTTATTGATAGACTGCGTACAGCCGGGTCGGACATACTGCAGTATCTTTACATGGCAAGGCATCTCAACTCTTGTAAGAGCATCTTGTTGATTCCAATCCATCACTATCAGCCTTACTGGCAACAGCTCGCTCAGTCAGAATACTATGTCAAACCTTTGAGCCTGTGTAGATCAGTAAATGGTGAGAAAAGTGCTGGTGGTTTACTGAAAACCCTACAAACGGTGGCACGAAAAAAGAAACGGTTATAACTTTGTGTCAGATCCGAGCCAGACCTGCAAAAGGTCGGTGAGTCATGAGCAGGGAGGAAACACTACGCGGTGACTCAGGGGGCAGAGATCCATCTGTCTTGTCTGTCCATTTTCAACAGTTTCGAACGCTGAGGAGCAGTAAGTCATCCCACGGGGCCGACGGCTCGTCTCTTTTCTATCTGTTCTGGCGAGCGGAATGTTCAAGCATGTGGAGCCTTTTAGGAACATAAGGAGATTTTTCTCCGATTTGACACAATCTGTGTGGCACTGGTGTGTAGCCAATATCTTTGTTTAGGAAAGAAATTGGCTTTTCAAACAAATGAAATCCCTTTAGAGGACACTATTAATGCAATTCCCCATTGGTAGTTTAACAGGGCTGGGACGATATACCTATCACCCGATTCGATACTATCACGATACTTAGGTGCCGATTCGATGTGTATTGCGATTTTTAAGTATTGTGATTCGATATTACGATTCATTGCGATTTTTTGATACTTTTCTAACACTATACCATGGGAAAAAGTTGAATCATACACTTCTAGAGACTTTACTTTTACTTTGGAAAATGTCTGAATTGATACAGTTAAATATCTGATATTCAGCATGTATGTAGTCAGAGATGTCCTGAAGTCAAATATATCAGTCATTGTCAGGAATTATTTATAAAACTTTTTCCAGCAAACAGAATATCAAAGAATAAAGACATTTCCCTCACAAACTAGTTGTATTTTCTTTTTAATTTATAAGGGACCTGTAATGTTTTATACTTCTGGGAATATAATCCAATCAATCTTATTTCCACATATGTATTTTGATGAGCGTGACGGCCGGCTCGACCGCACGTTACCGCGATAGGATAACGTTTCCTGTCTGTGACAGAGTTAGCATGCAGCTGTAGCCGTGATGTCTAGCTCTGCTTTTCCTGTCAATGTGTGAAACCCAAAGTGTTTCCATCCTTTACTGGATGTGTAGTGTTTACCACGCTAGATTTAAAATGGGAGGGTGCAGGTCGTATCCACGGCGACCCTCCGCCGCTTTCTACTCTCTCGTTTCCGCTCACTGTGGTTTGTTTTGGTTGACGGATACGGAACGGATATGACGTCACGTTATTCAGAATACAACAATAAAAGCTGTAACTTCCTTCTACCTCCACATAGACTCAAATGAAGCAAATATATCGATTCTGGCATTAAGGAATCAATTTCAAAATTGTAAAAAAGAAAAAAAAAATTGCGATACGTGGGTTAATTGATTTTTTTTCCCACCCCTAAACTGCATGCATGGAATGATGAGACCCTGACGTGATGTTGGGTAAACTGCAGGATTAGAAGGCCACGCATGGTGTGTAGTGAGATGAAATAACATTAGCCAGTTGTAATTTTAAAACAAATGACAGCACAGTAATGCCCCCTCATTATTCACTTTCAGTCCATTTTGTGGCAAATTAATCTGGCTACTCCCCTGTTTCCTGGCTGTTCCGGCTAAAGACGGGACTGTAAATAGCATCACAGCATCACACCCTGGTGTCTATGATGGGAGAGGAAGGGGTTGAGGAAGGAGCCAAGGAAATGAGGCCAATTTCCCTGTGGGGCCCCAGTAACCAGGAGTAACAGGTTCCACACAGAGGAGCCATTAGACTACGACCTAATGGCAGCCCGGACCCACCCGCTTCCTGCCAGGTGTCCTCCAGGGGGTGTGTGCCTGGACCTCTGCGTTTTTGGCCAGGTGTCTTTCTGCACTTCATTGCATTTAGTCTGGCTGTAACCGGCTGTTTGGCTCTGCAGTAGTTCCTAAGTAACCTCATCATGCTCCTTCTCCGCTTTTCTTTTTAGATTAAAGGCTAAACAAACAACATGCTTTATAACGGACAGGAGTTGGAGTTGGAGTGTTGAACTCAGGCTGAGAAAAAAAAAGAAAGAAATTGGAAGTGAAATGTCACAGAACGGCTACTGTGTAGGAAGAGAGGACTGGGGCCACTGAGGGAGGCTCACTGTGTTTCCAGTGGCAGTAAAAAGGGAGCAGGCCTGAGCTGCAAGCACAAAGTGTGCCGGGCAGACTGGAAGTTGAAGAATTTCCGTCCCAGCGTGAGTGTGAGAGAAAGAGAGAGTAGGCTAGTGTCTGCCAGCGAGAGCAGCACTCTTTTTCCACAAGGGAGAAGTTATGGCGTGATTTGCATGTCATCCAAACCACTCCATTTGGCGGGAAATTGGTGTGTATGTGTGCGTCCGCATATGTGTGTATGAGGCCACTCCTAATTAGTACCCAACTGACTGCAAACACACACACACATACATGCACACAGGCACACGCACGTCATTCAACTCACCACCCAAACAAATGTGCCATCATGCAGGGCACAGTGGAAGGAAGGCTGGGCGCAGCACGGCATATTAAAAAATCAGCACTTGACATATTCAGCCGCAGAGTCCAAAAAATGCTACGGAATTCATGCACACACCACGTGCACGAACCATGGTCAATTAAACACTAATAATAGCTTTGCCTCGGCTCAAAATGACAGTTGCGGAGGGTCATTTTGTGTCAGTCAGCTCTGATGTCTTTATTTCAGATCTGCACGGCTCGCAAGCACATCCGCAACCTTATTAGTTGCGTTTCAACGTCACAGCTGCGGCCACCGTGCAGGGATGCAGGGTCGCACCGGTAATCAGGTAACAGTGTCACAACAGCAAAATAAGGTCCATCATCATGCTCCACATTCTATCAGCTACACTAATATGACCGCTAATGAGGAGGCATTACAGAAGTCAAAAATAACCTGGCAAAGGTGGTGAGGCTTCATCCCTGCCGTGGGCGCCCTCGCTTATAAGAATATATGGACTGTGGCCGTGGCCCGCTCAGCTCTCTCTCTCTCTCTCTCTCTCTCTCTCTCTCTCTCTCTCTCTCTCTCTCTCTCTCTCTCTCTCTCTCTCTCTCTCTCTCTCTCTCTCTCTCTCTCTCTCTCTCTCTCTCTCTCTCTCTCTCTCTCTCTCTCTCTCTCTCTCTCTCTCTCTCTCTCTCTCTCTCCTGTTCGCCGGGCCTCATTATCGCACAATCACGCCTCACTAGCTACGAAGCCTGCCTCTGTCTGCCTGGCAGCCTGTCCAGACAGGTGGGAGGGAAAGGAGAGAAAAAGGACTAAGAGAAATAGAGAATGTAGGACTGAGAGGATATGTGAGAGAGTGGTAAAAGGCTGGAGATTAAGGCCATGCAGGTCACAACACTGAGGAGGTGGCGGGAGACAAGAGGAAAGTGAGACGAAAGAGGCTCAACTCACGAGTGGAGGGAATATGAAAACAAGCAGGAGAACCAGAGGAGAAGGTAAAAGAGAGGGTAACTGAGACAGAGGCCGAGAGAGAGTGAGGGGGTGCAAGAGTTCGTGGACGACTGTGGCAATGTTTCTCTTTTTCCTCCCCCTCCTTATTTTCCGTCTGAGTTACACGGTCATTTGGCGGCACTGGCTGAGACCACCGGCGTGTTTCCACTTGGCCGTCTGGACGTCTGCCGGCCTGTTTATCTGTCTGTCTGTCTGCCCGACTGCAGGTTCTCACTGTTCTCTTCCTGGTCGTCCACTCAGTTTCTCTTCCTGCCTGTCTTTCATCCACTCCGACTGTTTGTCTGTCTGTTTGGCCGGCTGACAGTTTCTCACTGTGGTCAACGTAGGAAAGCAAAGCCTTCATTTCCCCTCCACCACAGAGTCAGGACTTGTGGGGGGCTGAGCCGAGTGAAGCAATGAACACACACACGCACGCACAGGTTATTTGAAACAGCCCGAAACATGAAATGCGTATGGAATATCGCTGTGCATTTTCCTGTGATTTCCTGAGATGCAGACAGCGTCTCCGTCTCCTCTCTTTCAGGGTTATTTCTGTGTTTTGTTTTCCTTCTCTGAGAAATGTAATTGCTAACAGGAAATAATAGTTTTGGACATTCTATCTGCAACTGAGGTTGGGGTTCGGTTTCATTTCAAATAATCTGAATTAGAGGTAGACTGATTAATCGATTTGGCCGATTGATTGGCACCGATAGGAGGTTTTACAAACTATCGTCATCGGTTGAACAGGGCTCTGATAGTGGCCAGTGGCTGCACAGCCGCCACCAGTCACGCGAGGGCGTTCATCACCGTTCAGGGGGAGAAACAAAAGTTATCTCTTGAATACATAACGCAACACTATCAGCTCTTTGTCCCAGATACAAGACAGGCAGTCAGGAAGGAAAATAAATCATTCACTGTTACTTTAACTTGCTTTCTGTACCATGTTGGCATTCTCTCTTCCAAATAATCCAGCCACGTAACCATCCATTCATGAAATGAAATCACACACTTAAGGATCCTCCTTACCCTGGAGAATATGCACAAACTATTAATGGTTTGCACGAGGGGCATTTAACAATATACGTGATGCGCAACAGAAGTAATCGTGGCCAGTCATACTGTAAGCCACAGAACAGACAAAATGTTCTCTTGCAAATAAAGAGAACATTTTCCAACGATGTAATCCACCAATCCGTTAGCATCAGAACCAAACAGCAGCCTACAGAGAGCACATTGACCAGTAGAAAGCAGCAGCGAGCATGGCTCTAAATCTGCATAGTATACATACACAAACATTTTATATGACCTCTATAGAGGGAGGATAGTAATGAAGTTAATCTATGCTTGCAAACTGCAAAATGCACTCATAAATGCTTTGTGACTCGAGGGCTAAAACTTAAAGCATAGGAAAAAAAATTAATTTGGAGAGGACAAATAGCATGGGAAATTCAATTAAGAGGTATATGACTCCGTTAGACAATAAAAATGCCTGAAAGTGTGTAATTAATCCGTGGTTGACATGCATGCTGAACCATGGGTGGTGGGGTGGGGGATCCGTACGGATCACGGATCAACCCGTTGCACCACTAGTTAGCTCAGTTATGATCAGGACATAACAAATCCGTTAGCATCAGAACATAAAAAATCCGTTAGCATCAGAACATAAGAAATCCGTTAGCATCAGAACATAAAAAATCCGTTAGCATCAGAACATAGGAAATCCGTTAGCATCAGAACATAGGAAATCCGTTAGCGTCAGAATACCCAAATCCAACCTTAACTGCAACTACTACTCAGCCCGCCATCTTACTTCTTAAGTGTTTTTGAAAGCCACTGAAGAGTAAGGTTGTCGTTTCATATTGTTCAGTTGACTGAAAACTGCATCCTGCCTTGAGCTTTTGTCTTACAGGACGTCTCCACTGCTTGGAAGCTGAAAGTCACTTTTGTGTGTACGTATATGCTGTGTACGTACATAATCTATGTAAGGGCTTCAAGAACACATTGACAGGGACACACACAAGGTCACATTCACCTCGAGACCTGTGTGTACGTATGTTTCTTGCATGTGCAGCAGCATGCCTCCTCAGATCAGACTTCAGGTTTCTCCCGAGTGGATGAAAACAGAGCAAATACAGTAACTGCCAGCCAAAGCAATACACTGTGGAACCTCAGGCTGTGAGTTCAGTTATTTAAAGAGACACCTTAAATGACGGCCAAGTGGAGCAAACAACACACAAATGTCTGACTTGTGATGGAAAAAAGTGAGTAAAAGTTGCCATCCACCAGGAGCCAGCTTTGCTGTGTCTCCATCAATATGACAGATGCCAGGTCTGAACACACATGTTTCCACACCTAGTACTCAACACCCAAAACACTTAAGCATCTGGAAACACCAGCCAAATTCCAAATTTAGCTCATTATGGCCTCATTACCATCGCAAACAGAAGAAATGTATGTGAACTCTGACATCCAGACGGAACAGCTGGATTTTGTGAATAGTTAACCATGCATTATATTGGTTTTATATAACCACCAATCCATTCAAAAGTGTCAAGGCCAGTTTTTAAGGTATACTTTCTCTGTGTTAACCGTAGTGACATGATTCTGGATCGCACCAGACCGAGCAACAGCAACACATTTTACAGTAGCATCTGTGCATTATATTTGGCATCCGCTGCAGTATAATGTGACTTCTTGGTTCCACAGCATTTCCATTAGCCAAAACTCTGGCTGAGCGGAAAATGAGAGACGGAGAGGGAGAGACATGCAAAAGAAAAATCTGCTGCTGTTTTTTTTTTTTTTTGTAGTGGAAAACAACAAAAGCACCCAAAATCAACCACAGAGGATAAAAACTTACAACCACAAGAGAGGCGTTAAAGGAGGGTCAAAAAGCTAACGAGGATAAGGTCAACAGTCCTCCGGACACGTGGGGGATCTATGATTCAGATTCTGTTAAAGGACTCATAATATGAAAACATAACTTCCATTTTTCAAACACCAGGATGAATTTGGGTTTCTGATTGGAGGTAATTTTTCTCCTCTCCTTCTCCACTCCCTGCCATTTGTATTTCACTTCTCCTCCACATTCTCCATCAACTTGATGATCTATTTTTATTCCCATTTCCCCACCCTGTCAAAGGCTTTTAGTAGATGACAGAGAGAACAAAAGTGAGCAGGCAGTGATTAGCACAGTGGCCACTGTGGCTTCCAGGTGTGATTAGAACTGACAGCTCACCAGGCTACTCAATGTACCAAACTGTTATTCAATGGAAAATACTGCATTCATCCTACTTTAGTACTGGAATGGTCACTAATTGTCCTTTATGAGTAGGGCTAGTACTCAATACCTTTAAGTTATCAGCAGTAATAACCCAGTACCAAGTAGTATCGAAACTTCTCCTGTCAAACGATACCTGCATTTGATCGAGAAAAGATAAAGGAAAAAATGACTATTTGTGTGGTTTATCTCACAGCCAATCGCCGCAAGAGTTCTTCGAGTTAATGTGATGCGTGATTGCTAACAGCGCTAACAACGGCATCAGTGCTGACTGGGAGATCCAATGAAGTACAGTGGAAACTGCTCGTAGCAGTGGTTCTCAAACTATGGTACACGTACCACTGGTGGTAAATGCAGCCCCTTTATCGGACCTCCTCGCTCGATGCTCAACTGATAGCGGCATAGAGGGAGACGGGCGCCGGTCTGCATGTGTGCTGCAGAGCCGGTTGAGGATCGGCAAAGTTTCGCTTTGGGAGCATTAAGTGATTGGGCATCATCAATCCACTTGACGACACAGGCGCCGTCCCTGTGCGCGTTCGTTTTTCATTCAGAGAAAATTACTTTTTCCCGTCATGATTCCAATGTGCACACAGCACAGGTATCCAGATAGACAGACGGAGTAGTATCAAGGGAGGAAAGTAAAACTTCAATTAACATTAGTCTAGCGTAGATTTAAAATGTTTTTCCATATGTTGTCATGTATGAAAAGACCCCAAATTAACACTGTAAGCGGACTATTTGATTATTATGAGCAAATTATTTAAACAGCGGTGGATCACTGTAACCGTGATCAAAGCAGTTTCCACTGTACTCTATTGGTATCGGCATCACTTTAAGGGTGCTGGTATCGGTTCTGGCATCGTAATTTTATAAACGACACCCAGCCCTATTTATGATACAGAACTGGCAATCGAACAATGACCGGTCTTGATCAAATATACAAATGTGAGCACTATTACAACCCTAAGCAAAGTCCTGTGGACTGGACACAGAAGCATTCAGGTAAACATCTGTCATGTCTTAAAGGTCCTATAATGTAAAACTTGAGATTTTCATGTCATTTATATTATAAAAGCAGGTTTAAGTGCTTTATAAATACTGTTAAACTAATAAAACACTCAATATACGGAGAAATACACACAGCCAGTATTCAGAAATTGTGCGTTTGAAACAAGCCGTTAGGATTTCTGTCTATTTGTGATGTCACAAATATATAATATATAGATCATTACACGATTTTAAACATAAACATTCAAAATGTGTCCCAGTTTATTTCCTGTTGCAGTGTATGTGAATGACATCAGCTGACAGGAAGTAAACATGGACCCTAGCTGTTTCCTAGCAACCCAATTCCGTTGCCACTCCGTTGATAAAGCACTAAAACGGAGCGTTTCTGACAGAGCATGAATACAGGTATATTCAGACAGACATGATGAGAAAAATAATGTGTTGTTTGAACATTAAAGCATGTAAACATGTTCTAGTAGAAACCCAAAATAGAAGCATGAACCTGAAAATGAGCACGATATGTCCCTTTTAAGGTGAGAATAATACTTTGACAGCAAAACCCCATTTCTAATATTGTCGTTAGTTTTACACTTAAGCTCGTGATTCAGTGTTTGCTTGTGTCACACTGTCAGTGACCCTCTGGGGTTGCATGGTGTCGGACCACTTGGGCTTCCTCTCGAAAAGCAAAGGGATGAAAATTGGTATGGATGGTCAGATATAGACAGCGGAAAAAAAGAAGAGAAAACGAAGCAGATGGAGACGTAGAGAACTACTTCAAAGGTAGAATCGGATTAGTGGTTAGTTTGAGTCGGGTTAAAAGTGCAGCTTGGTTAATCTAGTTTTAAGAGGAGACTTGCTATCACTGATTCGCTGGTCCAGGAAGTGGATCACTGGGCTGTTTTGGTTGGGTGCTTCGAGCTAAAACAGATATGGTAGTGAAATAACAGCAACAGCGGTAGCAGAGAACAGCTTGTTTTAATTGTCTCTGAAGTGGAACAGCTGGCTGCGACTACTGGGCCTCACAGCATAACACAGTGAGAGAGACAGAGGCAGAGACGGAGAGAGGGATTGGCATCCATGGCCAGGGATTGAGGATGAGGCCAAAACTTTCATTCTGCTATTCAGAACTTAAGAATTTGACATTAAGATGACTTAGGCCTCTATACCAAACTCAATACAGATTCCACCGGATGTGGGATTCAATGACAAATACAGCTGAAAATACTTTTGGTAAACACAACAACTGTTCACCAGTTTCAAGTAACAGCAGGCATCATGTAATAATGCATTGGACACAGCCCATATTGCTACTGGAAAAATGGACCAACACTGTAAATTGATTCAGACACGCAGCTACCTGCTCATTTTAGGAAAACATCCAGTGGAGAGGCTGAACTCATTTCCTCTCGCGCCTGATTGCTCAACGCAATTTTCTGGTTGCTTTCCACTGCGCTGCAACAACTGCAGGCGCCTCTGATAAGAGGCAATTATTCGAAAAATAGTCCTTAATTATGCTACTGAGAAATAAGTAACACCGTCTCCGTGCGATTCGATTGTAGTGCACGGTTTAGCTGTACAATGAGAAAGTTTGTGACCCGGCAGCCATTGTGAAATCTGGTGAAGGAACACAAAGTTCCGGAGCACAGCCAACAGGAACGCTCTCTCTCTCTGTCTCTGAAATGACCTGTGATTGGTCAAAGTCTCCCGTCACAGGCTAGATTTTTTAAAGCCTGAAAACAGAGCCATGAGGAGGTGCAGAAGTCTAGTTTTCTCTCAGAACACTTTCATTACAATATGCTGAAAGGTTTATTATGGAATTTTTTGCCCAATGATGCCAAAAACATTCTGCCTAGTGCCACTTTAAGGCTGCTGATTTCTACTCCTTCTAAAGGTCAGACTCATCACATATTTGTCAGAACCACCGAGGCAATGCTTCCTTTTTGTTCTCTGTGCCACACTGTCATCTCTGTTATCAGCGGTGCACAGGAGTTGCATGAGGTGCCACGACTCATTCCACATATCGGGTTTCACATGCGACATTCATTTTGTCACTTAAATGGCTCATCCTTTGAAAGGACGCGCTCTGATCTGGTTCACTCCACGGTGCAGATAAAGAGGTTGTTTTTATTGAATTGTCAAAACTGGTATTAAATGGTACCGCTGCAGTCTGCAGGAGGTCCGGCCTACCTAACAACTGGGGCCCAATCCCAATGCCCACACTCACAGACTCACAGATTTCACGTCGGCTTTGTGGTTCTCTTAATCTGTGCATTGTGAAAACAAAGTGGTCCAGGTTCGATTTGCCTTTTGCCAATGTATTTTAGCCCTTTAGAGTTGCCGTAGACAGATCGCAAACGCTTGCGCACAGTGACACTCAGATAAAACAAGACAGAACCATGGCAGCTAGTGGATGAGGGGTAGTTCCGACCGAAGAAGAAACTACTGCACTTCTCCAGATATGGAACGAAGAACACATCAAACGGTCTACGACACACAGTAAAGTTTAGGTTTTCCTCCAATTTTCAGTTCATATGAAAGCGAGCGGCTTCATTAGGACCGCACTGCAGTGCCGCGTCACAGTTAAAAAAACTATGTCAAAAGTACTTTACCACATGTGATGAAGTGAGAAAAAGCGGGGAATCTGCTGACATAAAGGACACATGCCCCTTTTACGATGTGTCATTGAAAGGGGAAGCATTGATCAGCAGACTGATGAAGGAAGGAACTATAGTGTGAACAGAGAGAAGACCGAAGCACATTTTTTAAAGTTACGTTGCGCTGAGAGACTGTATGTGTGTGGCGGCGGCGGTGGCAAGCAAGAAGCCTCCGGCAATGCTAGAGCTGGTAACGTAGCACAAACACACACACTGTTTTTTCGGACAATTGCTATCGTTAATCCGGGCAGACAGAGTGTCGTTACGCCGGGCAGACACACAGCTGACAACCTGCTAAACTAAACTAAATGTGCGGTGGAGACTTTTACTGGGAAAGTGGCTGCATGTCCGGGACACTACACGCAGCATCGTAGCTGCTAAGTTAACGTTCCCGGACGGGTGACCGGGGTTCACAGTTGTCTGTTGTGCTCAGACACTGCAGCTGGCGCGAGGCACAAATCTTGTCGGTTAACGGTTAAGAACATTTTTCTAAATGAGCACGCCTAGTCGACTTTAAGAGGACTGAGTTTGGTTCATTTAAAAAGGACTAGATGTGAAAACACCCTTAAGCTCACAACACCAGAGTCTGCTGGATGTTTCCACATTCTGTTCTCACAAAGTGATGCTGGAAAGCAACAATGGATCAATCCAAGACATTCTGTCTTCTACCTAAATACAGCAATAACTAATGTGTGCATTTGTGTGTGTTGTGGTCCTCAGCATTTATCTGTAAATGAAAGTTGGCGGCCATTAGAGCTGCTGCCAATGGGGCACGGCATTTGAAAACCTTATGAAAGAGAAAGTATGAATACAGAGTCACAACTTAGTTCGCTTCCTGCTACATCTGAAATTAATCTAAATGTTTACAATGTCTTGGAACCGAAGCGATAAAACTCTGTCGGATATATACCAGCAGAAAACAAATTACATTCTTGCAAACAGGCACTTCTACTGAGTATTTAACTTGATATATTGCACCGAGATGCTGGTGAGACCCCGAGTTCCCCAGTCATGAATATTCAAATGAGATGTTCAATTTGTGTTTGGGAGATTATTGGAAAGCTACAGAAGCATGCGGGATTCTCCCTAAAGCCTGGTTGAAACCACGTTATGTACAAGACTGAATGACTTGCTGAAATTAAAGTGGGATCTCCTCCCTGCTCCATTAGAAAAGAAAAAAAAATCCAAGTCAGCCTGTTGGCATTTTAAGCCTTTGGCAAAATCCAATATGTCTGCTGAGTAAGACCTTCTGAATTCTGCTCAGCATGACAGAGCTTTACACAACTGCTGAAGTCTGAACTTTCTGAAGGGAAAAAATAAACCTGGGGACAAGAAAGTGAAGGGGAAGTTGAAGAGAGCAAAAATAACTTGACCTTTTTAAACATGTGTTATGTTTCTCTATACCATAATAAATCAAGTCATCTTTGCGAGGCAGCATCACTGACATCAGAAAAAAAAGTATAACGTTGATATTATTAAGAAAAGATCTTGTTAATTTCTTTATGTATTCCTGATTTTGGGAAATGTTACAGAGATGGTTACAGTAAGAGAAAATAAAGACACCTTAAGTCAGATTTAACACATCTTAGACACAAAATAGGACACTTATGATCGATCAGACTTGGGGGAAGAAAATGCAACTCTTCATTTCTTAAAACTCAAAAAACACTAATTAAAAAATTTAAGGTTCAAGGTACAAATTATCCATATCAAAAAATTCTCAAATCTTATGATCCATCACTGATTTAAAGACTATAATATAAATTAGGGCTGTCAATCGATTAAAATAATTAATTGCGATTAATCGCAAATTAATCACACATTTTTTATCTGTTCTAAATGTACCTTAAAGGGAGATTTGTCTAATATGTAATACTCTTATAAACATGGGAGTGGACAAATATGCTTGTTTCATGCAAATGTATGTATATATTTATTATTGTAAATCAATTAACAACACAAAACAATGACAGATATTGATCCAGAAACCCTCACAGGTACTGCATTTAGCATAAAACAATATGCTCAAATCATAACATGGCAAACTGCAGCCCAACAGGCAACAACAGCTGTCAGTGTGTCAGTGTGCTGACTTGACTATGACTTGCCCCAAACTGCATGTGATTATCATAAAGTGGGCATGTCTGTAAAGGGGAGACTCGTGGGTAACCATAGAACCCATTTACATTCACATATCTGGAGGTCAGAGGTCAAAGGTCCCCCTTTGAAAAAGGCCATGCCAGTTTTTCCTCGCCAAAGTTTAGCGTAAGATTGGAGCGTTATTTAGCCTCCTACACGACAAATTAGTATGACATGGACATGATATTTTTAAGAGGTTAATTAAAAATCACAAGTTGCGTTAATGCGTTAAAGAAATTAGTGGCGCTAAAACTGCACAGCCCATCACATTTACTCATTAACCCTTTCAGGAGGATAGATCGGGAGAAATCAGGAGCTGTCATGTTTTGTAGAATCAAAGCTAAGACAGTGACGGGGCAACAAGTGGTGTGATCATTTAGTTCATGACTTATTGCTACAACTGCTGCATTAATGAACTGTAAAGCCAAACAGTGACTCGCAAAAACATGCATCTTCACGTAGCACACGTCAATCTGCATTCACGTGAACGATGTCAAATCTATTTCAGAGTGTGTAGCTTCCAGAGGGTCAAGCCTGAAACTATCATGACAAATGTGGGTTTTCTCTGGAAATTTCACACGTGAAAATCGTGATATTCACACACATGAAAGCTTTCCCCCGCACATGCACACTGCAGCACAGACTGAGATGTGAGTGGTAAAAAACCTGTGCTTGTGACTCACCAGCACCCCAGACCTGCTGCCTTTCACCATGAGAGACCATTAAAAAGGCAACAGCAGCCGTCCCCTGCACCCTGGAAAGACTCATGATTTATTACATATTACGAGTGGCTGGTCTGCATGCTTATTTAGTGTTTGTACATTTCCATCAAAGTCCGTACATGCCAGTCACTGAGAGGTCTCCCCCCCCCCCCCCCACCTCACACCCCACACCCCTGCAGACATCACTTCACACAGAGCCCTGCTGAAGGGTCACACACATCTATCTCACTCGCAGCCATTCGGTGACTCACTGCACTCTGGCCAAAGAAAAAGGGTCTGGTGCATTTATTATCAGTCGTACAGTACGCCTACACTCTGACTGAGGAGCAGGACTGAGGGCAAGACAGCCGGAGAGATAGGAGATGAAGGAGAAAAGACAGGATGAAAAGAGATCTGTGGTGAATACATTGCATGATGCCTCAACAGTGAACGGAGAATAAAAAAAACAGAAAATTCTTGATGAATTACTAATTAAAACCCTTCCACTTAAACAGTACTCGCACGGACGAGTAGCGCTCCTGCGGAAGCGTGAGACTGTTTATGCAGAAGTAGTGAGCTGTGCTCGAAGAACATTTTACTCCTTGGCGTACCGGGACTTTTTCTCGCGCACCGTCACTTCTCACAAGCTGCCGGTACTCTCCTCTGCCATCTCAGGTTCTCTGGGAGATCATAATGGCGATTCATAACGGCGCAGCGCCAGCGTATTGGCGCCGCGCCGCCTCATAAGTCGTACGAACATAAAAACTATGGGAGGAGCACCTGGACGAGCCAAGGCACGGTAGGGAGAGGGGAGGTGAGAACGAGGATGCTGTAATTTATCAATACAATGTTCACGTCTTTTCATAATAGAATTAGTGAACTATTCGTCATAACCTTTTTTTTTTTATTTGTGAATAAATATGATTAATGAAACATTAACATAAACATTTTCTTTTAGAGCAAACATCTCCAGAAGAATGAAATGTTCCAATGAAGGCTGTGATGTGTGTAAATAATAAAATAATCATTTGATTCGTAATAATAATGATCCAAAATGATGTAATAGTATCTTTTATTCACTGTAGAAACTCAGAATGTGTCTCTGTATAATATATGTAGGAGCATCCTGACTGGGACACTGCTCCTAAAACCTGAATGATACCCTACTATACTGTAGGCTACAGATAACACAGGAAAGCACTATTAACACTAAACACACCACCTTAACACTATAATGTTCCAGTAGGAATATTATTGGAGTATTATAGACCTACTATAGAAGATGCATAGCCCAGATATAATAATATAGCATTAAAACCACAGCTGATTATGACTGACACAGTAAAACCTGCTTAAAGGGGACATATCCTGCTCATCTTCAGGTTCATACTTGTATTTTGGGTTTCTACTAGAACATGTTTATATGCTTTAATGTTCAAACAACACATTATTTTTCTCATACTGTCTGTCTGAATATACCTGTATACACCCTCTATCAGAAACGCTCCGTTTTAGTGCATTTCGACGGAATGGCAACAGAATTGCGTTGCTAGGAAACAGCTTGGGTCCATGTTTACTTCCTGTCAGCTGGTGTCATTCACATACACTGCAACAGGAAATAAACTGGGACACATTTAGAATGTTTACGTTTAAAACTGTGAAATGGTCTAAATATTATAGATTTGTGACATCACAAATGGACAGAAATCCTAACAGCTTGTTTCAAACGCACAGTTTCTGAATATGGGCTGTGTGTATTTATCTGTGGATTGAGTGTTTTGATACTTTCACAGTATTTATATAGCAATTAAACCTGCTTTATAATATTAAAGACATGAAAATCTTACTTTTTACAATATGGGACCTTTAAAGAAATATGGAATAAATAGGAATAAGTTGAAAGAGATTGCTGATAGCGGCCAATACACACGGCAACATGTGAATAAAAGAGTACTGGCTCTTATTTTTTCCACTTCAAGCACTGGTAGTGAGCATACGACTGGATAAATGAGACCTGGATTATAGTGCACGAGTTTTGTGTGACTTTGTAAGCGGATGTTTTGATATAGTTTTGCTGTTGTTAATCAGGGGCCCCTTTTACTTCAATTTATCAAAACTTTTCTCCGTTTTGGGATTCTCCGTTCACTGTGGAGGCATGTGAGAAAAACAAAGTTTTCTTCTTTCATGAATTCAAGGTAACACGGGGTGAGTAACCGATATACAAACGATCATTTCGAGGGTGAACTATCCCTTTAAGTTACAGTGAGAGTAGAAAAAAAGTGAAGGTGAACAGCTCTCTGTAAGCTGCACCAGCGTCGGTTCAGCTGAGGTAAAAGCTCTTTCCTGAGAGCTGGAGAAGAAGAAGAAAGAAGAAGAGCAGGCTCGGAGGCAACTCGCAGAGAAGATGCGTGCAGAGGCATCGCAGCGAATGGAAAAGCTCATTTGCCGAACTGAAGCGATGTCCTGGAGATAGAGCATTACACTGAACAACGCTTCTGTGCATGTTGTAGCAGGAAGGGCCGACCTGGCACAATGCTGCCGTTATGTCCAACACTGTAATGCATGACATCATCCACCGACACACAGAGACATAAATCAGAAGGAGAGCAGGGCAACATGTAGGAGGCAGACAGATTGTGTGATGAGGTGTTTGTTATGTATGTATGTCATTAGAAAAATCAGCAGACTATTGAGGAATATGCAATCAATATCTCATTTTAAAATATGTTCATGGATGAGGGGCACCGTGATTAGCTGCTAACAAAAAACATTTCATATAACACTGGCAGCTGCTCCATGTGTTTCTGCTGGTACTTTGTGTTTTAATGACGAGAGCAGTGAACCTGATCAAGGATGCTGTCCACCGGTGTGCACGTTTACCAGAGATTACAAGAACAGAGGCCGCCGCATGTCAAATAATATTACGTTAAATAAATGTATATTACGATTAGACTGACCGAGATCAGTCACTGCTACTTAGTTGTTTGGTTTGTCTGTTCAGGAAACTTATCAGCAAGACCTTCAAGCCATCATCATACCGTGCTAGAGTCCTACAGGGCTAACGGTGTTAACGGTGTTAACGGTGTTAACCTGAGAGTGAACCGGAAGGAGGCAGTATGAGCGCAGTGAAGAGCAGCGGCCGTGCCAGCTAGCCAGTGGAGCACAACAGAGATACTCACATGCAATAACATGCACTAAAAGCATGTGCGGCTGGCAACAAAGCACAGAGAAACTCCTCTATATCTTTTCATAGCTGCTATATTAATGCTCTGGATATCATATAGAGAACCTTTAATGGAGCTCCAGATTTAAGTTAAACATCTCTGCTCAACTATTTCTGACAACAACCTGATCTAGATATGCAGCAGAAAGAGTTCACTGAGCTGCCTCCACTTTGAGACCTTCTCCTGGCTGCTCTTAAAACACACACACACACACACACACACACACACACTAAGCATGACCGATCTCTGGCCCTTGTTCGTCACATCAAAGAAAACCCTGAAAGGAAAATGTCCTTTTACTTATTTTTAATTAGATTCTTTCCCAATCATCATTGAAATATCAGTGGCAAAGTGCAGCTGCTTTGAACAGAGGGGCCCTTCTGTAGTGCAGTGGATGGTGCACGTCCAAGTGTAATCATATATCAAAGGTGCACTGTGTTAGGAGTAAGACAGGTGAGCTTTAGTCTTACTCGGTGGACTCAGACTTACAGGGATGCTCCATGTTTCCTTGAATAACAAGTAATATGCAACTTTGTGATGTTGTGATGTCATACGTCTGGGGCCAGACTTACAATCAGAACACAACGGCAACATACGACACACATCATGACAGACACTATTGTTATCTCTGACGTGGACGATACAGTATTGTATTGTTGTTTGGTGTGGTTTTAGGAATTAAATAAAATATTATTATTATTTTTCTTAATACCCAAGAACTCAGAAAATGGATCCCATGATCGTCTTTCACTATTTTTATATTATTCACTTCATCTATTTCTGGACGATTATGGCCAAAATGTTAATCAAGATCATTTTGATCTATCGATCAATATTGTAATTTTTTGGGGCTACTTATTTTTCTTGCACTTTCACATTTAAATAAACAGAGCACTGCTTTCACCTTCTATGTTGTGTTACTTTCCTGCTAATGTACAAAGAAGACTGGTCCTGGTTCACAGTGCATCTCCTGGAAGCAAAATACAATTGTATCAAAACTTTCTACCCAAAATGAAATCGACAGAGCACTGCTTTCACTTTGTGCTGTATTACTACTAATTAACAAATCTTTGCATCAAAATAAGACTTCAAATCAACAAGTCAACAATGGAAAAATAATTATTCAATTAAACAAACCCCTTTTTATTAACTGTGAATTACACTGCAGAGATGTTGCCATCACATCCAGGCAGCTGCAGGCCACCACACAACTAATGGTTACCACAGATAAAACATGTGCGATTCATTTGAGATTAAATATTTTAATGGATTGACAGCCCTAATCAGAACACAAAGTACCTCCCTCACTCATTTATTCACTACTGTATACGGTATAATAAACAGTCAATAATGAGCAATATATTGAGATTTCAGACACCTATTAATCGCTATTTTGCCTCATTGCTGACAGGCATAGATATGTTCAATGGTAATTTGCATTATGGGATTGTTATCAGAAAGTAATGTAAATGCTACGGTGACCATTTATTTTATTGTGGAGTTTTTGAGAGCACTACAGTATAAAATACAGGACAGTAAACATAAATATAAAATACAATATAACTATATAATAAATAGGGAGTGATTTCAGACACAGACAGGTCTCTGTGGTTGCTGAATCACTTGCTATTATTCACATAAAAAACAAAAACTGACTGAAGGCTACTTTGTGAATGAACAGAGCCATTCTTAAACCAGTCAAAACAAATTGCACCCTGGCCTAAATCCCTTTCACCATCGCTCATTATCCCGACTAATAATTTAATCCTCAAATGTGTCCAGAACAACCAGACTTCAGCCCCGACAAGCTGCTGTAAATGTGGATTTCCATCACTAGTGTTGACAGTGTATACAGCAGCCTTGGTTCAGGGTTACCGAGGTTTATCCATGTGGGCTGAATGTTAGACGCAGTCAAAGTGGTCTGTTAAACAAACAAAGAGTCTCTGTTGGGGCTGGCTCTTTGCATTAAAACCAGACTTGAGTGACTTGAGTAAATTTTGTTAAGAGTATTTTAACGGTGTTCTTTCAAGACATGCACATGATGAAGTGCAGGGTTGTTGGAAACATGAAGAGTGACTATGACGCTCACTCTTCTCCCCCAAGAACCCAAGCTGGGTTGAAAAGGTCACGAGTTGCAGGAAGATTAACGTTGTCCCGTCTTGACTTTAGTTTTTTACATTTTATTTGAGATATGAAAACACTGCTTACATTCACATTTATATTTACACACACACACACACACACACACACACACACGCTTTCACTCGTTCACACTCCTTTATCTTCTCTGTCTTGAGGCCACACACACACTTTGTATTGTGATACACACTCAGTCCCTTCACTCTCCACCGCTGTCATATCATCTATTTGTCCTGCTCAGCTCCATCTCTCCTTCCCTCCCTCTGTTTCTCTGCTCTTTCTTTCCATTTGCTGAACTGTGTTCCAATTAGTTTGGCCCCACAAGGCAGCAGTGTACTAGTGAGGACACTTTATAAGGACATCTCCACGACACACACACACACACACACACACGCACACACGCACTGTTTCATTAACCTTTAGTAATACTGACCACCTTATTGATGAGCACAATGAGTTCATATTAGGGGTGTCACGATTCTCCAAATCCACGATTTGATTTGTCTTTTGATTCTAAGGTCATGATTCAATTTGATTTTTGATTTAAACATGTCATTGTTAGACTATGGAGTCTTGATTCATAAAGATCAACAGCTTATTGGTTTCATACCTGACAACTCTCATTTACACTTTACTTCTGTGTCGTTTTTGAAGTGCTGTTGTTTTTTTTTTTACTTTGGACTAGAGATGTTAATAATTAACCATTTAACCGTTAACCGACATTAAGAATTTTAACCGATTAACGCTATCGGTTAAAATGGTTAAAGGAAATATTAATAATTAATTAATAAGCTGAGCAAAACTCAGAGGAGCGGCTCGTCACTTTAAGGAGAAAAGCTGGTCCACCTTAAAAGCCCACCTTAAGAGAGTCTGAGCCGGAGTTACAGACACAGGAAGTTGGCTCCCGTCTTGAGCGGAGGAGTTGTAGCCTCGTAGCATTTATTCACCGACAAATAAACTGTATACACACTGCTACACCTACGTTCACAGCTAGAACGCCACCAACAACCCCACATTCACCACCGCCACACACACACACGGCCTGTCGGACGCTCACTAAAGTTACGCCGCGCTAACAGAGCGTATGTGTGTGGCGGCGGCGGGCACGAAGCCTCCAGCAGCGCTAGAGCAACATAGCACAAACACACACACTGTTTGTCGGACACTCGCTAAAGTGATGCCGGGCAGACACACAGCTGACAACCTGCTCAACTAAACTAAATGGTGGAGAGTTACTGTGAAAGTGGCTGCATGTCCGCGACACTACACGCAGTGTCATGGCTGCTACAGTAACTCTCCCGGACAGGTGAACTGGGTTCTCAGTTGTCTGTTGTGCTCATACACCGCAGCTTGCGCGAGGCACAAATCTTGTCGGTTAACGGTTAATGATCGGTTAACGAGGGTCGGTTATCGGTTAAGAAAATTTTGCAAAATTAGCATCCCTACTTCGGACACACGCAATAAGGCGGCGGCGAAGAGAAAAAAAATAAAATCGCAGATCCCGCTTTTGATTTCGAGGGTCGAAACCGGAAGCTAATTTCAATCGATTTCAGATTAAGAATCAAAATCGTGACACCCCAAGTACATATTGTAGAATTAACATTAACTGAATATTTCTGCTTCACTGCCATCACCACAATTTCTATTATCATTAAAGAGCAGTAGTTTTACTTTTCTATTGATGTGTACTGTTTAAACCTATTTAACATATTTGATTGAATAAAGGTTAATAAATCTTTGATTAGAATTACTATATGACACTGCTTTTGCTGCAAAACACTACACCATACTACTATCGTACAATATGCAATAGTTATAGCTATTATCATGCTGCATTATGTAGACAACTTAGGAAAAAAAAGAAACATTCTCAGGAAGAGCCTGCTCTATTTTCAGATTGACAGAAATAGGACATAAGCCTGGTTTAGTTGTTACAGATTACATAACTATGTTTCTATTAGCCTGGAAAACATTGTGCTGTTGTGATATTAACGTGACTCATATGTCAAATCTGACAATCTATGACAGGATAGGAGTCATTGTTTTAGGTTTCCTCAGCAGAGTATGAGGTAGGCCTACATTGTCACAACAACCACAACACATTTTGATAATTCCGTCGAAAAACAACAACAAAAAAACAAAAATGGTGACTACTGTTGTCATATTGTTGTTGCGAGTTCATTCAGTAGTTAATAACAACAGGAAGTTCTAAACACCACCAGCGTCGGCTGGACTTTATTTTATTTTGCACTATAGACGCTTCATGTCCAGGTCAGTTCACACACCTGTGAACATATAAACGAGAAACTCTGCGCCTACCCGATGTCATCACAACGACTATAACATCAAGCACCGGGCAGTTTAACCATTATAGTGTGAAATAAAGTTTTACTGCCGATCGTTATTGGCAGATATTCAGTAAAAACATAACTTTGGCAGCACTGGTGCTAACAGCTAACGTAGCGAGATACTATTGAGTTACATTATGATGTGTTCAGGCTTTATTCAGTTCAAAAGTTAGTATTGGGCGAAGGTACATTTTATCATGATGTGTTTAAATGTAATATTGTATAAGGTAGCTTTTTTTCTCCTGTGTAACAAGCGTGTAGGAGAACTACAGTGGCTGACGTGAAAATGCGAATGGCCCTATCTAGAGATGTTGTAAGAGTAACATAGGTCATTTGGAGCAGAGCCAGAGTGTGCGTGTATGTGAGAAGTGAGTGGTGAAGATAGAGAGAGAGAGAGAGAGAGCGGCAGCGAATGTGTGTGAGGAACGAGCGAGCAGCAGAGCAGAAGACAGAGTTAGTTCATATCTACACGTCACCACAAATGAGATCACAAGTTAATTGGAATTTTTTGTTACAAGCCTTCTCACTCTCTTTCCTTTGGCTTCAGTACAGTCAGTTTGATAACAGTTATTATTGTTGGTGGGGGGGGGGATTTCTGTCATCACTATGCTGTCATCAACTGTCTCTTTAAATGCATAAATGAGGACAGAGAGGTCATTCAGGTTTATGTCCACAGCCCTTCTTGGTGCTCCAGACCTCGCCTTCAATCGTCCCAAAAGCACATTAATCACCATTCAACCTCCACATGTTTAATGTTGTCCTGCTTTGGCCTCCTGTGACTGGAACATTTTTCAAATGCAAAGTAGTAATTAGTCTGAGCAGTGCTTACAAAACATTAAAAAAAGCTGGTAGTTCGCCATCTTTGTTTGTGTTTCTGGGGCATGCTCATTACACCAAGCAACAATGGGCATGAGCTAAATGAGGAGATGATGTCATCGTTTCCCAAACGCTCCGTTTTTACACGTCCAGACGGATATAAAGTAACCAGAGTTTTTAAAAATCTGCACCTGAGAAGGCGTTTTCGAAACCCAACAGACTCAAAATTATGTTTGCGTGTGGACGAGAGGCCAAAACGTAGAAAGAAATATCAGTTTTTTAAATGATCTGTTTACATGTAGACAGGGCCTAAAGTAACGGAAACCCAACAACTCTTATTTTCAGGTGATTATACACTAAAGAAAACAGACTTAATAATATTATATTCCATTTCTGCCAATAGATCCCCCTAAATGTTACACACTGGTCCTTTAATGTTTAAATAATGCTGCCTGGATTAAAACTGAAGCAGAAAACCCATCCAAACTGAGGTCTAACAGCACATCAGGAGGTGTGAAAGAGCCTATTTAGCACCTCGGATGTTGTGTGACAGACAGCAGCGTCTATCCTAGCACAGAATTTCAATAGCTATTCAATTGTGCTTCTCTCTCAGGTCCAATCAAGCAGGCTGAAAGGCTGCAGAGAGGCTGCACTTAAGCCAATCCACATGTTTGCTGAGTGGTACACACAATGCCTTTTTGCTCTCTCTCTCGCACGTTCACTGACACCTTCCATTTTGCTCCCTCATCTTCCTGAATAGTACCAATTACTGAGCAGTGGAGGGAGAGGAGAGAGATGAGGACACTCGTGGTGAGGAGGATGAAAAGACACATCGCAGCACGAGGACTGAATCATTTGTATGGTCATTTGCATGTCGCTCATGCCTCTGTGTCCGTCTTTGCTGATGGCCATTGAATAAGTTTCCTACGGGCTTGGAGTTATTGGTCAAAATCAGCTGCCTCCCAGTTTAGAGCAGCTGTGATTCTAACAGACTGTGATGCCTCAAAGGCACATTTCAGCAAACATTTCTCATTTCCATATGTCTTGCAGTGAGGTCGAACTATATGTCTGGCCATGCAGGCTTGAATAAACATGTAGCTGGAGCTCTAAACTAGCTCTGCCACCTGTGTCCATACATGTAGGGATGCACCGATACCGGTACCAGGATCGGGTATCGGGTCAGATACTGTGCTCATGTACTCGTACTCGCAAAACGGCTCCGATACAACGGCACCGATACCACTTTACAGCAGCGTGACGTTAACCTCTCGTCACCATCTTTCGGGTCCTCACGCTCCACCTCCCGACGGTGCGGGCGAGACGGGCCGGTGCGACCCCGCTGAGCCGGGATCCCACCTCAGCTGCACACGGCGGCCCTCACTTTCATTGCGCCACGGGGTTTTGCTTGCACCCTCTGACTCGCGCGTGCGTTAGACTCCTTGGTCCGTGTTACAAGACGGGTCGGGTGGGTTGCCGACAACGCCACAGACCCCTGGTGCCTTTTACGTGGGCCGCGGCACGACGCGGTTGGGGCGCACTGAGGACAGTCCGTCCCGGTTGATAGTCGCACCGGGAGCAGGGAGCCCGTCACAGTGCGGTGAGGTCTGGGCGGGGAGCGCTGTAAAGCTGCGGCCGCGAGCCACCTTAGCCCCGAGCCTTTCCAAGCCGACCTAGAGCCGGTTGCGGCACACCGCCTCGTATGTGGGACTCCCCAGCCTGCCGTGTGTCGCTCACACCCTCCAGCTGGCTGTTAACGAGGATCTTTTGGCACAGAGAAGTACTCGTATCGGCGAGTACCTAAATGTAAGTACTTGTACTCGTACTTGGTCTGAAAAAAAGTGGTATTGGTGCATCCCTACATACATGCATTTTTGCATGGTTGTTGAAGATGACATCATATTGCTGAAAGGTGAAACCCCATTGTGACATCATCACTGAAGGAAACTATAGGCGTCGCTGCTTTCCCCTGGTGTTCAGATGTAATATTAAATCCCACTAATCCTGTCTCTCAGCACAGTCATTTGTCCTGATAAAACTTTAACAGTGAGGCAACAACAATGAGCATGGCTTCGGTCTCAGCCAGGAGCAAGCCCCAAGCACAAAGCACTGAAAGAATCTACGCCTGCACAATCTAATCTAACTACAGTATGAAGCAAGAAATCTCTGTCTGCCTGTCTGTACATGTGTGTGTGTCCTTCACATATCTCGAGAACCGTCCATCCGATCGACTTCACATTCGGCGGGTGTATTGCTGGGGATCCAAGGACGTGCAGTGTTTGAAGTTGGTGCAATTTGGACACGCGATACGTTCAATATTAATAAACGTTAAATAAACAAGCAATAGCGCTCTGTGTTGCAGTGAGGGCGGGTCTTCGAAGGCTCTGCAGACTGAACATTGACTGTATAAGAAGTGGACGTGGTACCCACTGGTTTGTGCACTGCCGTTTTGAAGCCTTGACTTCTGCATTTTGTCAAATTTGTCAAATTTATGGTCTATTTTAATCTAAATGGGACTATAACTAACAAAATGAAGATTTGAAACTAGCGATAAACTCATGATTACGATGTTTACTGAAGTAATAAATCAAGTGAGAAGTAGGATCATTTTCTCATAGACTTCTATAAAATTAGACATCTTTTTACAACCAGAGGAGTCGCCCCCTGCTGGCTATTAGAGAGAATGCAAGTTTAAGGCACTTCAGCATTGGCTTCACTTCTCAGACCTGGAGATTGACTGCTGGGACTGAGTCGAGCATGCCGCCCACAGCAGGCATTTGCATCGATACATCTGAACTCTTCTTCACTTCCCTGGAGTCAACGAGCGATGAGCGGTTCTCGACAAGCACTTCCTTGGGGCCAAGCAATCGGCCCGCTCTGAATGGGCAACGTGTTCAGGAGTTATGGCAGTTTGTGGTAAATAGGACATACCCACAAAAATTATGGTGCAACCAGACCTTAAAAGAGACCAATGTAAAACTGTGGACAGGACACCCTAAATGGCACAAAATACCAATTTATCTTTTATTCTTTGTACTGTGAATTTTGAAATTCAATTCAATTCAATTTATTTTTATATAGCATCAAATCTCGGGACGCTTTTCATATAGAGCAGGTGTAGACCGTACTCTATACTGTAATTTAGAGACCCAACAAGAGATCCCCCATGAGCATGCACTATGTGCGACATTGGCAAGAAAAAACTTCCCTTTAATGGGTAGAAACCTTGAGCAGCTTAAACTTCTTTGGAGCATTTAAAGCTATTTATGTGTATGACATCCTCTCAGTATACAGTATATGGAACATGCCAGTGGGCTTAGGGAAAAGTGCACTAATGTGCACGTGCAGTGAGAAGCACAACATGGAAGACAACCAGGAAGAGAAAACTTTTTTGGCGTGTGCACTGGGTGAGCAACTTGTATTGGAATGAATGGACACCATCTTGGAACATGATATGCAGTTCTCTTAATAAATCCATGGTTATGAGCCAAAAGTAAATTGGTTTATAAATTTAAAAGAAATCAAATCAAATGCACCAGATTTTGAGCTATATCCTGTTAACCAACAAACACACTGAACAAAAGGATAACCTCCTCTATGCAGACAGTTTAAGGACCAATGTGTAATATATTTTCTGCCAGATGCACTTCCTGTTTTAGAGCCATGTGTGTGAAGCTTTCAGCTGAGCAGCAGAAACTCTGGCTGTCAGTCGCAGCAGAACACAAAGACCGGGGGGGGGGGGGTATCATTCAACACCTCGTTAGACACAAATGGAAACACAATTCCGGAAAAAAATAATCCCCCATTGTTGTGCTTCCATACAGAGGTTAATTGGCATTCCTTGGCATGTTGTAAACCAGAGGAGAGAAGCCGGGGGTTCTATAGGTGTGTGTTTAATTGTCAATATACTGTATATGTGTTTCAATCTATCAAATACCTTAAGTCAGTCTGTATCACCTACTAGTAAAAAATACAAATGAGACACAAACAGAAAATAGACATTTTTTATCTGTTCAAAATGTACCTTAAATGGAGATTTGTCAAGTATTTAATACTCTCATCAACATGGGAGTGGGCAAATATGCTGCTTTATGCAAATGTATTTATATATTTATTATTGGAAATCAATTAACAACACAAAACAATGACAGATATTGTCCAGAAACCCTCATAGGTACTGCATTTAGCATAAAACAATATGCTCAAATCATAACAAGGCAAACTGCAGCCCAACAGACAACAACAGCTGTCAGTATGTCAGTGTGCTGACTTGATTATGACTTGCCCCAAACTGCATGTGATTATCATAAAGTGGGCATGTCTGTAAAGGGGAGACTCGTGGGTACCCATAGAACCCATTTACATTCACATATCTGGAGGTCAGAGGTCAAGGGACCCCTTTGAAAATGGCCGTCGCAGTTCTTTCGTCGCCATAATTTAGCGTAACTTTGGAGCGTTATTTAGCCTCCTTCGTGACAAGCCAGTATGACATGGTTGGTACCGATGGATTCTTTATATTCTAGTTTCATATGTATCTTCACTCTAGTATTAAACCTGAGGCCGCTACAACCTAAAAATCACAAGTTGCGTTAATGTGTTAAAGAAATGAGTATTATTGCATTAACTTTGACAGCCCTAGTTTGTTTATATGTACTACAAACCATTCTGCAGCCAGTTTTTGATATAAGTTCAAGGTTTTTAGTCAATTTGAGTTTGGGAATTGCAGTTACATTTTTTTTTTTTTTAAAATAAATTCTTTGGCTTTCTATTTATTTTTGTTTATGTGATATCGCAATCACTGCAAATTCTGTTTAGAGTAATTTCATTTCCGGTGAAAAAGTCAGTCAGATTCAGGTCATTTAAATGAAGTAGGTCATACATATTGACAGCACCGGCAGCTAACATATGAGTATGCAGTAATTGCACAATACCTCCATCTAATCTCACACGCAGGTAGGGCAGTTCTATCAGAGCTACTAAAGCATCTTCATCAATGTTTCAGCAACAGACAGATCAGCATGTTCACAGCAGCGACAGAAATGACCAACATGTTAGACGCAAACGCTGACACCGCTGTTAGAGAGCTCAGAAAGGACACACGCGGTGGGCCACGTCCGGTAACGATGATGAGATGTCAGGCTTTTGAGGCTCGAGACTCGAGGCTTCCATTAACGTTCATGTTAATAATTTGGAGATGACTGCTTTGGGAAAATAGCTACTAAGAGGAGAGTGAGAGAGGAGAGGGACCGAGAGGGGAGACGGGGGGTGAGAGAAGTGGAAACCTGCAGCAGTGACAGCTTTGAAGAGAGAATGAGGAAGTGAGAAAGGTCCTGAGAGAGAGAAGATAGTGTGTGAGAAGACACGTTACATCCAAGAAACAAATGAGGGACAGTGTAATTTCAGGGGCATAATTACTACCGGGGAGTGTGGGGGGGGGGGGCATGTCCCCTCTCACTTTTATAGTTTTGTGTTCTCTGAACAGTGTCGAGAAGGGAAGAGTTGACAAAAAAGATTCAGGTGATAATTATTAGGGGGAAACACTTTGGGTTTCACACGTTGACAGGAAAAGCAGAGCTAGACATCACGGCTGTAGCTGCATACTAACTCTGTCATGGACAGGAAACGTTATCGTATCGCGGTTACGTGCGGTCGAGCCGGCCATCACTCTCATCTCCGTGGTCAAATGGGCCGACGCTACAACTGTACAGCACCCATATACTGACATTTATGTTAAATGCATTCAAACGGCCCTGATGGAGCTGACCATGGATGTATAAAGAGAACGGAGCTGACGGGAGAGCTAGAGACGGACTTGGAGAAGTTAGAGGAAGTATACACGTGGGACTATGTACGGTTTTCAAAATGGTGTTAACAAAGGGAACTATATATACAAAATACATATATGGAAATAAGATTGATTGGATTATATTTACCAGAAGTATAAAACAGTACAAGTCCCTTATAAATTAACAAGGCAAAAGTGAGCATTGCTCACGTACCCCCGCTCACTGCTTGACCCCTACTAAAGTAGGGCCAAAGGTTTTGCCCTTTTGGAACTGATGGAACTAGACCACACCATCAACCATCAGACCAAATTTGAAGTCCCTAAGTTAAATAGTTTCCGCTATTGCTGCTCCGGAAACGAAAGTGTAACACGCGAACAGACGGAAGGACGGACGGACACGCGGAGCGCTATATACCCCAGATTACGTTGTCGCGGGAGTATAAAAAGAAAATACCACTAATTTGTGAGGGAAATGTCTTTATTCTTTGATTTTTGGGATGCTGGAAAAAAATGTGAAAAATAATTCCTGACAATGACTGATATATTTGACTTCAGGACATCTCTGACTACATACATGATGAAAATCAAAAATGTTTACTATATCAATTTAGATATTTTCCAAAGTCCCTAGAAGTGTATGATTCAACTTTTTCCCATGGTCTAGTGTTAAAAGAGTTAACAAAAATTGCAATAAAACGTAATATCGAATCGCAATACTTAAAAAAAAAAAGAATTAGCACCCAAGTATCGTGATAGTATTGAATCAGGAAATAGGCGTATCATCCCAGCCCTATTAAATCATACATTGTTAATAAAAAATATGTATTAGTTTATAGCCGCTTTAACTTAATAGGTGATGATAAGTCATAGTTGTGTTTTAAGTTGCTTTGCTGGCCACAAAAAAAAAAAAAAAAACATCCTCTCCTGTCTAGTTTTCTTGATCACTCTCTTTTCTTCATCCCTCCATCATCTTCCTATCCATCTTCCCTCCCATTCATCCTTCCTCATTTTGTCCTCCACGTCCTCAAGGTATGCCTGAGACAGATCCCCCACAGGTCCCCTCTCAGCCTCCGACACATCCCAGACCCGACAACCTCCTCTTCCTCATCGTCTTTCTTACATCTATCCATCCTCAGCATCTAAAAATCCCTTACATCACAGAACCTTTAATCACATACTGTTGTGACATGTCAACCTATAGTGGTATCTAGCCATGCAGATAGTTTCTGTTTTATGTGCTGAGGGTTTGAGGTATCTGTCTCAGAGATTTCTGTCACCACGAACAATACGGAGGAGTTGAATGGAATTTCCATTGTGGTGCTCACTGCATTGAAACATTACATTTGAGAAATTCAAACGCAACTTATCTTTTTTAGAAACAATTTCCCAGTTACTGGAAGTACTTTCTACAGAAGAAACAGTTCCTCTGAAAACTGTTCATTATCCACAGTAACCGGGACACTGTCGCTGGAAATGTATCAGTAACAGATACAGAATTCATGGCAAAAAGAAGCTACCATCTATCTCAGGAGACATGAGAGACATGTGGAACATTCAGCAGCAACTAAGTTTGCAGTGGCGGCCGTGATGGGGGGTATAACTGGGAATGGAGGGGGTTCCTGAGGGGCTCCTATGAGAGGGGTTGACTCAGGCGTGTGGGCCGGCTTCGGCAGCTGCTGTGTTTCGGTCCCCTGGCAGGTCACATGGTGCAGATGACGAGATGTTTGGTGGTGGTGGTGGGGGGGGGGAGTTAAAAGGCGGGGGTCTATTTTTGAGCACTGCCATTCTGAAGCATGAACCCCTGCCACCACCACCACCACCCCCACCTCCTCCTCTCCTCTCTCTGCCTCCTCCATCCCTCCCTCTTTTCTCCCCTAGCATCCCATTTCCCTGTGTAATTAGGCTTCTAATTAAGGCTGTAGATGTTTAGAGGATGAATGCCCACTGTTGGCTAAGCCTCTCTCTCTCTCTCTCTCTCTCTGCATGGAGCCTGCGAGCTGCACCGTAAGTCTTCAACACAAAGACCCAGATCTGGCTTCTCTGACAAATTCTGCTTTTGTGTATTTAATATTGAGCTGCGGTTCAGTATATTCAGCCTGCCCATGAAATGATAATGTCGTAAAATGCAAATATATGTGCTGCGTGCACCAAAAAGAGAGAGGAATACAGTATATTTCCCCACCACCAAAGGATTACATGGAGGAGGCACAACTAGAAGCAGGCAGCGGTGGTATTAAAATAGCACAATGAAAAGAGTATGGAGGTCGCGGTGGTGGATGGATGCTTTGGTTTGCCTTCTAGTCCAGCAGCCTCCATCAAGTCCCAAATAATTCTCAAGTACATCATTGTCAGAGGAAATTTAAAAGGTGCTGAATGCAAGATTGGGAGCGTTTCTATTGCCTCCGTACGGCTCTCAACTGAGCCCGTGGCTTGCAGCTAACGGCAAAGAACTTATATTGTTAAGAAGTGATTGATCGTTCCATTGCAACGTCAGCGCCCAGTAGCAGAGTTATGTCTCCTCCATTCTGGACTGAAATCGACTACCAGACACCAGTAAAATATCCGCCTACAAAGTTCCGTACAACAGTAAAACAATATTATTTCTATTCTATTGTAATCTATTTAATGCCTATACTGTAATGGCCTGTGTTGAACTATGAACATATTATAAATATACATACTATTATAACTATTTACTTACTTACTTATTCATTTATTAAAATTTATGCCCGCCGCTTCCCAGAAGAGCATAAAGTGAGCGATGGACATAAAAGGGGATGAGATCACATTGTCCAATTGAGTTGTTTACTGAATATTTCTATTATAAATCAATAGAAAGGTGAAGAGGCTGCTGTTTGTTTTTATGATGCTCTCTCATACTTCAGATTCGTCTGGCCGTAAAGAGCTGTGAAAAGCTCTAACAAGAAGCAACTGAAAACATGAATTCCCCTCGGTTATTGCTGTTTGATTTCTTCCTGCCGTCCTACAACTCTAAATCGTCAAGGACAGGGGGGCTGAGGATGATGTATGGTAGGTATGGGAACTCCCAGGTGGAAGTCGTACCCCGGTGTTTTAAAACAAAAATGATCTCCGTCCAGACGAGTGTTTTAGGGCCGTTTCAGAATGAATCTACTACCACACCTGAAAACGCATATCATATGACCATTCACGTACACTGGGCATGCGTGTGGCGGTGTAAACAGGAAGCAGAGTGGATGGTTGTTCAGTTGCACGGCTGATGTCGTTTGCTTTCTTCCAGAAAAGGTTCATGTGATAGGGGCATTATGAATCAGTCATGACTGATGGTCATCGTTGGTCATCGTTTTCAGAGGCAACCCTGGAGTTTAAAAACAGAAACGGGGTCAGCAGCGTTTCCAAACGTCTCAGTTTTAGGGGCTCAAAAACACCAGAGTAGTGTGGACGCCGGCCATAAAGTAGCAAAAGTTGTGCGTTTTCAAACGTATTGATGTGGATGTAGCCTCCATCATATGGGAGCCGACCGGGTGACCAGTGACAACATGCACAGGGAATGTGCATGCATAGCGGATGCATGTGGTCGTGTGGAGTGTGAACAGATGTGCATATGGATTGGATGATGTGTGGGCTTCAAGTGTGTGTGTGAGTGTTTGTTTGCCTGGTGGGTGTACTGTAGGCATGAGTGGTCATTGGGTAAGTATTTGTATCGATGTATTAGATGATACATTTATGTGTGCATGTGTGTGTGTGTGTGTGTGTGTGTGTGTGTGTGTGTGTGTGTGTGTGTGTGTAGTAATGCAATAAAGGGTGTGAACCAGCTGATGGCTTCACATTTAAAGCGTGACAGTGAATGTGTGGGAGAAGCAATGAAGACTAAGTGGCCTGCCAACACAGGCAGCTGCCTTTCATATTCAAATCTCTCTCTTAACATGATCCACTGCTTCATTCTATGATGAGACAAGAAGGTTTTCTTCTTGTTTTTCTTCTTCCAGTGTTTTCATATTAAACAGCAAACTGAGAAAAATTCACAGTATTTCAGTCTTGTCTATAGCTCACAAGGTATCGACCAGAAGAAAGATGACTATCAATAGTATTACAGACAGCAGGCATGTCTATTATGTTTATCATTACGTTACAGAAGTTAAGATAAGGGTTAGTTCCATAGTAAAGGGGAAATGTCTGAAAACACTAACAAGGGAAGCAGGGTTTGTATGCAGCCAGAGAGGAGATTCTTCCTGTGAGGTTTAATCAGGGCAATAATGCCCCAATACATGAATGATCATGGTTCAGTATGCAGTCTATTAACAGTGGCATGTCCCCAATGACCACTAGAAGGCAGATTTTATTCATCGCCCTCTCCCGGTTTCCTCCCGGGGTCACTATTCTCCCGCATTTCTCCCAATTTATGGCAAATTTTCACATATTTTTTTCCTTTTCATTATCTCAACCTGTTTCTGGCGCTGTACAGTGTGTATAAGCCCTACTGTTTCCACCCAGGCGGCAATACAGCTACACCAAATGTCGAGATGCTCGCGACACAACGCAGTTTGAGCTGCACTCGCCAGCGTGCAGCGCCCGTAGTTGGGCTTTGCTTGACACAGCCAAAAGCCGTCGTGGCGCAAGCCATTAGAAATAATGATTTTTTGGAGCGCTGTAGTGCTGTTGTCACATTGTGTCTGAAAGGGCCTTCAGTGAGTGAAGAGAGACAGAGAGGGAAATGGAAAGTAGGAGAAAGAAATACTGAATGCGTGAATACAAATTGATGAATATTAGTTTATGAGATTCACACAAGTTCACAGCAGAGGGGCAAATTATTCCGTTTTCTTTTGTGAGAATAAAAAGTCAAATTAAAAGTAGGTCTATTTAACATGAAAATGCTGTTGCAGTTATTATTTTGTTATTTTCATTCTTTAAAAGTCACCAGAGGGCAGGAAACAAAGTCTCTGAAAGTCAAATTTTTCTGGGAGAGGACCCCCAGACCTCCCGCTTTGTTTTCGAAATCCTCCCTTTTTTTTGAGCAGTGAGTGAGTGAGTGAGTGAGTGAGTGAGTGAGTGACAGAAAAATGCAACAAGCCTGAAACACAGCAGATTTTGGTCAGTGCTTTTAGTTGTATATTATAGTTAAAGTTGTATAGTTCATATAGTGTCAAACAGGGGACATATTTCAGAGAAATATCTACTAGCTGATGCCCCCTTCACTGGGCCTGTACACACTGGTCTTCACACTGGTGTTCACACTGGTGTGGCCGTGTTGTTTCAGGTACCAGTGAGATCATACAATGCAATCTAGGAAGGCTGGTCTGAGTAATAGATCCATCAGTGACAAGGCTTATCAGATGGTAATACACTGCACAGTGGCTTATGATACTGTCAGGAAGGATTCAACAACTCCGGAAAGGCATCACCGTGACAATCATTTTATCTTCCGTGGCGAAGATCACCAGGTAAACAGTAGAAATACATCGCTTACATTACGAATGAATCCATGAGGAATGTGCCTGTGTTTAATTGGCCACAGCAGCAGTGCCTTTCCGGATGATCTAATGTCTGTCTGAACACCACCTAAGGCTGCAGCTCCACTGCGTTTTTTTGTTTGGGCAATACTATTAAGTTTTATGTAGATATTTTAATTTGTAAAAAAAAAACTGCCATTACTGAGAAGCTTGGGCACACTGTATGTCTCAACATACGACATGCTACTGTTTCCACATCTTAGAGAAGGCCAAGTGGCCCATTTCACAATACGTCAAGTCAAGTAGCATTTACTTCTGGAGAAAGAAGAACAGCACATCGGGAAGCACACGAGCATCTCATGGACATCAGGAGGTAGGATGAGTTATAACAGTGTGATGTGTAGGCGTTACTATTATCATCATATCAATCAAACTAAGCCATGAAACGGCCATCTCTCTGGCACACTCCAGCACACAGTCCATAATGACAACATGGACCGTACAGAGCATATAAAATGATTCTGGTGTGTCTATGTGTCTCAAGGCAATAGTGGCCGTGGCGCTGCTGCCACCCTCTGTGATTTACCACGGCCCGACGTAATGATCATGTGGAGCAGATGTGAGCCGGGCCCAGCTGAGCCTTTGGATGTACCGTGCACTGACAGCGGGAGGCACCCGCTGCAGGTGGACGAGGTGCTTCTGCTCCCAGTCCTCTGAAACTACAACATTTCCATTCATCATTCCTCAAGGTTTCGCATTCTTTGGGCATGGCTGGGTTTTGGGGTTTTGAGGTGCAACCACAAATGCAGGCTAAAAGTGCTGCTTATGGATATTCAAAATTGATTCAGAATATCTATCAACTAGGGCAGTAATCAAATTCAAACTGACATTGCAATACAATTAAAAAGATATTGATTATTATTATCTATTATTATTATTATTATAGTTTGTGTGACTTGTTACTGTAACTAACTGGAGATCAATAAGATTCATATTTATTTTTCATAAATAAATGTTCACACTAAGGCTGTCGTGGTGAAGGAATTTCCCCTGCGGTGACAATGATTGGCTCAACAGCGCGATATGCGATATTATTGCTTTTTTTTTCAAATTACTTAATTTATTCAGATTTTAGCCCTATATAAATAAGCTTTATTGTTAGGCATTCAATATTATGTATATTGTTGCTTTTAAATGACAAAGATGACAGTTATAAAGCAAATGTAATACTTGCTTATTGTTGAAAGCAGAACACAGAAGAGCAATGAGGCGCAGCGTTTCTTTCAGCCGAGATTCTTTGGTTGCGTGTGGTTGCTATGATACAGAATATCTGCAGGAGTAAAAATGTCGGCTCACGGTAGAGTACCTGCTCTGGATGATGGAAGGCTGACCCGCCGGTCTATGTGTATTCATTTCTCCTCCATTGTTGTTGTTCAGCACTTGTAGCCTACATGTAAGATGTGACGGTTGGACGGATGCTCAGCACCTCGTCACGCTTCTGCCATTGCAAAGAATTCAAAAAAGTGCAACGTGAACACAGCGGTTTTGGCGGTTGCTTGCCATCCCCTGCGGTTGGCTTGTCAGTGGCGTGGTATTGCAATATTGCGGTTATTGCGAAAATGTATTACGATAGCCGTAGTTCACACCAGGTCTGGTGTTCTGCAGTGCTTTATTGTTCCTTTTTCAGATTTTATTTCAGTTAAATCATGATGATTATATTATACACCGATCAGCCATAACATTCAGACCACTGACAGGTGAAGTGAATAACGTTGATTATCTCATTACAATGGTACCTGGCAGTGGGGGGGATATATTAGAGAAGTGAACATTTTGAACTTTGAACTTTGTGTTGGAAGCAGAAAGAATGGGCCAGCGTAAGGATGTGAGCGACTTTGACGAGGGCCAGATAGTGCTGGCTACACGACTGGGTCAGAGCATCTCCAGAACTGCAGCTCTTGTGGGATGTTCCCGGTCTGCAGTAGTCAGGACCTACCAAAAGTGGTCCAAGGAAGGAGAACCGGTGAACTGGCGACAGGGTCAGACCCGAGACTCATTAATGCACGTGGGGAGCGAAGGCTGGCCCGTGTTGTCCGATCCAATAGAAGAGCTACTGGAGCTCAAACTGCTGAAAAAGTTAATGCTGGTTCTGATAGAAAGGTGTCAGAACACACAGTGAGGAGCAGTTTGTTGGGTATGGGAACCGGTCAGGGTGTCCACGCTGACCCGGGCCCACTGGCAAAACCGCCTACAACGGGCACATGAGCATCAGAACTGGACCACGGAGCGATGGAAGAAGGTGGCCCGGTCTGATGAATCACGTTTTCTTTTACATCATGTGGATGGCAACGAGTTGGAGGTGTCCACTTGGCCTCCAAATTCTCCAGATCTCGATCCAATGGAGCATCTGTGGGATGTTCTGGACAAACAAGTCCGATACACGGAGGCCCCACCTCACAACTTATACAGGACTTAAAGGATCTGCTACTGACGGCTTGGTGCCAGATACAGCAGACCTTCAGAGGTCTAGTGGAGTCCATGCCTCCACGGGTCAGGGCGACCTACTCAATATTAGGCAGCTGGTCATAATGTTATAGCTGATCGGTGTATGTTTACAATGCTTGAAGTTACAATATTCTGCTGTGATTGAGTGTTTTTACAATGTAATAGCTAAATATAGATATGTTAATCATATCAATTCATGCATCAATTAATCTCATTCCATCATAACACATAGGCCTGGTCTACATGAATACAGAAGATAAGGAGCTTTTTTTTTTTTTTTTTTTTAAAATCGCATACTGAATTGCAATTTACATATACCAACAAATATTAGTTCAAAACTGAAGATCTATTTGATGGCATTTCTACCACTCCTCACTTCATATTTATTAGAACTGTTCCTTAGCTATTATTCTCTGTCAGTGCTGCTCTCAAATTGAGAACATGCCTCCTCCAATAAAAAGCTCTTGTGACGTTTGTCGTGGAACAATGACATGCCTGCTGCCTGTGTTATCATATGAGGGCTGTTTTTAACTAGTCCTCTGTGTCCCCGCTTAATTAGAGATAAGCCAATAAGCATGCAACTATAATAGACAAAGCCTTTTTCTCTGTCACTGATGGCTTCAGTTGTAATGAGTCCTGCTTCACAAATGGAGGAATCACCATTACACACACACACACACACACACACACACACTCATCAGACACATTTTCTCTCCCGTTTTTTAACCAAACTGAGTTCTAAAGACGCAGCAGACACCATAACAATGTAAACGTTTACAACAGCAAATTAGTTAACTGAAGAAAAAAGCAAGTCTGGAGGTCTTGAATACATGTAAGAGGAAAACAGTGTGTAAAACGGCGCATTTAACAGCTCTCAGTGGTAGTTTTACAGCTCGAATCGCCCCATGACAGACAAGTCTTCTAGACACTTGCCCACAAAGACGCGGTGCTTCAATGCTTGTAAACGCCTGTAAGAACAGTGGGTGGGCCCTGTTAAAAAAGGCTACAGTGAGAGTGTGTGATAGAGCATGGAGCATCATTAAGTTACATTGGGGAGGGCATGATATGATGCAATTTTATTCATTAGTGGTCTGGTGGGTGTTCAGCTGCCTGTGATTAAGAGGGGTAAACAGCAGCTGTTCACTGGAGTGAAAGTTGTTCCACCGGGGAAGGTCATAACTCTGTCGACGCTGAGGAAAAATAGAGGCTGCCGCTCAGGACAGCGTACAGCTCATTCATAGATAGAAAGAGCCGTCTAACTGCCTATATTAGACAGCAAGTGAACATTTTGAACTTTGAACTTTGTGTTGGAAGCAGAAAAAATGGGCCAGTGTAAGGATGTGAGCGTCTTTGACGAGGACCAAATAGTGCTGGTTAGACAACTGGGTCAGAGCATCTCCAGAACTGCAGCTCTTGTGGGATGTTCCCGGGTCTGCAGTAGTCAGGACCTACCAAAAGTGGTCCGAGGAAGGAAAACTGGTGAACCGGCGACAGGGTCAGACCCGAGGCTCATTGATGCACGTGGGGAGCGAAGGCTGGCCCGTGTTGTCTGATCCAATAGAAGAGCTACTGGAGCTCAAACTGCTGGAAAAGTTAATGCTGGTTCTGATAGAAAGGTGTCAGAACACACAGTGAGGAGCAGTTTGTTGCGTATGTGGCTGCGTAGTAGACCGGTCAGGGTGCCCATGCTGTCCTAATGTTATGGCTGATCGGTGTATATTCATATATTGAGTCCACTGAAATCTCAGCTATCGGTCTGATGACGATTTAGCCTCTGGGGGCAACGGACAATAATTAAAGGATTCCAGTGTAGCTAGCGGATATCCGGATAACAGATATCTGGATATTGTTATGCAGATATCAGTTTATAGAAATGAAGTCCACTGTAGCACCGGAACACTATGTGTTGAGTCTGAGCACGCATGAAATCTAGTTAGCAAGCTAGCAGAGAAGACAGCAGGTCAGTTAGCTAAAAGTCATTTTGAATAAACAGTTGAAATAGTTAGCTAAAAGTAGCCTGATGAATTAAGTTGAAATAGTTGGCTAAAAGTAACAAATAAACAGTTAGGTCACTGAAATAATGAATAAATAGTTGAAATAGGTTGCTAAAAGTAATGAATTCAATTGAAATATTAAACCGTAGAAAATAGTTTGCTAAAAGTTATAATTTAAATTGAGATAGTTAGCTAAAAGTAATGAATAAACAGTTGAAATAGTTAGTTAAAAGTAATAAATAAACAGTTGAAATAGTTGTTGTTCAGCACTTGTAGCCTACATGTAAGATGTGACGGTTGGACGGATGCTCAGCACCTCGTCACGCTTCTGCCGTTGCAAAAAATTCAAAAAAGTACAAAGTGAACACAGCGGTTTTGGCGGTTGCTTGCCATCCCCTGCGGTTGGCTTGTCAGTGGCGTGGTATTGCAATATTGCGGTTATTGCAAAAATGTATTACGATAGCCGTAGTTCACACCAGGTCTGGTGTTCTGCAGTGCTTTGTTGTTCCTTTTTCAGATTTTATTTCAGTTAAATCATGATGATTATATTATACACCAATCAGCCATAACATTCAGACCACTGACAGGTGAAGTGAATAACGTTGATTATCTCGTTACAATGGCACCTGGCAGTGGGGGGGATATATTAGAGAAGTGAACATGTGCATGAAATCTAGTTAGCAAGCTAGCAGAGAAGACAGCAGGTCAGTTAGCTAAAAGTAATTTTGAATAAACAGTTGAAATAGTTTGCTAAAAGTAACAAATAAACAGTTAGGTCACTGAAATAATGAATAAATCGTTGAAATAGGTTGCTAAAAGTAATGAATTCAATTGAAATATTAAACCGTAGAAAATAGTTTGCTAAAAGTAAACATTTAAATTGAGATAGATAGCTAAAAGTAACAAATTAAGTTGAAATAGTTAGCTAAAAGCAACGAATTAAGTTGAAATAGTTCGCTAAAAGTAGCCTAATTAATTAGGTTAAAAATAGATCGCTAAATGTAATTAATTAAGTTGAAATAATAAACAGTTGAAATAGTTAGCTAAAAGTGAGGAGTACACAGTCACAAAAGTGGACTAAAAGTAATGAATCAAGTTGAAATAGATGCTAAAAGTAATGATTAAAGAGTTAGCTAAATATAATGCAAGATTGTAATAGTTATAGCTAAAACTAATGGATAAATGGTTGAAATGTCCAGCTTCATTGACAGTTCAGTTGTATGAAAATATTATTGTAGGCTGACAATATACAATTTTATAATTATAAATCTATTTTATAATTATTAAATCAATTTAAAACATTTAAAGAGCTGAATAACATCCAGTGTAAAATCAATTCATCATGACTGATGAAGGGGTACTGAGCTCATCTGACAGACACAAAAGGTTGGCAACCACCTTGATCGTGCATTGATCAAAGTTTGATCCCAGCTCTTTCTCTACAGTTCTGTGGGGATTTTGAGCTTCATCTGATGATAAAAAGGCTGAACTTTGCAGCACTAAACGGCCTCAAGCATGTTCAGGTTAGCGTACAAAGGAAAGGTTGCTGCCGGAAGCCCTGGGGGGAAGGCAGACGGGTTGCTGGTTCAAGCAGACGGAGCACAAGGCCGAGGATCGGAGGCCTTTCGGGATGAAGCGGCAGATGGCCGACGAGGAAGCTGCTTGGCATGCATTAACGTTCATCCAGGTGCACAGAGAGAGAGAAAGAGACGGAGAGCAAGAGCGACAATGTATGCATAGGCAGTGCAATCTGTTCAAAAGTCCTTATATTCTTCTATTCATGAGTAGCCGGGCAGAAGCCAAGATACAGGATTACAGAGTCTCTCAGGTTGAAGGAATATATTCATTGTGACGGAGGTGGTATGGACTACTGTGTTTTTGGGAAGCTGTTATAATTTGCTTTTATCAGACTTTTTATTAGTTTACCTCACAAGATTCAGTAATGAAGAAACGACGTGGTGCCAAAGTTGGAATATGAATAAATGCAGGTGTGCATGCATGTCTATGCCAACAAATTGGATAGAGTATATAAATACTTGTATACTATGATAACCATAAATGCTTAACAGCTGGGTAAATGGTGGAAATGGTAGATTCAGTGTGAAAACAATTCATACTAAAACTAGACACTGGCTCCAAGCATGAATGTAGGAGGCAAAACAACAAGTTAAGCCAGACTTTGGCAAGTGCACTTGCCAAAGACACAAAGGAACAGAACTGGTCAAAACAACCTAACCCTGTAAGAAGTTCTCTGTAATCCCACGTCAAAACAAGGCTGGGGAAAAAAATATCCACTCAATTAGCAACAAAAACAACAAAAAATAGGTTTTGAAAGAAAGAACTAGGATGATGTGGGATTTTAATACATGCCAGCTGGGAGGGAGCTTTTTCTATTTTCCACTGTGTGAAGGTTTCATCTGACTCGATCGTGTTTTTCAAAGGGCAAACGGCCATTCTAAAACCAGAATGGACGTGTGAAGATGCTATGTTTTGGGTTCAGTAAAGACTTTGCCTCTGACACACATCTGACAGCATACCTTCCAGAGTCCATGATGTTACATAAAGGACACGCTGACCACATTTGTTGCACGACGAAGACACACCCCGCCATTTGTTACAAAGTTATTCTGAGGGACGGCGAGCTGATTCCTGAAAGCAGAGGACTAAAAAAATTATACTTTGGGTGATGCTAGAAATTGCCAGAGGTGTCATGGAGCTGATGAGAGCACTTATCAGAGAAATATCAGGAAAGTTAGGACAATACATTGAAAACAATATGTCGCCTTTCTAGAGAGACCTTTGAGAAACCTGCAGGAGACTGTAGTTAAATTAATAAACTCAACCAATCCAGGTTTCTCCTTTCATTTCACCATAGGTAAGTTTAAAGTTAGAAAAATGATCTTATTCCACACAGTCTGACAATATTAGATTTATAATTGGAACAGCTTGGTCCAGCTCTTAATTGAAATTATGATGTTGACAATTCAATCAACTTGAAATAAACTCAGAATTTTTTTTTGAAAATTTGTGTTTGGTGGATTATTTCTCTGTTGTTACAATGCTAATGGTCATTGTATTTTACATGGTTGGAAAGCCTGTTTATTTACCTTCACAATGATGTCTAACTTGTAAGGATCATGCATTTTGTGGGATGAGCAGCACAGCTGATTATGTTGGTAGCGCCCAAGTAAAATATGCCAAAATTCTCTGTCTTTAGTTTAGCCTGGTGTGTGTGTGTGTGTGTCCACGGCTAATTTCACATTCTACTGGACCCATCAGCCTAATATTTTTGTGCCTATTTATGACTGTATGCTCAAGTACCTCTCATGCAATGATTCACATTTTTTGAAAAATGACTCCTCGCTCCTCTTAACCAGCCGGTAGGGGCTGCAAGTGATCAACAACTACTTCAGGAGCAAAAAGGTATTTCTGGCAATCGGCTAGACTAATAACAAGCCCTCCCCAGTCTGCTGCACATCTCCGTAAAAAAGTTTGGTCTTATTTTGAACCGAATCATCTGCAGCTTAATTCCATCTCTGATATTTTTCGATTCACTTAAAGTTAGGCACGAAACAAGATGAATAAATCCCCATTTTTGTTATCTTCGCTGTCATCTCGACTGTAAGGGAGCTGGAAGGGGACAATTGAGTGAGATTCTACTCTTCTATGTTTGAGAGGAGAGAGGGACACACACCTGGCAGAGATCTCTAGAGCACCAGAGCAGTAGAGCTCTCTCACTCTCCTGATGCCACTTTTATAGTCTCAAAATGTTTTCATTTTCAACGTCGCTATAATATTGGAAAATGTTGCTTTTATTATTTGTTTGTTTCACCGGCGTTGGTCTGTCTGTCTGTCTGTCTGTCTGTCTGTCTGTCTGTCTGCAGGATTACTCCAAAAGTCCACCATGGATTTGAATTAAATGTTTTGGAGGGTTGGGGTGTGGCACAATGAACAATCCATTAGATTTTGGTGGCAATCTGGATCATGATCCGGGAATCAGGAATTTTTTTGAGAATTCCAATCAGCCTGAGCATTAAGACCGCAGTGTGACTGATGACGCATTGATGACGCATTGATGACGCGTGACCCCGCCTTTTTCCTCCTTCGGAGAGCAGAGAGATACATGTGTGGATGTGTGGCGAGACATCGAGGTGCGGCGGGAGCTGCTGACCGTCCGCGGTGAGAAAGAAAAAAGCAGTAGATGATGGGCTGAGAGACAACGTAGTGTAACGTTATACAGACATAACAAGGCTGCTGAATGAGAGAGGCATCCGCTGATACGTTACCTGGAAACACACTGTGTTAATAACGATAATAATGATTATAATATTTCACCAAGTCAGTCTCTGCGTCCCATCTACAGGTCCACCAAATAAAAAGAAAAGGGATTTGTTTGCCATTTGGCAGGTGGTAACGCACCAGTCAGAGGAATATTCATCACACACACACACACACACACACTCACACACACACGGGACACAACACTAATGGAATAGTAGTAGACAGGTGGCAATTGTGGAGAAGTACAATAAGAGTACAGAGAAATACTGTATGTAGACATGCAGCACTCTTACAGTAACTTATGATTTACTTTAACAATTTAAAGTGGGATTATATGGAGATGCCTGTGGATTTGGGGTATTTACAAAGTACATTACTGCTTAATCACGACAGGAAATTGGTGAGAGCGAAGTGTGTGCTTAACAACTGGCTGTGTCTTTAATTTCAATTTTCCCCAAAAGGAGAGAACGGATAAAGTCTCGCAGAGCCACCGAGAGCACATGGGAGAGCTGCGGAGAACAAATATGCAGAACTTATAGTTATGAACAAAATATCTCATTAAAATATATTTAATTCTCCTATAAAACCAATAACGACGGTTGGTTTTCCATCTCCCTGCAAACTGCCAAGAGCAATAATTCTACTTCACAATCCTCGCCACCGCAGCCAGGCTAAAATATAAATTACTTTGACAAATATTTTTCCAAAAACCTCAGTAGCCATATGTAGAATCGAGCTCGAGCGGAGCGGGAGCATGACTTAATCGCTGTGACAAGCCAGTCTGATGGAGATTCCGACGGAGAGCTGAAACCCAGAGGATTTCATCAATGAACTATCGATATCAAAGTACAGCACATGCTCCTAACTAGACGGGGGGAAAAAAATCATTTTGGGGAGAACATGTCTGGAAAAGTATTTCAGCTGAAAGCCTCTCCGCTTACAATGCACCTTTACAGAGAACACACTACATCGATATGTTCCTCTGTCAACACACCTTTCAAAACGCTTTCATCTGTGATATGTGATCAGGCTACTGTACGCCATACTAATCTTTTCACTCGGCAGTCAAGCTAGCCTATTAAAAGCCCGGGTGGGTAATATGACCCATGTGGTGCAGTCATTTCAGCCACTCTGTTATTCCAACAAGCAGCTGTTCTGTGTTCCTGCTCAGCTTGATTCCCAAAACCCAACCCGCCCTCCACCCCTCCGCCCCCCCCGACACACGAGCTGCCATGCTGTGGGGTCAAGCTTATTTTGCAAAGACAAACACTTATGAGTTGATTTGTCGAGCTACAGGCAGACATGACTTGGCAAACAAAAGCAACGGGCAAGCAGCTCGGAGTCAATTTAACAGACTGATCATAGGATAGTAACTGACATTCAAGCTGCTGTCTGGGATTCCTCATGATTTAAGGGTTGGATACGAGGTTTCTGCACGCACAGTTTGTAAGAAAGTCGGTTATGCTGGTTTTTGAGTGGACATGATTTGACCCCTGGCTTTCAGAACATCAAGTACGGCACGGTTGAGATATAATAATGTAAAAATGATAATATTGAACCCGTGTGGCCTCATCCTTCCTTACAGTGTATGAGATGCTGATTGAAAATGACACAGAAGAAACAAACTACACACACACAGTCTGAGAGATTACCATCGGTCCTACAGCGCTCTCTCTCTCTCTCTCTCTGTCACATGCACACACTCATTCACTTCTTTATAGGGCTGTCGCAATACCCACAATATTGCAATACTATTGACAAGCCAACTGCAGGGGATGGCAAGCAACCGCAACAACCGCTATGTTCATGTTTTCTTTCTTTTTTGAAGTCTCTGCAATGTGAGTATTTACGCTATGCTACAAACGGCAGCAGCGTGACGAGGCGCTGAGCATCTATTCTGCGCCGAGCGTTGCACATTTGGTGTGTCTTTTTCTCGCCGGCGAGAGTTGAAACATGTTCATCTTCAGGTAAAACACTGCGCTCATCACTGTTACTGTTTACCCACCCGTCCAATCACAATGGACGATAAGCGGGACAAATACGACAAAGACTAACGGTCACATCCTACAGGCTACAAGAGCTGAACAACAACATCCATCCATCCATCCATCCATCCATTACCTGTAACCGCAGATCTGTCACCCTGGACAGATCTGCTTCCAGCTGAATAAAAAAAAATGCTGCACATCATTGCTCTTCTGTTTTCTGCATTAAACAATGAACAAGTATTCATTCAGTTTAAAAATGTCATCTTTTCATTTGAAAAGCAATAATATTCGTAATAATAATCTAATAATAAAGCTGATTTATATAGCACTAAAATCAGGATGAATGAAGTAATTTGCCAAAAAAAGCAAAAGCAATAATATTGCACATCGTGCCGTCGATCCAATCATTATCATTGCAGGGGAAATTCCTTCACCGCGACAGCCCTACTTCTTTATACCCTTCAAAGCAGCAACTGTCCCTAATGCTATTACACAAATACACACAGTGGTTTCAGCTACCGGTGTGTGATCATATCTCCTCGTCTGTAGCTCCTGTCAGAGCTCATAAAGAGAGAAGGAACCAGGCCAGAGTAAACACAGCCCAGTTTAAGAGAGAGGCCACCCTTCAGCTTTGATGAAGAGGTGAGAATAACAACAAGTATCATTTTACCCACGAGCTACAATAAGAACCTGACTTGGTGATATATGATGCATATAACAAATGTGCAAATGATTAGAGACAGTTCAAAAAGTTCAGTCGTGAGGCAAACCTGGGTACAGGCCATTTTCCTTTTCCTTATTAAACCCAGAGCTGTAGACTTAAATCGTCACTAGATACGGTATGTTTTATATTTAAAGAATAGTTTTGATAGTTTATTAAATATGCTGATTCGCCCTCTTGCAAAGAGTTGGATTGATACCGCTCTCAAAATCTGTGTGATAAATATGAAGCTACAGCCAAAAGCCAGTTAGCTTAGCGTACTACGTGAAGACAATTGCTGCCTTCAAATGGGTCGTGTTTACCGTGTTCACAACAGGACTCCATATGAGCGCCGCACTCTGATGGTATTCACAACCTCAGTAGTGGAAATGTTCTGAAAGCTCAGAGTTTGCGAGTTGTGACGTTTTCAGAAATGGCGGTAGCCATGGAAGTCCATTATTATTTAATATATTGTAATTTTAGACAATGTATAGACAGTTTTTATTCCTAATTTTATAATGTCTGAGGAAAATGTTGATATTCCCAACGGCCTCATCTTTTTCCTCTGTCAGTATGCCTTTGCATTTCCTGCATTACGTTACCCACTCGCTAGCTTGCTAAATTGTTAGCCTCGGTGGCTTCTAGATGGCGACAGTAACATTAATATTAGCCAATGTGTTTCTTATCTATTAGCTGTTGCACTAGCAGCGGTGTTCTCACGACTTAACCACTTGAATACCAAACCTATCGTGTACACGACTTCCCATATGACATGTTCATTAGTGAGCTTTAGAGGTGCTGGAAGGTATATTTCATCGTTGGGCAGAGCCAGGCTAGTTGTGTCCGCCCCTCCTTTTCCAGTTTTTATGCTAAGCTAAGCTAATCGTTCCGTGACTGCAGCTTCATATTTACTGTACAGACATGACAGTGGTATCAATCCTCTCATCTAACTCTCAGCAAGAAAAATCCTGTTGATGTCATGCTACTAGCTACTGGCCGATAGCCGGTTGTTTGGGAACAGAGACGTAAATACATCCACCGCGGTACAGGCTGACAGCATACAGCCCATGGGTATATTATAAGATAATAAAAGTGATGAATTACAGCCAATATATCCATTATTACAGCCGCAAACAGCTAGCAGGAAGCTGTCAGAGCAGATATGTTATATGAGCGTGCAGGGCGGTGCAGTCCCGTGGGTCTGATGCACCTTCATTATGCCGAGGAAAATAACTATGGATTAAGCTATTAATTCATTCTACAACATAACGGTTTAAATGAGGGCTATTTAAGTGTTCCTACTGGGAAGTTTATTTACTTTGAAAAAAAAGATCCTCTGATTTACAGACGTCTCTTTATACATCCATGGCCACAGACTCGTTGGTGTTTTCAGTCCAAAATAGCGAAAGCGCTACCACAGCAGCGCCATCGTTTGTCAAAAAAGCACCTGAGTTTCGCCTCTTTGCTTCTATACTCTTTGACCTGACTCAAAATGACTATTAATGTTGTTTTGTGTGTGCTGGATGTGTACTTTAGGCAACTGTTTGCTGCACATTAGCCATAGGAACTATATAAAGTGAGTTAGTGTTTTTCAGGTATAGTCCTGATTTGAGATAAGAAAGCCAAAAGTTCAATCAGGTCAACTCTAGAAGCTTCATAACGTTGGGGACGTGGTACAGTCAATTAGTGTTTGCCTACTGCATCTTACATGGATACATATGTACATCTGTGTTTTTTCTTGTGCATGAAAGTCTAAATAAAAAGGCATCGATTGGTCTCAGTTAAGGAAGATGTTTGAATCCACTATTGTGCTACATCAGTAATGTTCCTCTGTTACTGCAGTTTGCCTGTGTTTGGATTAATGATCCTCATTATTTTTGGGACCGTCTTCTCCATATTAAATAATTTTACCTTTTTCTGATGCACCTGTAATTTGGGCACAGATGATTTCAGCCTTTATGGAGCTCTCTTATTTGTCTCATATTGTCATGGAAACTCATATCGCCAGAGCTCCTCTATACTAGCTGCAATATGTTGAGCTTATTGTCATTCTAATATGGCCCACTGTTGTGGTGTTTGTGTATGCGATTAATGATGTGATTTTACAAAAGATGCTGACATTATGTGTACTTATCACATTTCAAATACATGGAACGGCATTATGAAAGGCAGAATTGCTGCAGCTGTAGGAGCTGACATAACACTGCTGAGGGAAACACATTGCGCACACACACACACACACATAAACTGCCAGAGGCCTGGAAAAAAAAAGTTGAATAAAGTGGAGGCGCATGAAGACTTCTTCATGTCAGCAGCATGTGTGTGATCTCCTTCAGCCCCCAACCCCCCCCCCCCCCTCCTCAAATAGACACACACACGTAACACTGTGCATCTGGATGACAGTGGACTTCGCCTGAGGTGACCTCGGGGGCCAAACCCACCACTAATGTGTTCTGACAAGGGTGCTACAAAAAAGTGCTAACAGAGCAATGTAATGGTTAAAACCACCCCGGCGCTCATCCATACCTCAGCACTTTAACCTCAGTCCTGTAAACCCAGGTGACCAATTTTCCAGTACACGTTGTCTAATTTTTGTGGGGACAAATAAGAGATTACATCAAACCGGGTCGTGGCTATGTGGGACTGTGAGCCTTGGGATAGTTCTGGGGACTCTCACTGGTTCATTGCGCCTGGGGGAGGGGGGCATAGCTGTGGGGGGAAATAAATTGTAGTTGACCAGAGAATATGGCTCCCTCTCACAGAATTCAGACTCAGAAATGAGTTGACCTCTGACACTTGTGACTTGCAGTCATAAAACATTAACCCAAGAGAATCTAGGTTAAGGCAGAATCACAGAATATCACTAAAGGAGTGATTTCATGAAATTAAAATAAATGATTATACTTTAAAAGGGTATTTTCACGAGACAGCTCGAGACCTGAGTACTCAGCTTAAAGCTACAGTGGGTAGAATTGGAGCAAAATATGATTTTAGAAAGATATTTTTATAAAACAATCGTTATATCCTGACAGTAGTGCTGATAAAACAGGTAATCTGGAAAAAGTCATGTTCCTCTGTGTCCTCCGGTGTCCTCCGGTGCTGAAAACAACCAAACAGAACTGATCTGCAGTCTGCCGTCCATCTGCCGTCTATGAGAGCCGGCTGTCAATCACTCGTGAACTCCGATCAAAGCTGTAGTAGTGTGTGTACAGTTTATTTGTCGGTGAATAAATGCTACAACTCCTCAGCTCAAGACGGGAGACGACTTCCTGTATCTTGCAACTCCGGCTCAGACTCTCTTAAGGTGGGCTGTTAAGGTGGACCAGCTTTTCTCCTTTAAGTGACAAGCCGCTCCTCTGAGCCGCTCAGCTTTTTAATTAATTATTAATATTTATTTTAACCGTTTTAACCGAAAGCGTTAAATCGGTTAAAATTCTTAATGTCGGTTAAACGGTTAATTATTAACATCTCTATTTTGTAGTGTACTGTTTAGCTGTAAAATGAGAACGTTTGTGACCCGGTGCCATGTTGAGATCAGTTGAGGAAATACCAAGCACCGCCCACCAGCCGGAGCACAGCCAATAGGAACGCTCTCTCTCTGAAATGACCTGTGATTGGTCAAAGTCTCCCATCACGAGCTAGATTTTCTAAAGCCTGAAAACAGAGCCATGAGGAGGAGCAGAAGTCTAGTTATCTCTCGGAACACTTGAATTACGGTATGCTGAAAGGTTATTATGGAATTTTTCCCCGATGATGCCAAAAATATTCTGCCTACTGCAGTTTTAACCTGGTGATCTTGACAAACACATAGTGTATTCTGTTTTGCCATTAGTTTTGGAGTTGAGCGAGGTTACGGAGCTCCCACACGGAGCTTTTTATGTTCCCAAACAGAGGGGCAGTGTATGGGCTCACTGCTACATGGGATATAGCTCATATAAAAAAATAAAATCTGTATTTCTAAACTTTAACATGAAGACATGGACTACAGTAGCGAGAGGAAAAAGAGGAGAAGTAGATAAAGGCCACAGAGCTGTAGTGTATTTGCAGAAGGGAGAGGAGGGGACAGGAGGGGCAAACTCATGATCGCTTTTTTATGTCATAACATGTAGTGCAAACAAGCCTCACAGGTTGACACAGATTGAACTAGCATGTGAGCCCACATGAGCACACATACGACACTATTACTATTACGCAACAGCTAAAGATTTCTAGAAGAACTGCTGTAATGTGACAGGAAACAGGAAGCATCACAAGACAGACAGAAACCCGAAACAAGGTGCAACTGTCTCTGTTTTCACGTCATTCTCTGTCTGTCTGTCTGTCTGTCTGTCTGACTTGTGTTCCTTGTTTTTCTCTTTCACTTCTTCCCAGCATGGAGGCACATTGACATTTTTCCCAGCAGAAACTGACATGTCGTAGGAAAAGCACAGGTGTATTCAATAGCATTAATGATGGCTGCATTCCACCTAGTTCAGGGGTCAGCAACCTTTACTAGCAAAAGAGCCATTTTAGGCAAACAAAAAAATAAAAATCTGTCTGGAGCCGCAAAACATTTGAGCATTGTGATGAAGGTAACACAGCTTATAGTCTAAGAATAGAGTATATAAGTCTAATGCAGTGAGGGCCAAAGTGCAAATGTACTACAGAGTATTAGGGCCACGTTGAGGGAAAAAACATCTGAGATTTCCAGAATAAAGTCATAATATTACGAGAAAAAAAGTTGTAACATTACGAGAATAAAGTCATAACTTTACGAGAAAAAAGTCGCAATATTACAAGAATAAAGTCATAATAATAATTAAATAATATTATGACTTTATTCTCATAATGCTACGATTCTTTTTCTCTTAAACTTATGACTTTATTCTCGTAATATTATGACTTTCCTCTTGAAATCTCAGATTTATTTTTTTTTCCTCAATGTGGCCCTAATACTCTGTCGTACCGTCGTACATTAGACCTACAACAATGATAAATAAAAATGAAAATCTAAACAAAAAACAGTTATTCCTTTCCATTTTTTTAAACCCACAGGGAGCCACTGGAGAGGGGCTAAAGAGACGCATGAGGCTCCGGAGCTGCAGGTTGCAGACCCCTGACCTAGGGTAAGTCAAACACGTACTAACACAACTACGGAAAACATGTCACAAACGTAAATAGAAAACTTGTGACAAACGTGACACGTGACTCCCGGTTAAAAGTCCGGTGTTTGTCGGGCTCCACCCCCGCTCACCATAAGTGGTCTTTCTTGCATCTTATACTACGTCACTAACTCTTACCGTAGCATTTATACACGGATGTGTTTACATTGCAGTCAGTACAGGATACATGGTGTACAAATGACACACGGAAATCAATAAAGACGTACTTATTGCACGCTTAACGCCTTGCACATTATCGTGGTTGGGTATCGTGCATGCTGGCTCACTGGAATAGCTTACTGGGGAAACTTAATGGTACTGAGCCATCATTAATGTCATCAATTTCATCTGTGCATTTGTTATTACGACATGACAAAATGTCTGCTGTAGAAAAGGTCTATTACACACTGTGTTGGGGGCAGGGGGGGCAGTGAGTTGGGGTCAGCACTGCTACCCAGCTGCAGTGCTGCCCCTGTGGGTAAGACAGGGAGGTCAGAGGGTCTCTGACCCGTCACCAACTACGCTGCAGCGTTACCAGGCTCGTGCCAAGCAGAGTGCCTCGGAGCTGATGTGCTCCCACCCCCAACCCAACCCCCCCCCCACACCGGTTAGGGCCAATCTTCAGTGTGTATGCTCACCATGGCTGCGAGTGTAGATGGTGGTAAATCCTTTGTCCTTGCATAGAACCCCCCACCCCCTCACATTATGACTACTGTAGTGTGTAGCCTACGTCACACTAGAACAAGCCACAGTGGTGCTATTTTTGAACCGACAGTGTCTTTCCTGAGGCCTTTTGATACTGTGGGTCTCTTGATGTTAGCTGCAATTTCACTTTAAGTTCTCTAGCCTTTATAAATGGGGTGATGTATTTGGTGATGATTGATTGATTTTTGTTAGGGCTGTCGATGGAATAAAATATTTAATTGTGATTAATCACAAATGCACATTTGTTTTCTGTTCAAAATGTACCTTAAAGGGAGATCTGTTAAGTATTTAATACTCTTATCAACATGGGAGTGGGCAAATATGCTGCTTTATGTGAATGTATGTATATATTTACTATTGGAAATCAATTAACAACACAAAACAATGACAAATATTGTCCAGAAACTGCGTAAAGCATAAAAAATATGCTCAAATCATAACATGTCAAAGTGCAGCCCAACAGGCAACAACAGCTGTCAGTGTTTCAGTGTGCTGACTTGACTATGAATTGCCCCAAACTGCATGTGATTATCATAAAGTGGGCATGTCTGTAAAGGGGAGACTCGTGGGTACCCATTTACATTCACATATCTGGAGGTCAGAGGTCAACGGACCCCTTTAAAAATGGCTATGACAGTTTTTTCTCGCTAAAATGTAGCATAAGATTGGAGCATTATTTAGCTTCTTCTCGACAAGCTAGTATGACATGGTTGATACCAATGGATTCCTTAGATTTTCTTGTTTCATATGATGGCAGTATCTGCCAGCCCTAGTTCTAATTTTATGCAAAATAAGCTATATAGGTGAAAAAAGTGAGAAAAGTCACATCCTGCATCCATAAGTAATGATCCACTCCATCCTGGAGAGTGATGCAAATCACAGAAAGTTGAAATTAACGTATATGTTCTGTTCAATTAAAAGACCCGAGGACCTATATTAGGTACTAGATTAGTGCAGCGGGGGTGTTCAGGGTTAGCTGTGTTGTTCCCACAGGGACATAACAGGCCAACAGACCCATGAACACTAAACTGGTTGCTGCATGCCTAAATATAGTATAGTAGCAGCGGCTAGAGCATGGCTTGTATCAGCCACGGCGAACTGCTGGCCATGGTGGCACAGCAGTGACGCAGCATGGCCAGTAGTCAGTGCATGACAGAAACACACACGCAAGCAGGAGCACTCACTCTGATTTATTTTTGTTTGCTTATTAAAACCCACCCCAAGACGTCTTTTTTTCCAGTCTTAAGAGAGCTGAAGATGGCAACACGAAAGCACTCAAAATATATTTTTTTCCACTTCAGGATTTCTCCGACGCTTTGAGGGTTTTGCTGGTGTTGCTTACAACAAACAAACATGAAGTCTTCATGCGGTGAAAATATTAGGAGGCTGGCTGGCTGTGTGGGTGTGAGTTCTGAAGCACCTCAGCAGTCGTCAGATAAACCCAGTTATTAGGCCTCGGTCTGCCTGCGTAACACTGCGTATCAGACAAACTACTGCACACAGATCTGCAAATTAGTCAAGCGGCCTGCCTCCCTCTGAATCGCTCCCCTCAAGGCAAGCATCTGCCAGCACATTTGTGATTAAAGCTCAGACATGAGGAACGACTAAAACAACAATAGAAATAGGCTAAGAAAAGAGAGGATAGAGCTACGACAGGTCGTAGTCTTTGTACCTCTCTTTGTTGTAGAGACTGGCTTCAGCCGTAGTGCCAACACAGGCACAGTGGTGATGGCAATGCAAACAACAGCACTGTCTGCACAGGCCACGGGGGAGAGAGAGATGAAGGGACAGTAAGTGGGAAGAGGAGGCGATGAAGAGATGTACGTTGAACACTTGAACAACACTCACAGCTGATGGTGTAGGTCATTCTGATGTAATGCCCTTACAATTGTGTGATGAGGTTTTTCTTGGGGGGAGAGAGAAGCCTAGATGAGAGGACTGCAAAGAATAACGTGAAATCCCCGGAGGAGGCATTACAGCTAATATGAAAGGGTGAGAGAAGAGGAGAGGCAATAAGGAGAAATGGTATGAGTGGTTGAGAAAAGGGGACTCACTGAGTGCTTTGTCACACTGACTGCAACCTGTGAAATGACTGGCCGGAAAAAATCAGCCACAAAACCTTCTCATCAGGCGGTGACACTCAAATGGCAGCCAGGTGGAAAAAACCCTCGCCCACGATTGTAGGTAGGGCTGTGTATTGTCAAGAATCTGGTGATACGATACGCATCATGATACAGGGATTACGATTCAATATATTGCGATATATTGCGATACTGTAAGCAAGGCGATATATTGCGTTTTTTTTCAAATCAAATTTGCCACTAATTTTTCAATGCATTAACGCAATAGATATTTCGAAAAGGTTGTAGCGGACTCAGTTTTAAAGCTAGAGTGAATATACTGGAATCACATGAAACTATAAAACTTAAGGAATCCATCGGTGCCAACCATGTCGTACTAGCTTGTCACGAAGGAGGTTAAATAACGCTCCAAAGTTACATTCAATTTTAGCGAGGAAAAACTAGCATGGTTATTTTCAAAGGGGTTCCTTGACCTCTGACCTCTAGGTCAGTGAATGTAAATGGGTTCTATGGGTACCCACGAGTCTCCCCTTTACAGACATGCCCACTTTATGATAATCACATGCAGTTTGGGGCAAGTCATAGTCAAGTCAGCACACTGACACACTGACAGCTGTTGTTGTCTGTTGGGCTGCAGTTTGACATGTTATGATTTCAGCATATTGTTTTATGCTAAATGCAGTACCTGTGAGGGTTTCTGGACAACATTCTTAATTTTTTGTGTGTTAATTGATTTCCAATAACAAATATATACATACATTTGCATAAAGCACCATATTTGAGTATTAAATACTTGACAAATCTCCCTTTAAGCTACAATTTGAACAAATAAATAGTGTGTGATTAATCATGATTAACTATAGACAATCATACGATTAATCGCGATTAAATATTTTAATTTAAAAGCCATGAAAATGAGCCTCGTTCTGATACAAGTGAATAATCCCCATGCCTGCTCGCTTTGGGAGGCGTTAAAGCGCGCCAGTCATTCAAAGGAGGCAAACAGGTGCTGTTTAGGTAAATGATGTTTCTCTTAGCTGAAGCACAATACCCACAATGCATGTGTACAGGCGTGCCCTGTACCAAGGCCTTGTCTTTGTGTTTACAGAAAGGCCATCTCTGAAAGCAGAGCGAGGGGAACTCCCTCTGAGTAAACGCACGACTGAAACATGAGCCGTACGGCAGGCGATCCCCATCAGCTGTGGCTGACCGGATTCAAACAGGCACAGTGATTTGCATATACATACATCAATACAATACAAGCATGTGATCGGTCGGATTTAATCAATAAAGTCATGATTGGAAATCAGAATTTAATTTTTACTAGATTAAAATATTGAATCGCAATTAATCACATGATTGTCCATAGTTAATCATGATTAATCGTAAATTAATCACACATTTTTTATCTGTTCAAAATGTACCTTAAAGGGAGATTTGTCAAGTATGTAATACTCTTATCATCATGGGAGTGGTCAAATATGCTGCTTTATGTAAATGTTTGTATATATTTATTATTGTAAATCAATTAACAACACAAAACAATGACAGATATTGTCCAGAAACCCTCACAGGTACTGCATTTAGCATAAAACATCTGCTCAAATCATAACATGGCAAACTGCAGCCCAACAGGCAACAACAGCTGTCAGTGTGTCAGTGTGCTGACTTGACTATGACTTGCCTCAAACTGCATGTGATTATCATAAAGTGGGCACAGCCATGACAGTTTTTCCTCGTCAAAATTTAGCGTAAGTTTGGAGCGTTATTTAGCCTCCTAGTATGACGTGGTACAACCAAAACATAGCAAGTTGCATTAATGCATTAAAGAAATTAGTGGCGTTAAAACAAATTTGCATCTTAATCGTGTTAACCTTGACCCTATTTAAGACATGCCCAAACACATTATGACATCATAAACTACCATAGAAACCATTTACATTAAACACACAAATTCTGTTCTTCCACAACTGAATCGGACTTTTCACTTCTCCTCGTCAAGCTGTCAGTCACAGACAAATTTACATCACATTAAGCGTGTGCAACGCCCATAGCCACAGCTTCTGCTCTTCACCCTTTCACTGACACAGTGTCAAGCAACCACCATCTGGACAAAGACATCACACTTCTGCTTTACGTCTTTACTGCGCTGATCAAACCAGTCAGTTTCTCTTTGACATTTGAAGTAAACCCTCGCTGTTTATAAGAAGCTTCTCTTTCCATTGAGTCACACTCTCAAAAGTTGACAGTGGACCCTGACTGTGTGCTGACGCAAAATAACCTCATGTGTCACACAGGTTAAGAACATATGCACTAGATGAATGGAAAATAGGCATGTATATGTACGCCAGCATCTACAGAGAGAGCTTTCTGAGATCAGTACTGAGACATATTCCACACCATAGGGCATACAAAGAGATAATGAAGACGGGGGTTTACAGGAAGTGACAGAATCTAAATGGCTGGCCTATAAATGATAGCACGGCGCTGGGATTCCGTGCAGCGTCATAAGTCATTCAGATGTCTACTAAACATTTTATTGTGTCTGTTGGCTTCAAACACCCAACAATGCCTACCAAACTCAGCTTTCAGGATGAGCCAGCATCCTTTAACTGCAGCCTATAAATTCCAGTCTTCCTAACAATAAAGCGACTGATAGATATTTAACAAGCGAGAGCAGGGAGTTCATGTCACCACTCCGGTAGTTCAGCGTGCCAGTTCAGAAACCTGAGGTGGAGGAACACCTTTTTTTCCCCCCACACTTTCCTGCCCCCCGAACATACTTGCAAGGATAAGAGCTTGTTAATCCAGAGGTGAGATGAATGGCAGCACTGTGTATGTGTGTGTGCTAGCAGGAAGGAGGGCAGGCTGGGACCCCGGGCGCAACTCAACTCAGCACAAAGACTGGCTCAGTGCTGCTTCTGTCACACATATAGGGAAAGGATAAAAATATACATGTATGTTATATAGCAGGGAAATGCAACAACAGAGGAGTTACAGTGCTCATGTGGGCAAGATATTTACCTTTAGTTAGCTATCAGGACTCAGTATAAAAGTTACAGTAGAATTGAAATACCTAAGAGGATTAATAAAGTAGCCCTTCTTCTTCTTAAAGGTCCCATATTATAAAAAAGTGAGATTTTCATGTTTTTTTTTTTATTATAAAGCAGGCTTAAGTCCTATATAAATACTGTGAAAGTATCGAAACACTCAATCCACAGGGAAATACACACAGCCCGTATTCAGAATGGCTGCTTTTGAAACAAGCTGTCAGGATTTCTGTCCATTTGTGATGCCACAAATATTCAATATTTAGATCCTTTACACGGTTTAAATGTAAACATTCTAAATGTGTCCCAATTAATTCCTGGTTGCAGTGTATGTAAATGTCATCAGCTGACAGGAAGTACACATGGACCCAAGCTGTTGCCTAGCAACGCAATTCTGTTGCAATTTCGTCGCAATTCCTTCGAAATGCGCTAAAACGGAGCGTTTCAGACAGAGGGTAAATACGGACATATTCAGGCCGACAGTATGAGGAAAATAAAGTTTTTTTTGAACATTACGGCATTTAAACATGTTCTAGTAGAAACACAAAATACAAGTATGGAACCGAAAATGAGCACGATATGGGACCTTTAAATGCTAACACTGCCTTCCCTCCTGGCTTTTTTTTTAAAAACCGAACAATACAGCTATAACACACATGACAAAGTTGACCCTGAAGTTGTTAGTTCTTCGTGTTACAATTTTCAAGAAGTGATTTCACCTGGAGGCATGTGTGTTAGAAAGTGGAACACAGTTGAAGGTGAAATATCCCTTTAAGCATTAGAGCCACTGAGGATATGCTGTGTGGGCATGTCAAACAGAGGAGAACTGGATGCTGCGAGCGCAGGCTCGTAAGCGCATTTGCTCCTCTGACCTGTTCCTAACGTGTCGGCTCAGACGAGGCAGATAAGGAAGGAAAAGAGCGTTTTGTTTTTTTATTGCCTCCTGAAAGCAGTGGATGGTGAAATTGAACTTCTGTGAGTTATCCAAACAGCGCTTCAGCTGTCTAGGCAGGACAACAAGGCCAAATTACTATCAATCACACTGATCCTCATGACAATATTGCATTTTCACCACAAGGGACTTTTACCGCGAAAGCTTCTATTAGCTGATTTATGAGATACAGTTGATACAAAAAGGATGATATCGTTCATGAAGAGAGGAGGTAAAAGAGGATTATATTTGAGGATTATTAAATGTGTCCTCCTGGCATAAATCTCTGTTTTTATAATAGTGTCCCTTGACAATGACATATTTATACACATAAATAATATTCCAGAATATGATATTCTCTAAAGTCATGTCCACACATACTGGCCAATCTTTTTGTTACCACTTGGGGGGGAGGGCAACAAGATGTAAACACAACACCAACATATTATCATCTCTAAAGTTGATGTAAAGAATGTGTGTGAAACCGTTGCCTATTTACAGCCACCCAACAAATTTAATTTAATAATCATTCTCTACTTAGCTCTGTTTTGGTCCTCACCAACTCCTATGTAAAATATATATATATATATATATATATATATATATATATATATATATATGATCGTGTTGTTTTTTGCTACACAAAGCATCTGTTTTCTCGGCAAAAACAAAGTTCTAAAAACCCACTGTACACTACCTGCTCAGCACCAAACAGCAGGCAGACATGGTTAGCAACTAGCTGGTGAACACAGTGGAACATTTAGCAGCTAAAGAGCCAGATATTTCCCTCATGAGTTGGTAGAGACCAAAAGCAGAAAAGAGGAGTGAATATTGGACTCACGTTCACCAGGTGGACAGAAACATGACTGCTAATGTTGCTCTGTAACTGTTAGATGTGTAAATAAGCTATTGTTTGCTAACCAGTTTGACATATCAACTTAAAAGATGATGATTGCCAATTCTGTGTTCACAACTTGTTTCTGCTGCCCCCAAGTTGCCAAAAAAAGTCTATTTTCCCATGTTTTTGTGTCTTAGTGACTAACGGGGACAACAATTTTTTTTCCATTTTTAGTGGACATACATTACGGTGCCAGCTTTCCCCAATAGCATCATATTGTAGCCCGTGAGCGGCTGGGGCTAGGACGATACACATATCTCCCGATTCGATACGATAACTGGGTGCCGATTTGATACGTTTTGCGATTTTGAAGTTTTGCTATACAATTTTACGATTAAGTGCACTAGACCATGGGTAAAAGTTGAATCATACACTTCTAGGGACTTTTACTTTGGAAAATATCTAAATTGATGGAGTAAAATTTAAGTAATTAGAGTAGTACAATTATTTTCAGCATGTATGTAGTCAGAGAGGTCCTGAAGTCAAATATAGCAGTCATCGTCAGGTATCATTTATTACATTTTTTCCAGCAACCCAAAAATCAAAGAATAAAGAAATTTTCCTCACAAATTAGTGGTGTTTTCTTTTTAATGTATAAGGGACATGTAATGTTTTATACTTCTGGTGAATATAATCCAATCAATCTTATTTCCATATATGTATTTTGTGTATACAGTTCCCTTTAACATCTTATTTTGAAAACTGGAAACCGGACGTAGTCACACGTGTATACTTCCTCTAACTTCTCCAAGGTGGTCTCTAGCTCTCCTGTCAGCTCCGTTCTCTTTATCCATCCATGGTCAGCTCCATCGGGGCCGTTTGAATGCATTTAACATAAATGTCAGTATATGGGTGCTCTACAGTTGTAGCGAAGGCCCATTTGACCACGGAGATGAGAGCGACCGCATGGCGTGGCTTGACCGCAACGTTACCGTAATGCGATAACATCATGTGTCCCAAAAGCCAAATGAAGCAAATATATTGATTTTGGCATTAAAAAAAGTTATTTCAAAATCAATTTTTTCCCCACCCCCCCTGATAAAAGATATACGAGTGTTTTACAGGTGGTCCACGGAAAGCAAACACATCTCAGCTCCAATGTATGCAAGAAATGGACTAAATGGATTACATTTATATAGCTCCTTGCTAGTCTTCCGACCACTCAAAGCACTTTACACTACATGTCACCATTCACCCATTCACACACACATTCACACATTGATGACAGAGGCTGCCATGCAAGGTGCCAATCTTCCTATCAGGTTCTAATCTAAATACTCACTCACACACAGATGGCTCAGCCTTCAGGAGCAGTTTGGGGTTCAATGTCTTGCCCAAGGACTTAGGGAGCACTTTGACATGAGGACTGGAGGAGCCAGGGATCGAATCATCAAATTGGTGGATGACACGCTCTACCTCTGAGCCACACCAATAAAGGTACTAAAGCAGCTGGTAAAGCAGCAGATGAGATGATGAGCTAAAAACCCTTGGTTGTTTAACAGTAAATCAATGCTTACATTATATTTCAAAGAGTATAAAGTTTTTTCATTTTCAGAAATCACAGAACTACTATACTTTTAATTCCACTGCATAAAGTTTATCTTACTAATTGTCAGCCTACCACTCAGAATTACGATGATCATGCTCACAAATTGAAATAAATACAGACCATTTGAATATACAGATGGCTCAGGTTAGGGATGCTCATTTTGAAAAATGTTCTTAACCGATAACCGACCCTCGTTAACTGATTATTAACCGTTAACCGACTAGATTTGTGCCTCGCATGCAGCGGTGTACCAGCTGCAGGAGCACAACAGATATTGGTTGACGGGAGTCTCCAGTTCACCGTCAGGGAGCGTTAACTTAGCAGCTATGATGCTGCGTGTAGTGTCGCGGACATGCAGCCACTTTCCCAGTAAAAGTCTCCTTCGCACATTTAGTTTAGTTTAGCAGGTTGTCAGCTGTGTGTCTGCCCGGCATAACTTTAGCGAGTGTCCAACAAACAGTGTGTGTATTTGTGCTACGTTAGCAGCTCTAGCGTTGCCGGAGGCTTCGTGTTCGCCGCCAGCACACGTAGCCTGCGTAACTTAAGCGAGTTTCCAACAGACCGTGTGTGTGTGTTGGCGGTGAGTGTGAGGTTGTTGGTGGCGTTCTAGCTGTGAACGTAGGTGTAGCAGTGTGTGTACAGTTTATTTGTCGGTGAATAAATGCTACAAAACTACAACTCCTCCGCTCCGCTCAAGCGAGCCAGAGACCGAAGCCGACTTCCTGTATCCTGCAACTCCGGCTCCGCCTCTTAAGGTGGACTGTTAAGGTGGACCAGCTTTTCTCCTTAAAGAGATGAGCCGCTCCTCTGACCCTCTCAGCTTTTGAGTTAATTATTAACATTTCTTTTACCGTTTTAACCGATAGCGTTAGTCGGTTAAAATGCTTAATGTCGGTTAACGGTTAAACGGTTAATTATGGACATCCCTAGCTTAGGTTTATGTAAAATTCGTTAACATCACCAAGCAGCTGAGGAGGAGAGAAGAACATCCATTCCTTCTTAACTGAGATGAAATTGCGAAGTGCAAAGTGCAATGTCCTCAGGGATATTCTAGTGTCGGGTATCAGTTGGGTGCAAACAAGCTAACGTCAAGGCAGCACCGTTCCCTGGAAGGCCCCAACACACAGGTTTTTATACATATTTTAACCACCTGTTTCACTGGGTTTAACACTTGGGTGGTTAAAATGTGAAGTGGGGCCCCAAAGCAAAATCTCACCCTATGCCCCAAAGGGATAAGGCTGGCCCTGTGGGGTATTGTCACTTCTCTGAATTCCAGGACATTTCAGTGTGTTACTTCCTTTGTACAAACTGGCTATTACACAGCACTTAATACAGAAATCTGGTTTAAAGAAACATTGATAAATATGATTTTGGGCGTTTTTTCAACCACATCTAGCTTTATCATCAGTTGGACATGGATATCATCGTGTTCTGTGGCTGAAAACGGTGACAGCGAGGCTCTCAGCTGTGACAATTGTCATATCAGCAGACAAGTGCAACTTTCAAGGCCAGTTACCATCACAGCGGCGTCATCACAGGAGAGAGAGAGAGAGAGAGAGAGCAAAGGCCTGAGTGGGAGTTCAGTACCTCCGTTACTCCAGTTCAAGCTCGCTGCCAAAGGGATGAAAGGAAATCATTCACCAACTTCCCAGCCACCCAACCGTGCATTCCTGACGTTCATGAGCGCTCATGTGAAGAGAAGAAGAGTGTGAGGACAAGGACCCTTGTGGGTGTGTGTGAGTCAACACTTTCATAAGATATGTAAATTAGCATTTTTTGACTCAACATTTAAAGTGGCAGTAGGCAACAATATTTTGGCATAATTTGGCAAAAATTCCATAATAACCTTTCAGCATATTGTAATTCAAGTGATCTGAGAGAAAACTACACCTCTGCACCTCCTCATGGCTCTGTTTACAGGCTTTAGAAAATCTTGCCCGTGACGGCAGACTTTGACCAATCACAGGGCATTTCAGAGAGAGCGTTCCTATTGGCTGTTCCACAAAAGGAGATGCGCGTTCACGTCTGGTCTCTGTAGATAGTGAAAGCCTCGGTCAATGGCGGAACAACCTACTGGAAAGCTTGCTATTCCAGCATTGGCAGCAACTGCCTACACCTCAAAACAACCCAAAAAAAGAAAGACAGACTTTCAAAAAGACAGTCCAAACTGTTGATGTCGTTAGAAGGTAATGTGTAGCTCGCTGCGGTAGCCTCCTCAGATGTAGCGAGCACGTATGAAGCGCGTGCATATGCCCGTTCTCGTGTGGGGGGAGGGGCTTCGGACAGAGAGGGGAGAGCGGAGAGAGGAGAGAGAGGAGAGAGCAGCTCGAGGGGATGCAGGATTTTGCGTTTTCCGGATTTCTACGCACTGCAGCTTTAAGCAAAAGTGTAGACCAAAGTGGAAATCCAATCTTTACAATATGGCCCTAATAATAGAGGATAAGGGATGTCATCATTGAACTGGATGACCCCCATGGTGGTCATTAACATCATTACAAAACCTCTTTGACCACCAAGTCTGGACAGGCCTCATAAAGAACGGGGACTAAATAAATGTAATCCTCCTTTGTAAGGAATTATGACATGACAGTAGATTGAAAAGAGACACTATATATATAATCTTTAACAGCAATAGGATGTTGTGTAAAAAGTAGGTCTGTCAACGCGATGATAACATGTTACTGCAAATTTGTTTTAATGCCACTAATTTCTTTTTTATTTTTGAACTTTAGATTTTTAGGTTATAGTGGGTCAGTATTAAAGCTTGAGAGAAGATACTGGTATCATATGAAACTAAAAAACCTAATGAATCCATCGGTACCAACCGTGTTATACTAGCTTGTCGCAAAGGAGGCTAAACAATGCTCCAAACTTACGCTAAATTTTGGCGAAGAAAAACTGGCATGGCCATTTTAAGAGGGGTCCCTTGACCTTTGACCTCCAGATATGTGAATGTAAATGGGTTCTATGGGTACCCACGAGTCTCCCCTTTACAGACATGCCCACTTTATGATAACCACATGCAGTTTGGAGGCAAGTCATAGCCAAGTCAGCACACTGACACACTGACAGCTGTTGTTGCCTGTTGGGCTGCAGTTTGCCATGTTGGGATTTAAGCATATTGTTTTATGCTAAATGCAGTACCTGTGAGGGTTTATGGACAATATCTGTCATTGTTTTGAGTTGTTAATTGATTTCCAGTAATAAATATATACACACATTTGCATAAAGCAGCATATTTGTCCACTCCCATTTTGATAAGAGTATTAAATACTTGACAAATCTCCCTTTAAAGTACATTTTAAACAAATAAAAAAGTGTGATTCAATTTTTGCACATGATGCACAGCAGTTTTGATAAATGGGTACTTATTCAGATGTCAAACAAACTCCTCCTGGTCTAAAGCTGGACCCTGACTGGCCAGAAACAGCAGCTCCCTCTAATTCAGTCAAAGCAAATAATTGAATTTAGTATGTCCAGTTCCTGTGCAAACCGGGCTGTTTGGAGAGACTTGTTGGGAGTTAAGGCCCAGTCACACATTCCACACGGTCCAGCATTTAAAACAGCTCAGCTTGTTGTGAAATCAAGTGGAATTACCGCAATCAGTGGATTCACTATCAGAGGCTGAGTAAATCTGTCCATATCTCTGTGTGGAATTCAACTTTGGTGAACTTTGACATTCAAATTAGCACCGTTGACCAATAGCAAACTGTCTTAAAAGTGCTGACCTTTGAGGTAACAGAGAGCCGGAGAGTCTGGAGTGAAGAAATGCTGTCGCAGCTTATTTGCTATGTTGTGCCATCCACTTTTATGGAACACTTACCCTCCTCTGTTGGAGGATAAACTGCTCCACTAAGGTGCGCTTTCACAGGCCAACATTTAGTCTGTTTTAATCAAACTCTGTTGCGGTTCAACTCCTGGTACGGTTCGTTTGGCCAGTTGTGAACGCAATAATCATACTCTGATGTGAACCAAAACAACCGGTCTAAGACCGCTTGCAAGAGGTGGTGACATGGACACAGGTAAACGACAGGTTAACAAGAGTGGGAGAGGACTGACCTGGACTTCTGCAGAAGTCCAACGTTTGCTTGACATCTGGGACGAAGAGAACAGAATATACAGAATATGATAAATAAAGTCCACAAAAATAGATCAGTGCCGAGTCAAAGTGAAAAAACTTCGATAGCAATATTTCAAAGTCTGTGATTCCCTGTAGAGAAGTGGCAGCTCTCAAGACAAAAAAGATAAATTCGCTCCTTCGTACACGCCCCTCAGCAAATATTATTTTTTTATTCGGTCCACTTTAATTTGTGCACTGTGACACCGAGCGAGATACTGAACCCCAAGTTGCTCCCTGGATGCTTTACAGCAGCCCACTGCTCCTAAGGATGGGTTAAATGCACAGGTCAAATTTCTTGTGTGTATGTATATCACGATCGGGGTTGGAAATTAGCACTAGCCACCAGCCAAATGCTGGTAAAATATGCAAGTTTCTGCTAGACTAGCTTCACTCACCAGCCAAAGAAAACAATGGTAATCTATTGAGGGGCTGGTAGATTTTGGAATCCACCAGCCACAGCGGCAGGTGGACAAAACATTTTTTTCAAACACTGATCATGATTCTAAAAAAGTTTAAGTTTTCTTTTTTTTTTCAAATAAATAGTTATTAGACAATCAATGGTACAAATACATCTTTTGAAGAAAGTGAAATGAACGTATTGTCCCCCGAGCCCCTTAAATAGAGTGCTGCGGGAATGAGTCCTACTGTAAAGCCCAGAAATGAGTTAGCACTTTAGCACTTCTGGTTCCCTTGTCTGGAAGTCAATGGGTTTTTAGTTAGATGTCTGAAATAAAGTCTGTGGTTAACACAAGCTGAAGAGATTTTAACGGTTTGTTCTACGACATAAAATACATCAATAAAAACCCCACTCGTGAATTTTGAAGCTCGTACGTGTCTTAAAAAAGCTGGCTGCTAACAAGTGGCTAAATGAGACGACTAAACGTCATCACACTGAACACTAGTCCGCTGTTAGCTTAGTGGTGGTGATGTGAAGTCTAGTGACCGTGGTGTAGTTCATGTATAGCCTAACGATAGCTTTTTACTTCTGGCGAATGCATTCACGCTTCAAAAATCGTATAAGTGGTGTTCATTTGTGAAGATTATCTTGCTGAAGAAAATGTTTAAGTCTCATAATTTGTTTGCCACATTTTTTGGAATAATCCAAATTCCAATGGAAAGATCCCATTGGATTTTTGACGAGGGAACCAGGGCCACGATAATTCTGATTCCGACTTCCAATCTAAATGCGTCCCAGTGCATCAGCTCGGGAAAACACCCGCAGCAAACTGATGTTTGTGTGTGTATACAGTATAGAGTATACAGTATGTATGTATGTTGCGGTCTGAGCTTCACAAGCATCTACAGACAACCTACATCAATTACCACAGTGTCATTAGCAAAGACAAACGCACATAAAGTACCCATCTTTAAATGAACAACTAGAGAATCCTGTGGGGAAATATTTCTGAAAATCTAATTTATCTAATTTATGACATTTTAAGGATCCGCAGGAACCCTGTTAGAAGAGACGGGAGGAGTAGACCAGTACCGTGTGTTCACAAAGACTTCTATCAAGCACAAATCAACTGAATGGAAATGGAAATAGCAGCTCCAATGTTGTTACAGCACGTTTCACAACACAAAACACTACTTAAAGTAGAACATTATGAAAGGTAATTTACTGTGTGCGCCGCCATGTTGCTGTGAAGTCAGGTGGGGTTATTTTGGAGAACTCGTGCTCTAGTTTCAGACTTGGAATTCTAACTTGGATGGCTGTTAAATTGTACTTTTCCGTGTTGGAGGTGGTTTTTATTCCTAGTTCTGAGTACAACGGATTGAAGCATAACTTCTGGGTTGGCTTACAAACATACATCATCCCTGCAGCACTCTCTAACTGTATTGAATAAAAAAGATGTACTGAGAACAAAATGACAGAGTGAGTTAAACAGTGCAGGGGATATAAAAAATAAGCTCAGACTTACACTAGCATGTGCTTGGCTTGCTGGTGTGTTCAGCCATTAGCCTGCCAGGTGAGCAGTCGTTACATCACCAACCTTCTAGCACTTCCTATTTCACTATTCATTTGGCTGTGCCACTGTGACCGGGCTTATAGTCTGAAACTGCCTGTAAAAGCAGACTGTTTTGAAACAGTGGCAACAGGTAATTACATTTTTTTTTTTTAAATTCCACAAAATGTTTACAGAAAAACATTATTTTAAAAGCGTCTCCACTGAACATTTATAACAGATGACACACGATAGCGCACATATCAGGCACACAAACTCTTAGTGTTGCACCGTGCGCCATTTGATATACAAGCTGCTTCTTCAAGGCTGCTTTAAAAATAAAAGTCATCCGTTTCATGAGCTGCGTGGTGGATTAAGTGCAACAGCTCAAGCAGTGCACCACCAGCCCTCCTCTATTTCCAACCCCTCCTCCTGCTGCACAGACAGACACACACACACACACACACACACCAAAAAAAGATGGTGCTCTAGTCTAGTGCCAGCATGTGTCTCAACTTCCTTCCTGTCAGAGACAGTCATGATGCCACAACAACAAGTTGCACGCGGGAAATCAAATGCAGCTGGTTGGGAAGCAAAAGAATGATGGAGAGCAGACAGGAAGGAGAGAGATGTTCCTGATTCTTGACCTTCAGCAAACAACAGGCCAAACAAAACACTTTTTGCGTGAAACAGTATTAGATGTGAGACTTGATTCGCCACTGAGGGCCTCATAAATGCAGAAGTCCATGAAAAAAACACACCAGTGTTTGATGTTTACTAATACATATTGATATTCTAGTGAAACTGCAATTATTGAGTGAGTTAAACCTTAAATATACGCTCAACTGCAAAACAGACTCCTGTAGTCATGGAGGAAAATATAGCATAGAGAGGCTCTCTTTGTATCATAAACCTGTACACGGATTTCAATGGGTTCATTCAAACGGCAGAGAGAGGATTTTCTTTGCAAGCTGTGAGATTGCCTCTGGTGAAGAGGCGCTCATCCTGTGGTATCAGGCCGTTATTGTTAAAGATGAGCTGTACATTCATCACAACCGCTGGTTTATCAGGTGTCACATGTCAGCCATCATAGAGGCTACACAAGTGACAGAGTGATGTGTGAAGACAAAATGTGAAATAAGATGCAAGCAGCATCTCTGTTAGATAAAACGAGGTTGCATTGTGTAATAGTGTTCCTTCAGAGAGGCTGGACCAGCATCAACAGGTGTGCAATTTTCAGAGCTTCCAAACAGACATGCAAATGTTGAAAGTAAAACTCACACGAACGCATGATAGATGAACGCCCAGGCTCTGGGTCTCTCCAGCACGTTGTACAGGTAGTTTTGGAGCCGCCGGTAGCGCACGTTCCTCCGGCCGCTCTGCGCGCTGTAGATCAGAGGCTTGCCCAGCAGGCTGAGCCGGGCGCCCTGCTTCACCCGCATGCTATCAGATCCGGTGCTTGTGGTGGTGGTGGTGGAGGCTGACAGCAAACCGTCTCCCGCGTTGTTCATCATCTTCCGTCCGGACTCCACATCCTTCAAGCCGTAGCCTTCTGTACGGTGTCCCGGCGACGTCCTCATCCAGAGCCCGGTGCCGCCTTCGTCTCCGCTGTGGTTCCGGGGCATGGCATCACCAAAGCGGGCATCAAGTGCGCGGAGGTCTCTCTTCAAGCATGCGTGTCCTGAGGAGCCGCGAAATGTGTCCTGCTGGACGGACAATATCAACACATCACACGTGCGACACGCAGTCTACTAACACGCGCTGCGAGTGAACGCGTTGTCAGAGCGCGGCGAGGCGCGCTGTTTCAGTCAGTCTCACTCTGACCGCCCCTCTCTCCTCTCTCCTCTCTCCTCTCATCAGCCCTCTCCTCCAACCAGTTACACCACCGCCGCGCGTAAAGGTATCCACTCGCCTGTCCTGCGCACGGTGCCATCCAGGGGTGACACAATAACCAGTGACGGACACAGCGTGTGTCCGGTGGAGCTGGAGGAGAAGGTGTTTTTAGTATTAATTTCCAGCTCAGTCTCTCTTCCCAGTGCGCTCCTCTGCCGCCTGTTGCTTCAACAAGGCTGCGCGTCCACAGCAGATGCGCATCTGTGTACTGGCCCGTGCCCGCGATCCACTTTATCTCGATGGTCAAAGTAAAGAGTTTGTCTCTTAATCTCGCCTCCACATCACTGGAGAGTGGAGCGTTCAGCCTCCAGGAGTTGGTGTTTTTTTTTTTTTGTGGCGCCAAGGCGGCACAAATGCTAATGAGCAACCGTCGCTTCTTGAGTCATTTAATTTCCCGAAAAAGTTCCAAATTACACCACTATAGGTTTCTGAAAAGCCTATCAGGTAACATGGGTTCTGATGGGTTTTCCACTCGGTCGGCTGGAAAGGGAACCAACGAGGACGGCTCACTGAACATCTGCACAAAATATCATGCTATCACCAAATGAAGCTTTTTCTAAATTGAGTAATGTGTGTTGTGTAAATATCTTATATTTGATCACATTTGCATGAGAAAGACCCTGCAGTCGTTCTTTTCAAGACTGGTAACTGAAACCAGCATGTATGAGAGACACCTTTCTGGTGCACAGCTGGAATATTAATATTCTAAATGATGCAGAGTTTAATGAAGATGTATTGACGGTATCAGTCTATAAATAAAAATCTAAAATATCCCCAAAATATAAATACTGCTTCCTTTGTGTCACTATAGCCTAAGGTGAAAGTGTTTTAAAAAAAAAAAAAAATGCGTCAGTTAGGCCTCAGCATGAACTTCCTCTTCACATGTGCACTCTCCTGTAGACTTTTACTTTCTCATCATCAGCCTGAGCGGATGCATCGAAGCGCTGACCACATGTGTGAAGAAAACACTTGACTTCTTACAGCAGTATTGTGTGTGGCTGACAGCCTCTTCTATCAGCAGGAGTCCAGCATCTTGTCACAAATAGCTCAGTGTGTGAGTAACGGCCACAGAGAACGGAAGTGTGTGTTCTCGTATTTAGGAGCTGAGAGTGTGCAGGACTTTTAACAGCCTCAGAGCACTGACTGACTCCCTCCGTCTTCCAACAAAACTACTCCATCTACTGGAGACTGCAGCACCAGACAGCCTTTGTAGACACTACAATCTCACAGGTTTTGGATGCAAATCCTCTAAGTCTTGCAGTTTGCTCAAGTATATGATAGCCTGCTACATGGTCACAGGAATATACCTCATGGGCACTGGACCTCACACAGTTCGATGGGGGTTGTAATATTGGTGATCTAGGGCGTGAGACGTATTCCTCTTACACTGACATAACAGACAAACGAATCATACAATGCTGAGAAGAAGTACTTTACCAGACCATAGTAGCATTTCCCTTCATTTCTTCCTATGCATACTCAAATACTGCTCCGTTTCAATACATTTGAAACAGTCATTACAAATTGATGCCATTCAGCCAAACACTGTCCAAACCCAGAGAACTTGATTTGAAATTTTAGTGGAAAAGATCCCAGTGTTTCCAAAGGAACCAAATATGTCTGGTTAAATATAGGGGAAAGGTATAAAAGTCTTAGGCATGAAAGTTTATTCTTGACCGTGGAAATAACTGTTCTCGACTCAAGGTCCTCGCTTTTTGCAGCAGATGAAGTTTTCTCAGTTGTCACAGGGTCGAATCTGATGACATGTTGACATGACGCATCATTATCATGTCTTATAAGTAGGGCTGTAAATCGATTACAATAGTTAATCGCGATTAATCACAAATGAATCACACATTTTTTTATCTCTTCAAAATGTACCTTAAAGGGAGATCTGTCAAGTATTTAATCCTCTTATCAACATGGGAGTGGACAAATATGCTGCTTTATGCAAATATATGTATATATTTATTATTGGAAATCAATTAATAACACAAAACAATGACAGATATTGTCCAGAAACCCTCACAGGTACTGCATTTAGCATAAAACAATATGCTCAAATCATAACATGGCAAACTGCAGCCCAACAGACAACAACAGCTGTCAGTGTGTCAGTGTGCTGACTTGACTATGACTTGCCCCAAACTGCATGTGATTATCATAAAGTGGGCATGTCTGTAAAGGGGAGACTCGTGGGTACCCATAGAACCCATATACATTCACATATCTGGAGGTCAGAGGTCAAGGGACCCCTTTGAAAATGGCCATGCTAGTTTTTCCTCACCAAAACTTAACATAAGTTTGGAGCGTTACTTAACCTCCTACGCAACAAGCTAGGTAATGTTTGGTACCAATGGATTCTTTAGGTTTTCTAGTTTCACGTGATGCCAGTATCTTCACTCTAGCTTTAATACTGAGCCCGCTACAACCTAAAAAGTTGCAGTAAAGAAATGAGTGGCGTTAAAACAAATTTACTTTAGTGCATTATTATCACGTTAACTTTGACAGCCTTACTTAAAAGTGCTGTCATAAGTCATAAAAACAACAACATATCCATCTTCATGAAAACTGACCAAACTCAATCTGCTGATGAAGACCGTGTGACATGGAAATGGGGAAAAAAAAGAAATGGAAAAAAAAGTAATAATTGGATAGTGAGTTGGGATTGTTTTGTCAATTGATGTTTGTCTATTTCACTCACTGTTAACATCATATACACTTAGGGCGTATTCACACCTGCTTTGTGTAGTTGGGTTGAATTGAACCCTGGAGCGTTTACCCTCTCGGTGCGGTTCGTTTGGGCAGGTGTGAACACAGCAATCGCACTCGGGTGCACCGAAACAAGTGAACCGAGACCTCCTTAAAGGGGTGGTCTCGGTTCGCTTCCAAACGAACTGCGGTACGGTTCGGTATGCTTCGTTTTACGGTGAGAACATGATCCAGCCCAACTGGAGAAAGCATTGCGGCTTTTTGGATTAAACCAGCTCCGGTAGTGAGCAGCGCTGTGCACGTCAACAGCAGACACCAGACAACATCACTACAAAAGAGACTACGCTTGCCCTCTATTCACATCAGTACTAAACAGGTTTAATTTCAGGCTGTGTTGAAGACCACGGGCATACCTGATGGATCTTCGGAATATTTTTGGCCGATGAGCACGTCACAGTTTAAGAGGGTTAATGCACGCCTCCTCCTCCTCCGTCCTCTGTACGTCTTGATATGCACCTTTGCCAACTCCAGTGCATCAATACATTGTTTTCCAGTCGCAGCCGTGCCTCATTTTCCAACTGTATTGTTGCCTTGAGTGACAAAACTGCTACGAGGTAAAAAAGAAAAAAAGACGGCCAGGGCCAAGAACAAGCCGCGTAGTTGTCCCTCCATTGTTGCGTTCTGGAAGTCTGCTCTTCTTTGTTTACTTCCAGGAGTTTTCTAACATGGAAATTCTGACCAATTAGAAAGCAGTTTCTTTGCACACCAAACTTTCGATCCACTTGTAAATGCTGCCGTGTAAACACAAACCAAACTCAAGGCAATATGCAACATTATAACAATTTGGTCCCTGATTCAGACCAGAGCAAACAAACTACAGGCGTGAAAACGCCCTAACTGGCCACTTTATTAGGTACCCCTGTACAATGTCACATAAAGCAGCACCAGAACATCTATCTTTACAAAGATCACATTGTCATTGACATTTTGTCCTTTCTATTAACATACATGAGTGCAGACTATTAGAAACACCTCTCTAATGTATAATGCAGACCAGTACAGAACGACTAACAACAACCTCAACGCTACAACAAATAGTACAGTGTCAAACAAGATAAAAACCCATAAGCACTAGAATCTCATGTTTAAATGTGTTCATCTTCTGATACTTAATGTTGTTTTTCTACCTGAAAAAAGAAAAGACACTGAGGACAAAAGTGCTAAAATGTACTGTAACTGTACATGTTGAGGAGGAACTCAATATTTCCTCTCGTTCCTCTTGAGAGAAATCTGTGGTGAGTCTGCAAACTGTCTCTGTAGTTATCATCTAATCTGGTCACATGACAAGTTGACTTCCTGCAACGAGCGCATGCACCGTCATGCGTCTTCAACAAGTACAGTAAGGATGAAGAAATACAGCCTCACGTTGAACACGTCTCAAAGTAAACAGTCTTTTTCATGTCAGGAGACATGATTCAGCTTCAATGTCCTTTTTCCCAAAGTTTTTGTTTGCTTACATTTTTTTGCCCAGTTTCTTTGGGGGGGGGGGGGGGTCCTTGGTCCCTGTTTCCACCGATGTGTGACCTTTGACCTGATTAGACAGATTAACCCATTCCCTGGGAGCAGCATGGAAATTTTATGGTGGCCTCTGACATGTATGATCTGCGCTTCTCTTTTCCACCGTGGTCCATATCCACGCTTTGTGCACGGAGGTCGTGACCCCCTGATGCTGTGATGGGAGGGTAGTACCGGGGGGGAGGAAGGGGGCCCGGCTGGCATGGCGGGGCTGGTGGGAGGGTTAGTCAAGATTGCCTGCAGATATTATTTCGGGGGGGCCCTCTGCTTACTTAACGAGAGGATGTAGAACATAAATCTCCCAAGCCCTCTGCTGCACTGTATCATATGGGAGGTCACACATGAGGCCGCTTTGGTACAACTTCCTCTTCAGTCGCAGACGAACTGTAGCAGCACCCGATGCACAGAGTTATGGTGTTACTGTAGTAGTACACGGCTGTCATGTGCTTCTATCAACAAATACTAGATAATACAAGTTTTGCTCTCCAGAATCGTACCTCTCCTATATGAGATTATGTTTGTTCTTGGCATTGTCTTTTACAAAAGCTACATGGAGAGAGAAGAGCCTCCAGTTTGGGAACGGAAAAAAATGATAGTAAAGTCCACGCTATGAACGGAGAAACGGCCTTGCCTGTAACTGATGAAAATGATTAAATAGTAAATGGTTAATGGACTTTCATTTATATAGCGCCTTTCTAGTTTTCTTGTTTCTAGTCTAGCACTTTACACTTCATGTCAGCATTCACCCGTTCACAAATACATTCATACACTGATGGCAAAGGCTGCCATGCAAAGTGCCAAACTGCCCATCAGTATCTGATCTAAATACTCATTAACACACCGGTGGCTCAGCCTTCAGAAGCAGTTTGGGGTTCAGTATCTCAATCAAGGACACTTCGACACGACTGGAGGAGCCGGAGATCGAATCACCAACCTTCCAATTGGTGGACGACCCGCTCTACCCCTGAGCCACAGCCGCCCTGACATGTACACAGTAGTTAGCAGAGTACTGGCATAATGAATTAAGGAGCATAGACCTCATTTAAAGCAGCAGTGGGTAGTAGAAATGGAGCAAAATATGATAATGATTATTTTTATAAAACGGTCAGTATATCCTGACAGTAGTGCATGAGACAGGTAATCTGAAAAAAAATCATGTCTCTCTGTGTCCGTGTTCAATCAGATCCGATTTGAAGTCTGCCGTCTCTGAGCAGCTGTCAATCACTCGCGAACTCCGATTAAACGGTCAAACTAGGCAGCGCTGATCACATATGAATCAATATTCTGTTACTGTAATGACTATTTCTAACATAAAATGTTGTCAGAATCATCTTGTAGTGTACTGTTTAGCTGTAAAATGAGAAAGTTTGTGACACGGCAGCCATGTTGAGATCTGTCGAGGAAATACCAAGCACCGCCCACCAGCCGGAGCACAGCCAATAGGAACGCTCTCTCTCTCTGAAATGACCTGTGATTGGCCAAAGTCTCCCGTATGTAGATTTTCTAAAGCCTGAAAACAGAGCCATGAGGAGGAGCAGAAGTCTAGTTTTCTCTCAGAACACTTGGATTACAATATGCTGAAAGGTTATTATGGGATTTTTGCCCAATGATGCCCAAAACATTCTGCCTACTGAAGCTTAAATTACATTTATCCAATACAACAACAAACAGGATTTATCACTTTAGATGAGAAGGAATCAATATAATAGATAAGTAACATTAATACTGACATGTGACTTAGTTTCAAGTAAAGATCAAGTAAATGCACTTTTCTGACATGCTAGTTATATGGATATAAACCATGAAGGAAAAACTACTCCTTTACACGCAACAATAGAACAATAGAAATAGAAATAGGAGTCCAGCAATGAATTGAAAGTAAAGACAAATAAGTAGTAAATTGTTCTTAGAGCTGCATTTAGGTCTACTGCTTCTTCTTTTTTTTGGCCACTTGGGAGCAGGGGTGCCATAAAGGGGGGAAGTTACGACGATTCTAAGGAGACTGTGGCTATGGGCCCTAAAAATATATTAGAACATTAGGTTTTGTTTTTTTCAATAAAATATTATTAACCAATCATCATTAACATTTTTTCAGTTGGTAACACACTAAAATCACACACAAAGCACACTTATTTAAAGTGACCTCAGCTCAAGTCTCCAAAACTCTAAACACACTTTCTGCTTTGCACCCAATTTGCAATTAAACACGGCATTTTTTGCAGCACACTGCACACGGTTCTCTACATAAGACACAGGAATCTGACATAAAATCATTTGTTTGCCATTTGAAAACATTCAAAATGATACACGCATGGACCAATTGGCCAATACACGTGCCACCTGCCCAAACACCTAATTGCTTGATTGTTGGCTCATCAATCAGGATATACAGTAAGCACTATAGTAAGACCACAGGTGAGAACCTATTTACAACAGTAATGAAAGCCAACATACAGCAATGAGAGACCTGTTTTCAAAAACGTGTATTACAGTATTGAAAAAGCTGTAAGTCATGTTTTCTTTTTTGTCTCCATTAAAGTTTTTGCTGTGTTTATGTACTACATTCCATTTAGAATATGTTCTGATCAGATTTTCAGTGCAAAATGCAACTTTTGGAAATGCATGGATGCATCGACTGATATTTACAATGTGGAGAGAAACAAATATTCATCACGGTGCAACATAACACGTCAATATATTCATGTACTTTAGCTACTCTAACAATCTCTCTGAAACAATCTAACCCAGACTATATCATTGGAAAAGTAGAAAGTGCTTCAGATTGAGCACAGCAGTGTTGTGGATCAAACAGAATCAGATCCTATGAACCATGTGTGTGCCATACGGTGACAAAACTGGGTTTTTATAAATTATTGTATAGTTTTGAATGAAGTGTTTCATTTGTAAATATGTGAAGTGTTCTGATACATGTGGGAATTGTGTGTAACGTTAGTGTTCGACAAAACAAGCCTGTTTTCAAAATCGTGTTTAAAAAAAGAATGTTTTATTTACAATGTATTAATAAAACTAACTTTCTTTTCGACAAAATGCAAACATCCAGAGAGCTATCCGCTGTTTTTTACCAGCTGACAGCAGCCATAAACTGTTTACTCTCCTGCACACACCTGTATTAACTGGGCAGTCAATGGACAACCTCAATGAAGCTTCGAAGCTACTCATAGAAATACAATTTCCCACAGTCAGTGAATGTAGCCTCTCCTGCTCAGAGCGTTGTATTTGAGATGAACCTCTTTAACTGTGGTGTTTAAAACAAAAAAACAAGGCTTTCTAAATTAAAATGGACAACCAGTATTCTTCTCTTCTACGGATATACTCACATAAATTATGAATAAACAGTTGAAACTGTTAGCTAAACCTGCTGTAATGGATACATGGTTGAACTATAGTTAGCTAAAAGTAACGTTTTGGTTGACTGGTTTAGGCTACCTTACCCGCCACTGGGACTCTGACATCCACGGCTGTGTGACGCAGGGCTCAGGTGGGGGTGGTGGGGGTCCTCATGGATGCTGCCTGGTTGGAGTAGAGGTCCTCACCAGGCTCTTTAACGAGACGACTTTCTAATCGGTAACTTGTGTTTTATTTCCGAAGTACAATGTCTCTGCTATCCTTTTCTCTTTTAGCCTTTCTCTTTGCTGCTCCTCTGCTCCGCCGGGTTTGATTCATGTCTGTTAGTTAGCAGCTAGCATAACTTCTAGGTAAGCTAATGTTAGTCAAACTTTCAAACTGTGCTTTCCAAAAGAGTCCCCCAGTCACCTGAGCCTAAGTCCCGCCCCTTCCGGTGGACTCCATGGGACCTTATTTGAAATGTTTTTTGAAATAAGTTTAGTTATTTATGAACGGTAGTCAACAGCCAGAGACAAATATTGTTTTGATCCTATTTGGATTGCATCATGAATCACACAGATGATGTTTGTCTATTTAAAAGATCATTTTGCAAGTCAAGAAAGTCTCAGTTTTCTAGAGGTTTGTCGTAGTGTCACTTAGTTTAGAGTGAAACCGCTCAGTGAACTACTGTACATCTCTGGTCTCTAGCTGGCTAGCTAACTAAGCAATGTTCCAGGCATTGTGTAAGTAGCAATGTAGCATTACCTGATGTGTTTTATCCAGTAACTCCTGGTCTTTTTATCAGCCAGGAAGCGAAAGAACAAGTAATAAAACCGTTAAAATTGTTGCTAAATAAATGTAATGTAATGTTATAATCTATGGTAATCTCTATTAATATATCATATTTCGTGAGTTTATCATAAATACTTAAAAATCACAAATTTCAACATGATTGATAACCACAGCTGTTACATAAATGTAGCAGAATTAAGTGCAGTATTTTCCTTCTGAAATGTAGTGAGTGAAACTACATTTTCAAAATGTAATATAATAATGTAATAACATTTTGGCAGGCTTATTTATAAATGTTAGCATACTGACCATTTATTTTCACATTTGCTGACAAGGAATCGTTTGTTACTATGTGAAAGAGGAAATGTGATGATTTATTCGTGTATCTGACCTGAACGTATCTTGCATTTGAATTGTTCAGTTATGCAGAGAAACACTTGTAATGTGTTTAGACTTTAAAGGTCCCATATCATGCTCATTTCCAGGATCATGCTTGTATTTTTTGTTTCTACTAGAACATGTTTACATGCTGTAATGTTCAAAAACCCTTTATTTTACCTCATGCTGTCGGCCTGAATATACCTGTATTTACCTTCTGTCTTAAACGCTCTGTTTTAGCACATTTCGCCGGAATTGCAAAAGAATTGCGTTGCTAGGCAACAGCCTGGGTCCATGTGTGCTCCCGGTCAGCTGATGACATTCACATACACTGCAACCAGGTATAAACTGGGTCACATTTAGAATGTTTACATTTAAATCTGTGTAAAGGGTCTAAATATTGTATTTTGTGACATCACAAATAGACAGAAATCATGACAGCTTGTTTCAAACGCAGAGTTTCTGAATACGGGCTGTGTTTATTTCCCTGTGGATTGAGCGTTTCGATACTTCCACAGTATTTATATAGGACTTAAACCGGCTTTATAATAAAAAAACATGAAAATCTCACTTTTTTTATAATTTTAGGACCTTTAAGACTCTTTGAATTTATCCCCTCAGTTTAAGGAGGTGCTGCTTTGCTGAGTCATACAAGTGAAGCATTGACTGAGGACGTTTATGGGACTATGAAAATATTAACTTTCCCACAAACCAGCAGATCCCATTTTGAAATATTTTTTTCGCTCTGACCTTTTGACATTGTGTCAAAGGTAACTGCAGGCTGAGAGAATAATAAACATAAAAAATCAGTATTATTTTTATCTTAGAGATTTGAGGGGAAACACTGAAATGAAGGCGAGCCAAGAAGCAGTTTTTCTTCCACACATTCTTTTTATTTGTAAATAATAAAAATGAACTTTTTTTTTTAAATATAAAACATACACATCATTTGAGCCACATCTGTTATACAAACAAGTAACGTTGCAGTGAATGCTTTACTTTTTTCTAATTTTTCTTTTTGTTTCAGTGGAACACAGAAGTTGTAAACAATCAGCAATTTTTTTTTTCCTGTTAATACTGACAAAGAAAAAAGAAAAACCAGCTTCACCGGACAATGAAAAGAAAAGTCAACCCTTCTGAAGTGGGACTGAACATGGCCGGGGGGTTCAGACATTGGGTTTGAAGCACAAAGAAGTGTTCAGACATCGACTTTCAGAGTAGTGGTACACCTGTAGTTCTCACGGCTGCTGTGTTTGAGCTCGGCCGGGTTGTGACTCAAGTCCACGGTCTTGTGTTGTCCCACTGCATGGTCCCTAATGACGTATTAATTGCTCCTCATTATATGACTTGGCCCCTTTGCAAATATCACTGAACCCAATGAAAACCCAGCTGAATGGCTGTGCTGTATTTACAGTTTATGACTCTCTGTGCATCTGCATTTATTCTTTATATAACTTAACAGTTCATGTGTTCGCATATCTGAAATCATTATGTTGAAACATAATTCATATTTCCATATAAGTGGATCTGATTTGTACATATTTATTCATACATCACCTCAGCCCCTTGGAGGTATACTATGATGTGGAATAACAGTAGGAGGGGCTGTGAGGTCTGCTCAGTACCGCTGTACAGTATCGTACATCTTCCAGAGGGTCGAGGAAAGACATCACCGTAATCTTGGGATTTAGTTTGAGAGACATTCAGCACCGGACTGAGGGATGTGGCATTGACTGCAGTCGAGTTCAAACGTCTTTGCGTAATGGGAATGGCTTCGGTTTCTTGGTTTTATCTCTTTAATATTCAAGTACGAGCAAACTGTACAACTGCATGCAACATACAAGCGGCCCTACAGTATGTGGAACTAACACACGTATCTAGTTCAGTATCTTTTTTTTCTGTATCTGTTTTGTTTTACAAAAAGGTGCATGCAGCTTGGAACAGGTTCCAAAGTCATGCTGGCCCCGCCTTTTTCCTGGTGGGAGGAGTCTGCAGGCCGAACGGAGGATGAGCATTGGTGTTGGTGTCCCGACAGATCGGTTCTGATTGGTTTACTTTCACATTCACAGAGATGCACAAAGGAAACTGTGAGCGATTCTTCTTTTCTGTGTCTTTGTCCGTTTCCTTTACGACGAGACAAAGAGATGAATGGAACCGGCGACGGGATTGTTGCTTTTTTTCTTTTTTTTAACTATATGTTTTTTTTCAAAAAGTTAAACTTTTTGTTGTAAAAAAATCAAGCTCTTGTGCTCGTGTTTGAATTTCAAAATAATGTCAACTAAGGGTTGGTTAAAAACGTGCTAGGGTGAGGGAATGCACTCCTCAAAAAATGTGAAAAATTAGTCCTATCTTGCTCTCGGTTTTTTTGTTGTAGTTTTTTTTTTTTTTTACAGTGATGTTGAACCCTTGTGATATTTCAAAGTGACATAAATTGTATTTATTGGTCAACCTCCCAGGAGGCCTAATATACATCTATACAAAGACGACTGGCCTGGACGTTTGCCAGCGGTGGAACAAGGAAAACAACGCCGCACGCTAATCTCACCGTCAAGTGTAAAAATCTAAGCTGTGTCATCATCACCGGTCCTCCGCTGCATAACACTTGCGGACATTTAATAGTTTTTTATCTCTTGTGTTTTGTTTATTTTTTCTCTCCATGCACACACCAGATCGACAACATTATCATGAGCATTTTACGTACCGTAAAAACATTTTGTGCCAGTAGTAACGAAGGGAAAGAAATGAACGAACAAAGCAAACACGCTAAAACAGTGTGGCTTCAGAGCAGCCATGGTAAACATACTGAAAGGAGGATTTTTTCGACAGAGAGAGAGGGACCAGTGATGCGGCTCCAAGGTCTAGGCACCAGAAGAAGGCCCTGTGCTTCCAGACTGAATACCCACGCGAGAGCACCCTGCGTGGCGGCAGGAGTGCCAGCAGTCTGTTGGGGGTTCTGGAGGAGGCCACTGCAGAGAGGACTGCGCCACCTGCAGGCGTGGAGGGTGATTACCTCTATCTCGAGTCCATACATTCTGATGCTTAACGTACATTTCTTTGCTTTTGTTGATTCAGTTAAAAATCACCCTGCTTCATTTGATTCTCTGACACTGTTTTCGTCTCCCGTCCGGAGAGCTACTGCTTGTTGTCTGTCGACAGCCCTGCTTCTTCAGCATACACAGAGAATGAGATATTTCTGAATGGATATGAAACACTGAAATGTGACGCTCCCTACAACAGACAAAATTAACCGCGGCAGGAGTGATTGTCAGATCTCAACAAAGCTTTCTCGTTGTGACTGCTTCTGATTGTTGTTGTTCTACATTTCCGCCATCCCTTTTTTTTTTTTTTTTTCTCTCTACAGTACGGTTCATGAGTTTGTCATTCGTCGAGCGCCGTAGAGCTGTTATGTCCACTAGGATCGGACCCCGGGAGGTCCGGAGGAGCTGTCGAGTGACGACTGGGAAGCCCGCCGAGTTAGGGAGGCGAGCGTCGGATCCACCAAGGACGACGGCGGGAACAACTTGTACCATCCAATGACTGTGCTTGATAAGTCCAGCTCCTCCAATAGGATTTGTGCAACTCCCATGAAGCTTTTATGGTCCATGCGGCCGTAGTCTCCCCATACAATCACCTGAAGGAAAAATCATTTTCTGTCAAATTACACAGCAAGCCTAGTTCCTCCTGTTAAAGCTAGGGCTGTCAAAGGTATCGCGATAATAACGCGTTAACACAAATTAGCTTTAATTAATTTCTTTAACTCATTCACGCAAATGATCTTTCAGAGGTTGTTGCGGTGAGTGAAGATACTGGCTTCACATGAAAATAGAAAACCTAATGAATCCATCGGTACCAACCATGTCTTACTAGCGTGTCATGAAGGAGGCTAAATAACGCTCCAAACTTGTGCTAAATTTTGGAGAGGAAAAACTACCATGGCCATTTTCAAAGGGGTCCCTTGACCTCTGACCTCCAGATATGTGAATGTAAATGGGTTCTATGGGTACCCACGAGTCTCCCCTTTACAGACATGCCCACTTTATGATAATCACATGCAGTTTGGGGCAAGTCATAGTCAAGTCAGCACACTGACACACTGACAGCTGTTGTTGCCTGTTGGGCTGCAGTTTGCCATGTTATGATTTGAGCATATTCTTTATGCTAAATGCAGTACCTGTGAGGGTTTCTGGACAATATCTGTCATTGTTTTGTGTTGTTAATTGATTTCCAATAGTAAATATATACATACATTTGCATAAAGCAGCATATTTGCCAACATGTTGATAAGAGTATTGAATACTTGACAAATCTCCCTTTAAGGTACATTTTGAACAGATAAAAAATGTGCGATTAATCGGCATTAAATATTTTAATTGATTGACAGCCCTAATATATTTATTATTGTAAAGGGGAGACTCGTGGGTACCCATAGAACCCATTTTCATTCACATATCTTGAGATCAAAGTTCAAGGGACCCCTTAGAAAATGGCATTACTTAACATATCTCCCTTTAAGGTACATTTTGAACAGATAAAAAAATGTATGATTGATTTGCGATTAATTGTTATTAACTACGGACAATCATGCAATTAATCCCAATTAAATATTTGAATTGATTGACAGCCGTAATTAAAACACATTTAATCAGTATGAGTTTGGATTAAAACATTTAACTTTGTGATGAGGAGGAATATATGTCGGGCTCACCTGTAAGACTTTACCCTGTGGGCTCTCCTCGAATAGCAGTGCTTGCTGGTACAGTGGGTCAAGTGTTTTCCGTGCAATCTTGGTTTTCTTTTTGGCTACGTACGCTCCATTATTCAGCAGATAGACCTTGACGTATGGAGCTGAAGGCAGAGACAGAGCAATAAAAAAGCCATTAGTGAGGAACACAGAGACTCTCCAATAGAATCCAGATCAGATCTCGCGGCTGCTTCTATCTTTATGGGAAGGGAAAGCACAGAGCGAGCTTTTGGCCGGGTCTATCTACTGGATGCAGAGTGTTTATCATATAATAATGTGAGGAATGTATGACTGATGTCTTGAGGGGACGGGGAGGGATTAGTTAGCTCTTTCAGGTTGCTCAGGTTCTCACCAGGGAGGTTTTTGGATCCTGGCTTTTGTACGAGTCCTCGAGCCCTGATAACTTCCACCTCCAGCTGACTCTTTTTCTCCATCATACCGATCTGGATGTCACCTGGGAACAGCAGAAAAGGGAAAAGACGGTTGGTTCATACGACAGGAAGATGATGACGGTGCGTACAGTAGAGCTAAAAGGTGCTGACAGCTGCAAGGTGAACATGCAGTCAGAAGAACATCGGTGGTAGTCACTGCACACTTAGAAATATATGAGTAGGGATCTTTTATTAATACTGATGAGAGCAGTATATTGCATACTTAATATTTCATTAGATTCATTATGTCACACTATATTATTGCATTATATAGTATCCTATACTATATAATGCTGTAAACTATATTATTACTATATTAATATAGATATATTTACATATTATTACTTATCATAATATTATATTACATTGTATTGTACCCTGTTATAGTAGTTAGTATCTCTCACAATTACATATAAATACACTATAACATGACATATACAGTATAGTGTAATAGATGTAATATAATATCTCATATATGAACCTCTGTCATACCACATTACATATGATGTCTAGTACACTTATCTTGCTGACTGCTACTATCACACCACTTTGTCACTTTTCTGAGAGACGGTACTGCACTATTAGTTTAAGGTTCAACACCAGTAGTATGGAGGACAGAACCTGCCAAAATCAAAAATCAATAAATAAATGACTTGGTAAATAATTCATAATTAAAGGGACTGTTTGTAACTTCTTACACGTATAAATCATTGCGGGTCGGTGTCCCATGCGCGCTCGCGTGTGGCTACGCTGTTCAGACTCAGACTCCAACACAAACTACACGGAAGCACCAAAACCTCTTGGTTGTATCTAGTGAAGCCCGTCTGTGTTGGACGGGGAGACCATAGCTTTGGTCTCCAGGACCGGAGTCTCTGCTGTACTCTGCTCCTCTGCCTGCTTCCCTTCACTCACACACTGCACTCGTTCTCGCTCTTTCGCTCCACTCTCACGTGCATGTGCGCACCCTACACACTGCAGAAGAGTTAATTTAGCTCTGAGAATATCTAGTGAATGTACAGTGGACTTTTGTGCAGAAATAACTGCTGCAGCTCCTCCAGACCAACAGAGGTTTCCCGTGTCTTGTGAAGTGACGGGGCTCCGCAGAGAGAAACGTTATCGTCTCCGACCAAAACTCCGGTGTCTCCCCTGTTCCCTCCGGCCGCGGTCGGGAGGCTGAGGCAGGAAAAGCCAACACTAGGATCAGCATTGATTCATGGAGAGACCTTCGTCTGGTCAGCTAACATTACTGCCAAGCAGCTGAAATATAGAGTGATATTGTGGTTTTAGTTGACGTGTGTCGCCTCACTGTTTTGAGGGATGCTCGTTCATTTCTATGTAGAGCGAGCACAAGCGCGAGCTCGAGCAACAGGACGCTGACTTTCGTTGACTTAACGGCCACAGGTGTCACTGTTAACAAGACATTTCTGATTCTTACAAACAGTTTAAGTCATTAAATGTAACAAAAATAATTTTAAAAATAAATGTAGCCATTCATTAATTAATAAAATGTGACGTAAATTGATATTTCTGTTTTAATTTGCTCCTTTATTTATTCATCTTTGTATGTATTCCCTTATTTATTTACTCTTCTGCTTAATTTTCACTTTTACTTATTAATGTATTAATTTACTATTAATTATTTTTGCATTTATTTTTCTTTATTTTATATTCATTTTAAAATGTATATATTTATTTATGCATTTATTTACTTATTTCTGCACAATTTTCCCTTTTCATTTCATCCCTTATTTATTTCCCCAAACTTGTTTATTTTTGTACTCTTTTCTTTATACATTTCTTTACACATTTGTTTTTGCATTTCTACCTCATTATGCAAATGAGGGGCCTGTCACTCAACGTGTGTCATCCCATCAGAGCATCATGGGTCAGAGTGCAAAAATGGACCATATGCTAGCCAGCTAGCTGCTCTGCCTGGTACCGATACAAGTGTGCGTTATTATCAGGTATCCAGTTATTTACTGATTTATTTATTGATTTTGGCAGGTTCCGTCCTCCATACTGTAGGGAGTAACCGATGTATATTGCTTGCCTTGTTATTTCGACTTGAACTTCACTTGCACTTGTAGAGTTTTAATTTTTATATCTATGCTCATTGCTTATTATTATTTCCTCCTTGGGTATCAACAGAAGCTTATCTTATATAGCTTATCTTTAAAAAATGACTGATTAATAATCAGAATATAATATCATGAAAAATAAAATAAAATCTATAAATATACGTTAAAATAATATTCAATTAATATTGTAAAGGCAAAAAAATCGGAAAAAAAGAAAATAAATAAATAATTTAAAAACATATACAAGCAAACACATAAGAAAAAGAGAAAAATATTTAAAAAATATTAAAAAGGAGAAAGAGGAGAGGAGTGTCAGGAGAGCTTGAGGAGGGGAGAGTCAGAGGAGAGGAGAGGAGAGTCAGAGGAGAGGAGAGGAGAGTGTGAGGAGAGGAGAGTCAGAGGAAAGGAATGGAGAGGAGAGGAGAGCGTGAGGAGGGGAATGGAGAGGAGAGTCAGAGGAGAGGAGAGGAGAGGAGAGGAGAGTCAGAGGAGAGTGTGAGGAGAGGAGAGTCAGAGGAGAGTCAGAGGAGAGCAAAGGAGAGAACGATCAAGAGGAGAGGAGAGGAGAGCAAAGGAGATGAAAGGAGAGAGGAGTATCATCAGCATGTTACCTATTGCAGGAGTAGCCAGTGTTTGCCGTCCCACTAGCTGAGCCGGTCCAAGGCCATCCAGGAAATCACTGAACTGACTGCTGGCCCCCAGATTGACTCCAGAGAAGAGCAAACTAACACAGAAAACACACAAACACCGATTCATTAGGACAAAAATGGGCGCTATCACCACACCGTCAGTAGATTGTAGGCAGTCGGCATACTTTCAGACTTCAGAGCTCATATCGCTGCCTGCCTTCAGGAGAACCCATTTGCTGCCCGTCATTATTTACAGCACGAAAAACATTTCGGAAAATGGCGAAGCGAGAGAATCCATCACAGAAAACACCAGGCCTTAATTAGATTCAGTCAAAGTGTGTGTTTTATCATTGCTTCACTGAGCCAACGTTTTTTTTTGACAGAGTGCTCATTATATTACACTCTGTTTACGGTCAGTCACCCGACACATGTACATGCAGAGATGAAGTGTATGCCTGGATATAATCCCTCACAACGTGTTGGCAAACACACTTAACTGCCACTCATGTCATTTTACTGAGGGGGGGTTTAGTGGGCAGCTACAGTAGCTTCATCAGTGTAACGTTTGCTATTTGAAATCAATGAAAAAGAAAATAGAATCAACAGCATTCTCCTTCCCCCTGAGACCCGCGGGATCGGGAAGGTACAGATATATGAAAAGACCTATGACCTAATGATAATGCTCCAAATTTGCTAGCATGGCCCATTTTCAAAGCGGTCCCTTGACCTCTGACCTCCAGATATGTGAACGAAATGGGTTCTATGGGTACCCACGAATCTCCCCTTTACAGACATGCCCACTTTCTGATAATCACATGCAATTCTTTTTTAAATGCAATATAAATGTGTTATTTTCATCTAATTTAAAATGATGTGTTTGAATATCTCTGCATACTGGGGTACCTGAATTACATAAATTGGGTATCACTGTAAAGCTGAGACTCTTGTGGATCCGATGAGCCCAACTGTATTCATGTGTGCTATAGACCATTTTCTGAAACTTGACCAGACTGTATAAAATGACCTGTGGTGACCTCTAGGATAATCACAGCCTCATGAAACTTTACAGCCACAAACTAGAGACCTAGAGCATTCAGAGGATGGATGGCTTTCCTAGCTAGATTAACAATTACAGGATTTATGAGCAGTTTAAACAACACACAAGTGCTCGCCATCCAATCACTGAAAAATGCAATTCTTGCAGAAGTCTCCAAATGTCAAAAGTTTTTGACACCAAATCACAGCATGGCTTTTTCTGTGATGTTCCTCGAGTTCTTGGTGTCTTAATGTGGTATTTTGGAGGGATTATCGATTATTTTGTATCAATTCTCCAGTGGTAAAAAATGGTTAAATTTAGCACCAAATGTGTGTATCGATGCAAAAATTACTGCAACAACTTATGAGACATAATAGAGCATGAGAATGACCATCATATACCTCTATCATAATGTTCTAAACCCTTTATTTGTTCTGATTTATGACTAGAACAACTTGACTCAAATTAATCTTCAGGTTCCCAGCTTTCAGATGATGTACACCACTTCTAAGTGACATCTACTGTTGATCTGCTATCTCCTCCTAAAGACCCCCTGGACCCCCCTAAAGAAGACAAAAACGTGTCTATTGTGGATCTCAGAGGGATGAGTGAGAAAAAATTAATAAAGGAGGGAAAAATGGTTGATTGAAGCAGGAAGTGTGCGGTTTACTGACTTTCCCTCAGAGTTGCAGCTGTTCATGCTGCCGTTGTTGGACTCTCTGCTGGGCTGGCGGCTCATGTTCCTGGTCAGCTCTACTGCCATGCCGGTCTCCGTGCTCCTTTGGATGGGTGCACCCTTCTCCTTCTTACTCTTCCCCTCTGGATGAAAGAGGACAGACATCACAATGTTGGAGTCAGAGGTGCTGTTGGAGTTATTTTTCACCTTTATTTCACCAGACAGAATGTGCAGATGTGCTCTTTTACTTTTTTTTCGCCCTGTCTAAGGGCTGATTCAGAAGGAGAGTACAAGTCTACTGAAAAACAGTATTGATGAAATGAGTGACGTCTGCACACCGACTCCGCTAGATGACACTAAATCCTAAACACTGGTCCTTTAACTAAGCCACTACCAATGCCCCACAAAGTGTGTTGTTAATTGATTTCCAATAATAAATATATATATACATTTACATAAAGCAGCATATTTTCCCACTCCCATGTTGATAAGAATATTAAATTCTTAATTTGATGATTCATTGCGATAAAATAAATATAGATAAATATTTCAATCGATTGACAGCCCTAATCTTGACTTTTAGTCACTGGTATGGGTCAAGCTGGAATCCTACATTTCCCATAATGCAACTAAAAAGCATCTTTTGTTAGCCCCTCTCTGTCTTGTAAATACACACGTCCCTCAAACTTCACAGCCCCAGTGTGTGACAGGCTTTCTGACATCCAGGTTGAGATAACCCCTGTAGACATCATCAGTCATTTTTTCAGACTTTAAGTTCCTCCAGAGCCACAAAAGACCTAATACAACCGTTTTCACAGGCTGAATAGTATCCCCCCACCCCCACCCCACCAGTAAACAGGACTCCATATGTAAAATCGTTGCATTGTCCCTTTAAATCATTGCTGCCCCACAAAATGTTACATTTAGAAAAAGAAAAATCACAGATTAAGAAGCAAAGTCCCTTTAACTCACGTTGTGGTAAGGAAACAACAAACAGTGTAAAGAAGTGGGCCAGCTTCCAGAGCACATTTATCAATGAAGTATGGCATTTTTTATATCAAACAATTCACTGGTGGAAAAGAAAATAACAAGACAGCCTACAGATCCAGTTCCGTGACTTCTCTTTCTGAAGCACTGCCAGAGTCGCACCCATGTCCTGCTGAGGCTGGTAATCAGTAGTAAACAGGAAATTGTTGGGCAGAAAAGCAACCCAAACAACAGTGTGTGTGACCAGCACACACTTGGACTGGGGTGTGTCCGACCTTCTGACTCATAATATTGGCAGATATTGTGCAAAGACAAAAATGTAGCTGCATTCCTGAGCCTCCCTTCATCCCTTGTGCATGCTGAGCATGAGAGGATTTCTTTACATCTAGCATGTGAGCTTCATATAAGTAAGAATTATCTTAAAATCCTAAAGTTGAAGTCTCCCTTACCTGCTTTCTGCTCTCATCTATCACGAACAGGAACGATTTTTCAAATGAAGGTTGATCTCTGCACTATCTGTGCTTTTTACATCAGGAGAGGGGGCGGGGGGGCGAGAGGCCCCCTTAGGCTTAATGTTCTCTAATAGCTTTTTATGTCCACTACAAAGGAGGAGGAGTACAGTGTTTGGCTTTCATCACGAGTCCTACACACCACCCTGTGGTAAAAGTGCATGCTGGACTCCGACCAGCCAGACACTGCTGTGTGACTGGGAGCTGAGCTGCGAGGGGCTCTCAGCATGGCCACGATGTTCTGAAACTCTCTGAAACGTATTATTTGGTTGTTTGTCTTTCTAACGAGCGCCGGGGAAGCGGAAGTTTGTCTTTTACACAACAAAAAGGACACTGCTTCGGTACAGTCTGCTTCTCAGGACAAATCCTCTGGATTGGCTCGATGTGAAACACAGTCTCAGAGTTTAATGCAGGTTTTTAAAACATAAATTAAACTGTATGTTGTTGAGTACTTTAATGGTACATGTCCACAGGGGCGTTTTTTTTGTTTTATCGCAAGGGAGCGCCTTGTTTCACAGGGATGCACCGATACTGATACCGGATCAAATAGCTGTATCAGGTATTGGAGACAATGGGTCCAATCTATTCAATTTAGCTCAATGTTTATATACTACATACATTATAGACTGGAATTGTAATTCCTGTTTAATTTTTGACCAATTTGTTGCTGCATTAAAAAGGTCTACACTTGTTGTTGTATTGTAGATTTGGTTCCTGTTCCTGAAGATTTTTTACCAAGTTGCTAGTGTACAATTTATTATTTTAATAATAAATACAAATTCTGCTAATTTTGAAGATTTTTTACCAATCTGCTGGTGTTCGATTTATTACTTTAAAGCTTCAGTAGTCAGTATATTTTTGGCATCATTGAGCAAAAATTCCATAATAACCTTTCAGCATATTGTAATTCAAGTGTTCTGAGAGAAAACTAGACTTCTGCTCCTCCTCATGGCTCTGTTTTCAGGCTTTAGAACATCTGGCCTGTGACGGGAGACTTTGACCAATCACAGGTCATTTCATTGAGAGAGCTTTCCTATTGGCTGTGCTCCGGTCATGTGACCGGAACTTGGCGTTCCTTCACCAGATTTCACAATGGCGGCAGCGTCACAGACTTTCTCATTTTACAGCAAAACTGTGCACTACAAGATAATTCTGAAAACATTTGAGGAGAGAAATAGGCATTAACGTAACAGAATATTGATTAATATTTCATCAGCGCTGCCTAGTTTGACTGTTTGGTCGGAGTTTGCGAGTGATTAACAGCCAGCTCTCATTGACAGCAGATGGACAGCAGACCTTAGATCAGATCTTACTGCTTGTTTTCCTCCAGTCTGTGAAGTGAGGCCGTTAGGAGCACTGTCAGGATATAGTGACCGTTTTATAAAAATAACTTTTTTTATTCATATTTGCTCCAATATCGCCTACTTCAGCTTTAATAATAAATAAAAATTCAATTTCTATAAATAAAACAAATTTACATTTTACATTTTGTTTTACAAAGTTAAGAAAACCATATTTAAGTCTCAGCCTGATGTTGCCTTACACATTAAGAATGATCCAAGTCACTTCCACACAGTGAGGCAAACAGCTTATTAATTAAACACTGGTATCAGATCGGTACTCGGTATCGGCCGATACCCAAAGCCCAGGTATCTGTACCGGTATCGGGACTTAAAAAGTCGGATCGGTGCATCTCTACTTCCCAGCATTGGACGCTTGATAGGTTGCCACTTAGGCAAGCTGCTCCCAGCTTTCAAAACGGAACCAATATGGCGCCTCGTCTGGAAACGGTCTTGTTTTATATTGCAAAAATAGTTCACCGAAATGTGTTTCTGAAAAGATTTTATTCCACGCAGTTGCTAAATCTGAGTATGCAAGTCACGCCCGATGCCCCTGATTTGCATAAAGTAGCCTAGTTAGTAGGGATGTTAATAATTAACCATTTAACCAACATTAAGAATTTTAACCGATTAACGCTATCAGTTAAACGGTTAAAAGAAATCTAAAAAAAAAATTAAAAGCTGAGCAAAACTCAGCTTGTCATTTAAAGGGGAATAGCTGGTCCACCTTGACAGCCCACCTTAAGTGAGTCTGAGCCGAAGTTACAGATACAGGAAGTTGGTTCGGGTCTTGAGGAGTTGTAGCATTTAGTCACCGACAAATAAATTGTACACACTACACAGTTAAGTTCACAGCTGTAACGCCACCGGCAACCACACACCCACTGTCGCCACACACACACGGTTTGTCGGAAACTCGCTAAAGTTACGCCGCGCTGACAGACCGCATGTGTGTGACAACGGCGAGCACGAAGCCAACAGCAACGCTACAGCTGTGAAAGTAGCAAAAACACATACAGGTCTGTCGGACACTCAGTAACGTTACGCCGAGTTGACAGAGTAGCCGGGCAGACACACTGCTGACAACCTCACAGCTAAACTAACTGATGGAGTTGTCTGTTTTGCACATACACTGCAGCTGGTGATAAAAGATGGATTTAACCTGTTTGTATATCAGCTTTTCTTTGCAGCTGGGCGGCTTGTTAGGCACTAAAAATAGCACCGCTGCGTGAAACACATTAATCTTACGGTTAACGGTTAATAATCGGTTGACGAGGGTCGGTTATCGGTTAGAAAAAACTTCAAAATGTGCATCACTAGCCTAGACCTCAACTTTATGCAAATGAGGAGCGGCCAACGTGATGCCCTGTCTCTCGAAATCGCGCCGGCATGCTACCAGAATGCATTGCACGGCTGCTTACCTAGACAATGAATGGGAAGCGTGGAAAGGAGATAGGCTATGGACATGAATACCATTAGTAAATGCTTTTGGGTTTGAATGTAGCATGGTGCTGGGCCTTTGAATGTGCTTTGGTGTGAGTGTGTTACTATAACCGTTTGCAATCTGCTAAAACCAAAATCAACCTGCTCCCAGAGACGCATCATAATAGTGCCAGTAAGACACTTGGTTACTAGGGAACAAAAATGTGCCTATTTTGTGCACCCATCAGCCATCACCATTATGCTCCAGCACCTGTAAATCATCTAAATCATTTCATATTCAGCCCGTCGCCAGGAAAAAATGTCGGCATTGGACGTTTCTGCAAACCAGGGATATGTTGACGTTTTTTGCATTCGGTCAGAGCAAGCAACGCAGTTTAAATAGAGAAAGAGGCATGCCGGGCGGGCGGGAGGTAGGGGAGGTGGATGGGCCCAAAAAACACCAGGCTTTCATCCAGGAGACCGCTGTTTGCGTCACGTTACAATCAGCTGTTAGTTTGTCACAACGTTCAGCGTCACTTTCACCGTACAAACAGAGTAGTTTTGAGCCCAACCATGTAGTTCTTTCCTTGTTATGTTGTTACATTATTATTTGAACACAAATCATGATATTTTTCTAACCTTAACTCTCATGTCATTTCTGGTCAAAAGAAACCCAAAATGCCGAACTCAAGGCTTCAAAACCGCAGTCCACAAACTAATGGGTGACGTCACGGTGACTACGTCAACTTCTTATATGCAGTCTATGGTCATTCCCCATTGATCCCGCCCCTGGTTTTCCGTCATCTCTCCACTATTGACTATCAATAAAGGCATAAAATCACCCCCCCCAAATCCTTTTTTTTTTTTAAAAAAGGCAGAGATGTTTTGGTCTCAGGTGCAACACCTGTTCTGTTGGTTGTTCATGTTGATAAACTGCACAGTTCAGTGCAACTTGCTACATTAAAAAAGTTCATTTTCATGCTATTTTTTGCAGCCTTGCTAAATGAAATTTACACATTACTTGAAAATAAAAAAAACAAGAAAATAAAATGTGTGTGTGAGTATCATTGACTTAGTGTCTACACTATTTTTTTGGGAGGAAATTTGCCACATTCATATCACACATAACTAGCGGGATACACAGCCACCACTGATTATTTTAGGGTTGCCGTGGCAACTCACCAGGGCCACTGATCTGCGAAGTGCTGCGGCTGCGGCGGTTGCCAACAATGGCCACCACCCGCGCGCTGAGGCTGGAGCGTCTCTTCTTGCTGCCGCCGCCCACCGTGCCCAGCGCCGTGTCTGATTGGCTGCCGTCAGTGCGCTCCTGGGTGTAGATCTCTCCGCTCACACTGGAGCTCTTCAGCATTTTGCGGCCCACCGATCGCATCTGCCGACTGGAGAGAGAGAGGACACTAGGTGACACCGTGATCTGGTGTAATGGAGCGTTATTGAGGTCTCTGTAACTTCCTCTATACTGTACCTTCAAAAGCAGCAAAGGATGATAAGAAGTGGTGCGTGATGATAATTGTAACATTTCAAACTGACTGTGGTTGAGGAATAATGTTTAATCACACAACATGTCAATCAAATAACAGATGAGTATACAGCTGGGATCCCAAAGGAAGGGAGATGATGATGACAGACAAAGGACTAAGGCTGCTTTCACATCAGGGACCCGGGCCCGGATCAGAGTACACTTGTCCCCAAAGTCCAGTTCGATTGATTAGTGTGAACGCTCCGTACCGTACTCGGGCACGGTTTGTCGATCCGTACCGGAGTCCACTTGAAAAGGTGGTCTGGAGTACAGATCATGTCTACTCGGGTACGGTGCGCATCAGGTGTGAAAGCCAACCGTACCAAAACACGGAAGTGGACCGCTATTTAATGTGAGTAACGTTAGCAGTTAGGGAGTAGTTTTGAAAGGGCAGGCTTTTTCAACGCCGCCGATCTCCACCGAAATCTGTTTACATAAAACAGTTTCATATCTATGTCTGTATTTGTGCGCGGCATGCACAGATCTCATCCTCTGAGCTGCACGGCCGTGGATGATACAGCAGAAAGGCCGGCGAGAGGTTCCTTAAAATATAGACGTTAGTAGGCGATGGGGTTGAGTGATGTTTGTTATTTTAATTAGCTGATTTAATGGTTTGTCTGTGAAGAACGAGAGACGCTCAGCTGCTCAGTGGGCAGAGAGAGAGACAGGGTGGGGGGGTAGACAACGTGTAGAGTCGGCCTATTTTCACATCAAACTCTGTGAAATCAGAGTTTATTTCAGTCAAACCAGAGTTGGTGATTGTTGGAAAGACTATCGACGACAGTAGTGGTGAGTTTTATTTAGTTTCTGTCAGTTTGAATGAAGTGTTTTACGATGCTCCGCTACTTAAACAGCTGATCTCAACATAAACAAATACACGTGGATGATGACACAAGTGTACTCGGGTACGGAACAACTTTACTAATGTGAAAGCTGAGCAGAGAGGGGGGGCAATCGTACTCGGGCACGGTACGGATCAATCGTACCTAATGTGAAAACCCCCTAAAACTTCAAAATGAGAGTTTGGTGGTTTGATTTATGTGCTGTCATTTGGGCCACAACTCTCTAGAAAAAGAGATCTCAAGAGAGCCTCCTGGTTCTGGTTAAATGTTCTAGCAGTCCAAAGCTGATAATCACATCATGCATTAAAGTTCATTCCTCTCAAACGACCCACTACACGCGGACAGAAGCTGCTAAGCGCTCGATGCTGCCTTCTAGGGGTTCGGAGGAGCCGCCGCATGTCGGTCCCCTCAGAGGGGGTCAAAGTGCTGCAGGAGAGCCCAGCTACGCTGCCCCTATCACCCACAGCCCCCACTCCCATTGGGCCCCTAACAGCCACAGTCCAGCGGCCCAGGGGATCCAGTGAACGACTGGGAAGGGGGAGGGTGGTTTGAGGCCTTTCTACCGCCCCCTGCAGGGGGGTCAGGGAAGGGCGTGCAGCAGCAGAGGGAGAGGATGGGAGGGGAGGATCCAGGTCTGGAGGATGGAGGGGGTCCTGGCAGTCACAACACAGGAGGCATGCAAGGAGGGATCGGAGGGATCTGAGACATGCAGAGGGGATTGCACAAACATACACAGAAAACAAAGAAGGGCCAAATGTAACAAAAATGACAAATTATATTGTACAAAATGCAAATTGATATGCATTTATGTACAGTGTAACATATAGAAACATACCAGTCATATCATATTTGTTTGTTTTTTTGGGGGCTTTTTTTTTTTTAAAGCTGGACTGTAGCTAAACTAATGCCCACGAAACTGTTCAATATTTGTCATTTCAAAAATGTATCAGCTGGAAAATGTATCTTTTTGTGTAGTTTTATCTGAAAGGTCACTATTAAAAATTCATAGTATAGTATATCGCAAAATGTCTTGAAAAAAAAGTCAGTATAATATGTCAAAAAATTTGAAAAATGTCATAGTGTAGTATGTCAAAAAATGTCATAAAAATGTTTAAGTGTAGTTTGTCGAAGATGTCATTGATAAAAGTCACGTATAAACAAACACAATAAAAGGTGGGGAATCTGAAGATGAATTCAACTCAATTTAAGCAAAAAAAGCCAACATGAGCAGCGTCCGGTGAATTATATGAAATAGATGAAGAGCAGTATATAAAAAACAAAGTCATATCAAGCAGGGGAAACAGGTTAAAGAACATAGGTAACAGAAGAAAAAGACGTAAGAAGGGTTCAAATGTCAAAGTAACCTCACGCCACCTCTGTTTCCCTTCATCTGTATGTACTCAGTCACTTCCATAAGCTATCATCAGACTGGCCTGAAGCAGATGTGAGAGTATCCACTGAATACAGATGTTATATATCCTACTCTGAGTGAAAACTGACCTGAGGCCAGCCGTACTTGTACATCACTGGAGTACTAATTCCTCTCTAAAAAGTGATCCCTTGTCTAAATTATAGATAAGCCACATTACAGGCCTTCTAAAGCTGACTAGAGTCAAATGGGATTTGTGGGTACCCATGAGTCTCCCCTTTACAGACATGCCCACTTTATGATAATCACATGCAGTTTGGGGCAAGTCGTAGTCAAGTCAGCACACTGACACACTGACAGCTGTTGTTGCCGGTTGGGCTGCAGTTTGCCATGTTGTGATTTGAGCATATGTTTTATGTTAAATGCAGTACCTGTGAGGGTTTCTGGACAATATGTATAATTGCTTTGTGTTGTTAATTGATTTCTAATAATAAATATATTCTTACATTTGCATAAAGCAGCATATTAGCTTACTCCCATGTTGATAAGAGGATTAAATACTTGACACATCTCCCTTTAAGGTACATTTTGAACAGATAAAAAATGTGATTAATTGTGATTGAATATTTTGATCGATTGACAGCCTTATTTTTAATTAATGGTTGATGATTTTTTTGGGAATTCAAACTTGTATTTCGGTGTTTGTCTAATCATGTTTGGGTGTCCACATACTTTGGGCCATATTTTTTGTGATAGTCTTTTTTTTATTGAGAAGGAAATCTCTTTTGTAACTTTCAAATTGACCCACTGTCTCTTTCACATTTTTTTTCACTCACTCTCTCTCTCTCTCTCTCTCTCTCTGTCTCACACACACACCTTCGACTCCAGAAAGTGTGTCAAAGGCCGTGGGGCTGTGCTTTTATAACGCTCTATTTGGATTGATCTGTGGTAAGGCCATAAAGACCAGGGCCTTCTCTCTCTCTCTCTCCTCCTCCCAGACCTCAATACGTTAGCCAGCTAATAAGCTGCACTACATCAGCGCGTGGCCCACTGAGGACCACTGGGATGGGCTCGTTTGTCCCTGTCAGCACACTGCGACTGGTCAGCAGGGATGTGTGTGTGCCTATAATAAAGAGAACGTGGGGAGTTTTTTGTGAGTTTTTATTTTTTTTGTCTGCCTTTTAATTATTTATTTCAGCTCAGTTAGACTGTTTTTGTGCCAAATGGTTAGTTTTAGTTTAGGTGTCATTTAATTTCAAATTATAGTTTATATTTTTGTTAGCAATTTTTAAAGGTACGTACTTTAGTAGTTGTCTCTTTGTAGGACACTGATTTATATTCTTTTCAAACCCTTTTTTATTTTGCTTTTGTATGTAATCTATCATATGTAATGTATTGTCTCTTATCTGGTTTAATTGATTGATTGATTGATCGATCAATTGATGAATATATTCCTCAACAAATAAACAAGCAACAACAAAAGTTGGGACAACTTCTGTTTCGTAAAATTCATTCTTGTTTTATGCGGCACGTAAATTTAAAAACAATCTATTACTACTTTTATTCATAAAAAGAGTTTTCATTTAATTTCATTTAAATCAAGTCTTGTTAATATTTGGATGTATTCAGTTGACAAACATGCTAAATGCTAAACTGGACATTTAGTGTCACAACCTCTTCTACATCCATGGTCTGTGGTCTACTGGACCCTCTTCTACATCCATGGTCTGTGGTCTACTGGACCCTCTTCTACATCCATGGTCTGTGGTCTATTAGACCCTCTTCTACATCCATGGTCTGTGGTCTACTGGACCCTCTTCTACATCCATGGTCTGTGGTCTATTAGACCCTCTTCTACATCCATGATCTGTGGTCTATTGGACCCTCTTCTACAGCCATGGTCTGTGGTCTATTGGACCCTGTTCTACATCCATGGTCTGTGGTCTATTGGACCCTCTTCTACAGCCATGGTCTGTGGTCTATTGGACCCTGTTCTACATCCATGGTCTGTGGTCTATTGGACCCTCTTCTATAGCCATGGTTTGTGGTCTATTGGACCCTCTTCTACATCCATGGTCTGTTGTCTATTGGACCCTCTTCTACAGCCATGGCCTGTGGTCTATTGGACCCTCTTCTACATCCATGGTCTGTGGTCTATTGGACCCTCTTCTACATCCATGGTCTGTTGTCTATTGGACCCTCTTCTACAGCCATGGTCTGTGGTCTATTGGACCCTCTTCTACAGCCATGGTCTGTGGTCTGTTAGACCCTCTTCTACATCCATGGTCTGTGGTCTATTGGACCCTCTTCTACAGCCATGGTCTGTGGTCTGTTAGACCCTCTTCTACATCCATGGTCTCTGGTCTATTGGACTCCATTTTGGATCCTTGACATGAAGAAATTGTTCTCAAAATCTGTGTGCTGGATTTTTTTTAACGTCTATTTATGTCCATCGCTCACTTTATGCTCATCAAAAAAAGTTTAATAAATAAGTAAGTAAGTAAGTAAATAGTTATAATAGTATGCATGTTTATAATATTTTTTTATTGTTCAACACAGGCCATTTCGGTACAGACATTAAATATGACAATAGAATAGAAGTAATTTTGTTTTACGTTTGTACGGCGCTTTGTAGGCGGACGTTTTACTGGCGCTTGCAGTCCAAAATGGCGGCGGCGTAGTTCTGCTCCTGGCTGCTGACGTTGAAATGGAACAAATAATTGACTTTTACTTCTCAGCAATATATGTTCTGAGCCCCCGGTTTGTTATGCATGTTTTGTCTCAAAATGTGTAGTCTTCTGATGACATCATCAGGGGTATTTTTAAGAAAGCTCCCCAAGACCCACAGATAGACATTACAAAGCCATTAATACAGGCTGCGGAGGACTCCTCATGACGAGGAGACTACTCTTTATGTGTATAATCGGCGGATTGCCCGTTTAAACTTAACCTACCATGGTAAGGTACAGTACATGAGGACTTTGAGAGTGTGTATGTTAGTAATTCTAATGTTTTGGAAGGTGTGAACGTGTGACAGAGCCCAAAATGAGACACTGGGTCCATTATATTTAACCGAATGGTTCCATTCAACCAGATATTCCCATGTGAAGTGACAACATCCTTCAGTTGGAAGATCCAAGTTTAACCTCAGTGTCAGTGAGTATCCACTATGCTTAAGCATCCTTGAGCAAGACTGCAAGTTTCGAGCTGACCTCTGACCTCCCTTTGGAGACTGCAAGCAAAAAGAAAATAACTTCCCTATAGAGATCAATAAGGAATTGTCTATAATTGCTGCCATTAAAGGGGTTTCTGTTGCCTTAAACGAGTGGGGATTTAGGGATTCTATCTTGGGGGATCCAGAACTGGTCGTACAGCGAGAAGATGGATCGTCTGCCATCATCAGTGAATTCACCATTTGGGGATCTATTGATCTTTACCTGGACTCCCTCGTGTCTCCAGCTACAGTGTGTCTCCTGCGCTTCAACTCCTCAGAGAAACGTCTCTTTCCTGCCGCCCTCCTCCTCTCCTCCTCTCCATTCACCCCCCACGAGATCCTCCTGTCCCTCTTCTCCTCCTCCTCTAATGACTTGGATCTGAGTTCAGTGTGTGTGGATTTATGGTTTCCGTATGTGTGTGTGTGTGTGTGTGTGTGTGTGTGTCAGAGGAGAGAGGAGATAGAGCATGCAGAAGGACAGAAACATGCAGCAGTTGGCATGCAGAGATAAAACAGAAAGGCACACAGTGATTAGCATGCACATAACATATTCATAATCATCCATTTACCCAAATATTTAGTTCAAAAAGGAGATGACTGTATGTGGATTAAAACCGGATGGAGTGACTGAAATCCAGTGAAAGTGAACATATGAGCGATAGCTAATGAGGACTGACCTGAGTCGTCCCCCGGGTCGTTCTGATTGGATAGACATGTAGCTGGTGCTACTGAGGCGGGAGGCACTGCTGGCACGGGAGAGGGCCGACGCATCGCTCATATCGCTGTCCGACGATCTGGCCGACATGTTGTCGCTGCTACGCCTCTGTTCTGCGTACATCTACGGGCAGAGAGGAAGGGGTCGGGGGGTGGCAGAGAAATGATGATTATGTGCACATTGAGGATAGAAAAATAGACATACAGTATATATCAGGGGTTCTCAGACATTTAGGGGCCAGGGACCACTCACAGGGGAGAACATTTTCTAAGGACCCCCTCCTAATCATAACACTGATTAAGCATAATGCTTTCTACCAGCGGTACTCTTAGATACCATCGGAACTATTTGTATTCTGAAACTTCTAAAACCAAATACTTCAGACCTGTTTCATAGTTATTTCAATTTGAATCATGTTAAAATGAGATAATCCTTTATTTAGTCCCACAGCAGGGACATTTGCAATGTTACTGAATGTTAATACCACTGATATACCTTTAAAGGTCCCATATCCTGCTCATCTTCAGGTTCATACTTGTAGTCTGGGTTTCTACTAGAACATGTTTCCATGCTGTAATGTTCAAACAACACATTATTTTTCTCATACTGTCCGTCTGAATATACCTGTATTCATGCTCTATCAGGAACGCTCCATTTTAGTGCATTTCAATGGAATGGCAACGGAATTGCGTTGCTAGGCAACAGCTTGGGTCCATGTTTACTTCCTGTCAGCTGATGTCATTCACATACACTGCAACAGGAAATAAACTGGGACACATTTAGAATGTGTACGTTTAAAACTATGAAATTGTCAAAATATTTTTGACATCACAAATGTACATAAATCCTGACGTCTTGTTTCAAACGCACAGTGTCTGAATACGGGCTGTGTGTATTTATCTGTGGATTGAGTGTTTTGATACTTTCACAGTATTTATATATCACCTAAACCTGCTTTATAATATAAAAGACATGAAAATCTCACTTTTTACAAACAGGGACCTTTAAACAGAAGGTGATTTTATTCAAATTGCATTTGAACTGAACTTGACAGCATTTATAGTCCACATCTCAAGTAATAGATCTTAAAGCTTTCAGAAAATGAACAGTAGCTAGACTGACATAGTCCTAATAAATCCAGATATTTATAATTACCAGTCTAAAGCTGACTTTCAGTAAGTGCTTCAACTTAAAAATAATGAACTTATTGCTGTGTGTCACAATCATATCAGAGTTTCTATTGGCCCAAAGCTAACATGGGTGGGAGAAATGGACACAATATGTGTGTTTTATTGGTGCAAATGCAAATGCAAAAGCCCCATCTGAACTGTAGATATGCACTTTTTAACGATACATCACAGTTTTATAATTTATAGCAAATTATTTTGTGGACCCCCTGACAGAGTGCCCCTGGGGTTACCTGGTCCCCACTTTGAGAATCACTGGTATATATGATTTATCAAGTGCAGGATGGAGGAGGAGGAGGCGATCAGAAGAAAAGAAAACGCAGATGCTGACCTCCCGTTTGGTCTTGAGGTCCGTCTCAGGGTCGTGGGAGGCTGAAGGCCGGTAGGAATGTACTTTCACCTGCACCTGTCGGGCTCGCTCCTCTACTGCGAGGGCTGGAACAAAAAGAGACAATAGTCAAGACAGGACAAAGAGTAAGATGTAAAGAGTATGGACAGGGAGCATCCTGAGCATGCAGGATCTGGTTTCTGACACTAGATGGAGCATGATGAGCACTGATGGCCCTCAAGTGCCCTCATGATGGACGCTTTTAGGTTTACTTAGTTAGGGTCAGGAAAAGATCATGGTTTGGGTTCAAATAAGTATTTGTTATGTAAAAGAACTACATTTGTTACCAGTGCTCGAAGAGGGCCGGTACTCACCGGTACGCAGTACCGGCACATATTCATTTTACTCCTTGGCGTACCGTGACTTTTTTTTGCGGCACTTCTCACAAGCTGCTGGTACTCTCCTCCGCCTCTCCATATCAGGTTCTCTGGGAGATTCATAATGGCAATTCATAACGGCGCAGCTCCAGAGTATTTGCGCCACGCCTCATAAGCAGTATGGACATAAAAACTATGTGGTGAGCACCTGGACGAGCAGAAACACGGCACAAGGGGGGGTGACAGCGAGGGTGCCGTAATTCATCAATACATTATTCAAATATGATAAATGGAACATTATTTAAAAGTTTTCTGAATCTGCTCTTTTAGGGCAAACATCTCCAGGAGAAATAAATGTTCAGACGAAGGCTGTGATGTGTGTAAATCATTACCCAATATCTGATGGTATCTTTTATTCACTGTAGAAATTCAGAATGTGTCTCTGTATAATATGTAGGAGCATCCTGACTGGGACACTGCTCCTAAAACCTGAATGATACCCTACTATACTGTAGGCTACAGATAACACAGGAAAGCACTATTAACACTAAACACACCACCTTAACCCTATAATGTTCCAGTTGGAATATTATTGGAGTATTATAGGCCTACTATACAAGAGACATAGCCCAAGTATAATAATATAGCAATAAAATCACAGCTGATTATGACTGACACAGTAAAACATGCTTAAAGAAATAATGAATAAATAGGAATAAGTTGAGTCCGTCCAATACACATGCCAACATGAATAGGAGGGTAGCCTAGAGGCACTTATTTTTTCCCACTTCAAGCACTGATTGTTATGTAACTGGCGTTACTAAAGTATGTATGTTACATTAACAAAAGTAGGTAAAATAAGTCAACGTTTCGCACGAGACACAAACAGCGGTCTCCTGGATGAAAGTCCTGTTTTTGTTTGACCCCATTGAATCATCCCTTCCGCCTCTCTATATTATGTCTGTTGCTCTGATTGTCTAATAATGACGTGTATGGGTTTACATTAGAGATAGCTGAGCGTCTATTCCAAGCCCCCCAGGAAGTGCCCCCCGGTCGTTGACCCCAACTTTCGTAGTGGCCAAACGGCGGTACTGCAACTTCCGCGTCCGTCACGTGATGCATTGGGCCCAAAAATACTTTTTCCCATAGACCTACATTGGGAAAGAGACGTCTGTAACTCAGCAGATAATTTTTTTTTAGGTGAATCAACTTCCCAGTACGAACACTCTGATAGCCCTTATTTAAAAAATTCTGTCTTTAAAGTTGTAAAACGCACTTATAGCTGAATCCAGAGTTATATCCCTTCCTCCGTTCATGTGAGTGAGACCCAGACCGAGGCTGGAGCGCAAGCCGTGACGACGGCGTGACGTTAGGACCCCATGCCCAAGTCATGTGACCGAGTGTGCGCTACTCCACCAATCATCTCGGAAGCTACTCCGCCAAGATCAGGGTACTTTTCCAGACGGAAATTCATTCATTGGCGCATTTATAGTCGGGGTCCCGACTCCAATGCTGGATCCAGTTCTCTTAAAACATCCATGGTCTACGCTAAAGGGTGCGTCGGTATCAGACGCCGAGGGGCACTGACCAAGCGTTGGTAGTTGACGAGTTGGGAGTGAGAACGGGTCGTTCTTCTGGATCGCTTCAGATGTTACTTAGAGCTCACAGCCTCATGAGCAGCAGTTGGTGGATTACTATTTTTTTATCTTTAGTTTTGCGTCTCAGGCTATAGGCCGCCCTACCCTAAACTGATCGGTGGCTGCATACACATAGCATGAAAGACACTACTCAGGAAAAAAGAAAACCTTTTGGCTAATGTTTTGGGGAAAGATTTAATTAAAAAAGAAAAAAGGTCAACAACCAATATGTGTGCTCTCTCCAGCACCAAACAAAAAAGCTGCAGCTCTCCAAATCCCCGGTGACTATGCTATATGCTATAGCTAGCTAGCTAACCACTGTCCCCAAACGGGGCTACTTGCAAGCTAACATTAGCTACCGGAATGTATGCTATTAGCCTGACGAGCTAACCGTAGGTTTCAGCTGAAAATTGCTGGCTTCAATCATATAAATCTGGCTGTAGCACTCGCTCTCTATCTTTCTCTCATACAATTTATATACACGTGTGTCAATTTATATGATTGAAGCCAGCAATATTCAGCTGCAACATACAGTTAGCCCGTAGGTTGATAGCAAACATTTTATAAGCTAACATTAGCTTGCAAGTAGCCCCAATCGGGACAGTGGTTGTTAGCTACAACTTGCTAGCTATAGCGTACTCACTGGGGATTTCGTTGTCTTTAGATGAGAGATGGTGTCAGACTTCAGTCTATTAAAAGTCTTTTCAAAGTCATCTAGTGTATGGGTATGGTAGGCATTATGACCATCTTACACTAAACGATCAAGGTCACGGGAGCGTGCCGTAACTCTAGCGAAACTCTCCTGATTTTATTCCGACATTGGAAATATGTCTGCGACAGTGAAATTGCTCGAAAAGTCGTTTGTTGTGAGGTCGACATAAAATGCAATTTCCAGTCACTACGATGTTGTGTGTACGATGTTATGTGCTATATGACCCATCACCCATGACTTTATTGTAACTTGTGAAAATCAAATTTACATCCTTGCGGACGACATACCTTGCTCTATACTGCTGCTTTTTGCAGGGAGCTGAGGCAGCTGCCGGCCCCTGCGACCTGATGAGGGAGTCCCCGTTGGAGAGGAGGGGCTGCCGTGAGGGTGTGTTCTGACAGAGAGGAACATAAAGAGGTAGGAGGAAGAGGTATAAAAACACATTATTATAACGGTGCTCATCACTAATTGAAGTGAGGCCCAAAACTGAAGCACAGAGACGATAAACTGATGGCCAACATTAAAGGTCAAAGGTCATGTTAGGAGAGGAATGGATCGGAATCATCAGTAAAGGAGCAGGAGAAGTAAAGGACGTGGCACTGAGTGTGTTTACAGACGCACAGTATGCACAGTATCTCAGTATTTCTATATATCCCAGTTACTGTACCATTTATTAACTTTATGGTTCATTCTTGGAATCAACTTTAACATTTTTTTGGCTTCTTGACTTATGCCATTTACATGTGATACTTGTGCATACAGGCAGTGTGACATTGAGGTAAATCAGCACACAGGGGAGTGGAGGGCGTAGGGCCGGCTGTAGCATGCACCTGTCTAGCCGTGGCGAGTTTGGGCAGGACCCAGCCAAGACTGTCTGGCCAAAGGGCCTCAGCGGGCCCCCTCTCCCCCTACTGCCCCTCAGGATAGAGGTGGGCTGGATACGACTGGCATCAGCAAATAAAAAGAAATGAAATTATAAAACCTTATAAATAACAGCAAAATGTAATCAAATGAAAATAAGAACATATGTTACTCATTTTGGGGCTCTGAGTGCAATGCTATTTAGACAGAGGTCCATAATGAAAGGAGTGTGCAGACAGCGTAGACCAGGCATTATATATATATATATATATATATATATAGTAGTCAGGCCAGCTGTTTCATGTCATCATGACATGACAAATGTCCATTATTGGGGGGAGAAGGTATACCTCAAATCAAATCACAAATATTGGATGGTGACTTGTAGTGTTTATAGCTAATGTGTTTCTGCATGCTGTTGATTTTCATCTAACATTCAAGGCTACGTACTGCACAGGCCATGATTTAGAAGAAAAAAACAAATCAATGTTCCTGCTTTGACAAGCAGTCACAGACTGCTCCAGAGAGCAGAGAAGAAGAGGTGGTGATGAGAAGAGATTAAATAAGGTCAGTGAATGAGTGAATAAATGAATAAATGAATGAATGAATGGTCTTACCTGTCCCCCTCCAGGCTTTTTTTGCTGCCCCTGTGACAGTTTGGACTTGAAGAATTGCTACACTGCCTGTTTCGGCAAACAGCAACCACAGAGAGAGAGAGAGAGAGAGGAAGAAAAAACAAAGACGATATGGAGAGTGACGACCCACAGAATGACAAAACTGAGTATTGACTGATGTATTGGGTACGATGTAAAAAGGCTCAATCTGAGACTTTATGGTTTTGTTTTTTTGTGGTTTGTAAAAGCAATATAGCTGCACATTCCGTAAACTCTTTTTTTTTTTTTCACCAGCAACAGTGTTAGAGAAGAGAAAGCACGTTCAAGCCAGAGAAGTGGAGGAAATTGAGAACAGGCGCTCAGCAGAAAGGGCAGGTGCAGGGATTACACAGCCTTAGAGCACAAATATTTACAGGAAAAGACACACGATCTGTGAAACGCTAACATTTCAGAATGGGCTCAAGGCTACAGGATAGGCTTCGAGGGTACAAGCAAGGCAAGCAGAGCGGTATAGCGTAGTGCTTTAAGAGTTGGGGACAGCAGGAGGGGGGCAGGCCTGGTATACCTGTCTTCCTCAGGGGCCACATGTTCTACTAAGATCCTGGGGCTTGGGGGAGTCTTGTGGGGCAAAGAGTTGGAGCACCTATAGAGGGATGGAAGGGTGGGAGGGAGGAGCATCCCAATGTAGGAACACCGGACAGGTTGTTAGTGAGTAAAGGGACAGTCAATGATTTGAAACTATATTTTATGGCATAATATCAGTCAAATGACTCAGCTTGACTCGACTCATTGTACATTTCATGTCATGTTAGAAATCTGAGCATTACAAGCACTTACTCCACGGAGCAACCCTGTCTCCTAATAATTATGTTCCCATACAACCAAACTGCATTTTCAATTACGTTTTGAGGGGAAACGTATTTTCTCCTGGATTACGGTCACAGTTTTAAATGAGTGGTGAACGTCGAGAATTGAAACAAAACTACTCAGTTCAATCTAGTAAAAGGTCATGGTTTGGGTTAAAATAAGTGTGTTTGTTACGGACTCAACTTAAATGGGACTATTTGTAACTTTCAGAAATGCTTCTTAACAGCGACACCTGTGGCCGTGAAATCAACGAAAGTCAGCGTTGGGCTCGCGCTTGCTCGCTCTAAATATACCTGAACGAGCATCACTCAAAACAGTGAGGTGACACAAGTCAGCTAAAACCACAATATCACTCTATATTTCAGCTGCTTGGCAGTAATGTTAGCTGACCAGACGAAGGTCTCTCCATGAACATGATTTAGATCTGATCCTAGTGTTGGCTTTTCCTGCCTAAGTGCAGGCTGATGCAGCGGGGCTCTGCAGTGTGTCTCCCTGCTCTCTCCTCCCGCAGCCGGAGAGAGCAGAGGAGACACCGGCACCCGGTCGGTAACGAGAGGGTAACGTTACTAGCTAAGGAGCTCCGTCACTTCACAAGACACGGGAAACCTCTGTTGGTCTGGAGGAGCTGCAGCAGTTATTTCTGCACAAACGTCCACTGTACATTCACTAGATATTCTCAGAGCTAAACTAACTCTTCTGCAGTGTGTAGTGAGCGCGCGTTCACGTCTAGAGGTGGAGCGAGCTGAGAACGCGCGCGCTCTCTGAGCGAAGGCAGGCAGGCAGAGTTGGAGAGGCAGCGGCCACACGCGAACGCGCATATGTGAGCGCGCATGTGTGACGACCCGCTACATTTATGCGCGTACAAAGTTACAAATAGTCCCTTTAAAGAGGACATAACATAAAAAAGTGAGATTTTCATGTTTTTTTATTGTAAAGCAGGCTTAAGTCCTATATAAATACTGTGAAAGTATCAAAACGCTCAATCCACAGGGAAATATACACAGCCCGTATTCAGAAACTCTGAAATTGAAACAACCTGTCAGAATTTCTGTCCATTTGTGATGTCACAAATATACAATATTTAGACCCTTTACCCAGTTTTAAATGTAAACATTCTAAATGTGTCCCAGTTTATTCCTGGTCACAGTGTATGTGAATGTCATCAACTGACAGGAAGTACACATGGACCCAAGCTGTTGCCTAGCAACGCAATTCTGTCGCAATTCTGTTGCAATTCTGTTGCAATTCCATTGAAATGCACTAAAACGGAGCGTTTAAGACAGAGAGTAAATACAGGCATCTTCAGGCTGACAGTATGAGGAAAATAAAGTTTTTTTTTAACATTACAGCATGTAAACATGTTCTAGTAGAAACTCAAATTACAAGTATGAACCTGAAAATGAGCATGATATGGGACCTTTAAGTTACATAAGCGGTTTCACGTGGGACACAAACAGCAGTCTCCTGGGTGAAAGTCACGTGTTTGTTTGACTCATTCACCCCGACCTCCTCCTTATGCAGAATTTGATTAGAAACGTATTTGTGGTACGTAAAAAACAAACGTAATCCTTGACAAAGTATGTTTCCCTTGAAACCTAGTTGACAAGGCAGTTTCATTGTATGTGAACTAGGGCTGTCAATCAATACATACAGTATATATGATCGCGATTAATCGCAAATTATTCAAATTTTGTATCTGTTCAAAATGTACCTTAAAGTGAAATTTCTCAAGTATTTAATACTAAAATCTGATTGCTTTATGCAAATGTATGTATATATTTATTATTGGATATCAATTAACAACACAAAACAATGACAGATATTGTCCAGAAACCCTCACAGGTACTGCATTTAGCATAAAAAATATGCTCAAATCATAACATGGCAAACTGCAGCCCAACTGGCAACAACAGCTGTCAGTGTGTCAGTGTGCTGACTTGATTATGACTTGCCCCAAACTGCATGTGGTTATCATAAAGTGGGCATGTCTGTAAAGGGGAGACTCGTGGGTACCCATAGAACCCATTTACATTCACTGATCTTGAGGTTAGAGGTCAAGGGACCCCTTTGAAAATGGCCGTGCCAGGTTTTCCTCGTCAAAATTTCGCGGAACTTTGGAGCGTTATTTCGACAAGCTAGTATGACACCAATTGGTCCCGATGGATTCTTTAGGTTTTTCTAGTTTCATATGTTGCCGGTATCTTCACTCTAGCTAAAACAGAGCCCTTAAACACGGCAAGTTGCGTTAATGAGTAAAAGCAATTAGGGGTATTAAAACAAATTTGTTAACGTTGACAGCTGTAATTTGAACATAATTTTTAGGAGACCAGGCTGGTACAAAGGGGTATATATACTGAAACTTAACTTAGATAATGCTGTTTATCTATTAATTTTAAGGAATAATTTGAGACTTTGGCAAATACACTTGAGAGTTGTATGAGATATCAATAGGCAGGAAACGGTTAGGTTAGCTTAGCTTAGCATAAGAAACGAAAAAGGGCTAATCAGACCCAGATCTGTCTTTAGTTAACAAAATCGACCTATCAGCACTTCATAAACTCACAAATGAACACATTATATTAAATTAGTTTAATCCGTACAAATATCGAAGTGTATACATTGTCTTTGTAGCTTTGGACAGAGCCAGGCTAGCTGTTTCCCTCTGTTGCCAGTCTTTGTGCTAAGCTAAGCTAACTGGTTGTTGGCTGCAGCTTGATATTTAACATACAAACATGAGAGTGGTATTTATTTGTTTGCTCTATAACCTGGTCTGTCATTAGCTAGACTGCCTCTGCTAAGCATTCTGTGCAGAACACTATACTGAAATAAAAGATATTTTTAAAAATTCCAAATTCAAACAGCAGGTGGATGTTTTACTATGAGTGCAATGGCAAATTCCTTTATGTATGACAGGGGACATATGATATGAACTGGCGTGAAGACATGCAGCATCCTGAACCCCCCAAATATTGGATGATTCAATCATGCAGTCCAGAAAAACTGATCTCAGCAGAGTCTACGATCACTGGTTCTGTATTCATCTTTCAAATAAAATATCAGATTCTTGTGCAAATTAAATTCACTCGATTCATTCAAAACGTAATGTGTGTTCATGTTCTTTTTATACCTGTCTCTGTCAGGGGAGTGAAAGTTGCTGTCTGGTCTGAGACAAGTGGTGCTGGCACTCCTCACTCTGTCCAACGGCGGCTGCAGGTCGCTGCAACGCCACAACATGGCAGCAGAGAGAGAGAGAGAGAAAGAGAGATGAGAAAGAAATAGAGATGGAAGACGAGATGTACAAGGACAGAGGGTGCGAGCAGAGGTGTCGGGAAGAAGAGATTGTGAATAATGTGAGAGAACAAAAGGGTGATGAGTGGGAGGTAGATGGAAGAAGATGCAGAGGAAGTGAGAAAAAGAAGGATAATGTGAAGTAAAGTTTAGAAAAAGAGGAGACGGAGGGAGAGAGAATAAGGAAGGCCATCAGACAGTGCAGTGTAACATGTAATGGCTCTGATGCTGTATCTCCATTTATCATAGCCAGTCATTCCTCGCGGCCATACACTGTGAGACCGCTCAGATGGAAGGTTGGTGAGTTGCCATGGGAACCAGGTCTAAGTGGGAGAGGGGACTGCTTGTAAGTGTGTGTGCGGGGGTGAATGAGTGAAAGGAAAAGAGGCAGCCAGTGTTCACGTTTACTCGCCGCTGCAACTGCTCACAGCTATATGTTTCGCCACGTCACGCTGCACCGTGACAACGGTTCCTTTTCAACAGATGGTTGGCTCTGTGTCATCGCATGACATTGCACATAATGTTTTCAGGCCAAATGCCTCACACGGATGGCAACAAGGGCTTAGGAGTTTGTTTAATGCTCTGCCAGGGCATGCTTAAGCCTCTCCTATGCGTTGTCACCCGGAAAAAGAAGAGGTCCATGGGTGGAGGGGGAGCGGGAGGGCGAGGGCGAGGGCGAGAGCGAGGGAGGAGACGGTGAGTGAAGTGGGTGTGATCTTACCTAACTGTGACCTCGTCAGTGAACCTGAGCACGCGGTGTGTAAGGATGCTACGAGGCATGGTGCAGACCCCTTCCTGCCTGTGGGGCGGCTTGCTCTTTAGGCATGCAGGGAGGGTGGAGCTGTGCGCCAGAGCCCCGCCCACAAGAGGCGGGGGGGGGGAAAGACCCGCATGCAAAGGAAGGCAAAAGGAAAACAAAAATGACACATGCAACTGACAGAAATAAGCAGAGACAAGATAAGTGAAGGGGAAGAAGCATGAAACTACGCAGGCTTCTTGCAAATGATAACGAGAGACGAAGAATGCGACACTCACAGTTCAAAGTTCAGTAAGAAGGGAGTATTTTCAGACATTGGATAGCCTTACATTAGAAATGTGGCTACCGCGTGATGCTGGTGTTCACCGGGAACACCACAACGCAGCAAATCACTAAACGAACACATGAGATGAAGTGCATCCTCCTCCTGTCTGTGACCTCAGAGTGAGGAATTCATTATGTAATAGTGTAGAGATAGTTCCTCTTGCCCTCTCTCTGGATTGACCCCACACACATATATGGGGAGATTACATGTAATGCTGGTTATATAACACAATCTACAGATCTAAAGCTGTCGTGGCGGCACGTGGTAAAGGAAATCAAGCTACAGTAGATCTATAACATGTATAGGAGTGCTGTGAGAAGGATTAGAGCAGAACAGAGAGAAAGGGAGGAAACTGCTTGTACAGGAGGTCTGTTATATGACCGGGAATGAGGTAAAATATGACTGATGATTATGTGTTTTTTAATGCTCGTTCCAAGGTATGCATTAACATGCCAGGATCAACATCTGATCAATACGTTAAAGGACAATACTGGTGGTTTTGCATGTTTTAGCCCATTATCTGCAACTCACATATTCTTTACATTATGCTGACCATTTTCAAACCATTCCATACATTTCTGACTCATTTTTATGGTACTACTTTGATCTCAATTTCTCTTATTTGTGTATCTGATTAGCTTAAGTTGTTTGTACTTTTATATATCATCTGTATTGTCTATCTGTTAAGCTCCAAGTGCCTGTACTTATTGTATGTCTGTATTGTATTTTTATGTTCAGGACCCCAGGAAGACTAGAGACTAATAGAGAGCCTTAAATAAACAATAAACTAATATCCAGGCAGCCATTACTACGGGGTACTCCAGCAACTTAGTATTACATTTACATAAAGTTAGGGGCACTCGCAAGAGACATTTTTTCTTCTATGTTAAAATCGTTGCAGCAGAGGCTGAGATCTTCTAAACTTTAGTCCACTTCCCATAATGCTACTGCTACTATTTATACAAATACACATTGTCCAAACACCATGCCCCTAGTTTGTACCTCTGGGTCTGAAATCTGAAGCCAATGTGGAGGTGCTTTAAACTTGCATTCTCTCTAACAGCCAGCAGGGGGCGACTCCTCTGATTGTATAGAAGTCTATGAGAAAATGAGCCTACTTCTCACTTGATTTATTACCTCAGTAAACATTGTAAACATGAGTTTATGGTCTCAATCACTAGTTTCAAGTCTTCTTCAATACAGCATGATGTTCATTTAGTAAATTATGGTCCCATTTAGAGTCAGATAGACCATAAAGCAGGGGATGCTTTAGGGCGGGGCTACCTTGTGATTGACAGGTTAATACCACGCCGTTCTCCAATCTGGGAGTTGTCTCTTTTCGTTTTACAACTTTAACCCTTTCACAGATGGTGTTTTAAGTTCATGAAAGTTAATTATAACATTTTGGTCGCCTAAAAATGTCTTATTCAGCGTTCAGTTGTATTTAGCTCCACCCTCTCGTGTCACTTCTGGTTGCAAATAACCAAGATGGCGACGGCCAAAATACCAAACTCAAGGCCCAAAATGGCAGTCCACAAACCTATGGGTGACATCATGGTGACTAAATCCACTTCTTATATACATATACATATACATATACATATACATATACATCTATATTATTTACACATCCAGCAGTCACAGAGGCCAGAGGCATTGTGTTTTCGGGTTGTCCGTCCGTCTGTCTGTACATGCATACATAGGTCCTGTCCATTCTTGTGAATGCGATATCTCAGGAACGCCTTTAGCGAATTTCTTCATATTTGGCACAAACGTCCACTTGTACTCAAGGATGAACTGATTAGGTTTTGGTAGTCAAAGGTCACTGTGACCTCACAAAACACATTTTTGGCCATAACTCAAGAATTCATATCCTAATTATCAATACAGCATGATGTTCATTTAGTAAATGATGGTCCCATTTAGAGTCAGCTAGACCATAAAGCAGGGGATGCTTTAGGGCGTGGCGACCTTGTGATTGTCGCCACGGTGTCGCTACCACAGTGAGACGCTACCACGGTGTGACACTACCACAGTGTGACGCTACCACGGTGTCGCTTCTACCACGGTGAGACGCTACCACGGTGTGACGCTACCACGGTGTCGCTACCACGGTGTCGCTACCACGGTGTCGCTACCACGGCGTTGCTCAGCATTTGAATGTGCTTTAAAACACCCTAAGGAGTCATCTATTAATTTTTTCTGCTGAGTAAATTTTGTTTTAAGCATGTTTTTTCGCCAGTCAAAATTAGCATCCCTATTAATATCACAGTTAACGTGCATTACGCATGCACTTTGCTAACCAAGCTAGCTAGCGCTAGCGTTATTTAGTGTTTGCTAACGGCACCTGGCCCCGCCAGGCCTCGCTTTTTCTCAGCTCCACCCCTTCGTCCAAATATTCTGTCACTTCTGGCTCCAAAAAAAACAACATGACCAAAATGCAGAACTTGAGGCTTTAAAACAGCAGTCCACAAGCCGATGGGTGACATCACGGTAACCACGTCCACTTCTTATATACAGTCTATGTTTGTAACCCAGGCTTTCTGTTATAAATAATTTGTATTCTCCAAGTCCAAGCCAAGATAACCCTGCTGACATCATTTGGGGTTATTTTCTCAGATGTGACAAAGCTCCTCTAGAGGCACAGCAGACATTACACTTTATAAGCTCTGTAGTAAATTCAAGTTGACATGAACAATTGCTGGAGTACCCCTTTAAACAAGACTAGTCTGCAGCCATGCTAGCAGTGTTATGAGGCTACTGAGGCAGAGTGGTGCTTTCAGCTAAAGGCTATCGTCAGCAACACGCTAACAATAACAATATTAATATGCTGATGTTTTGCAGGTATAATGTTTACTGTGTTCACCAGCACTAGTATGCTAATTAGGACTAAAACCGAAGTACAGCTATGGCTGATGGGAATTAGTTTTTGCAGGTTTTTTGGTCATAAACCAAAGTTGGCCAAAGTAAAATCCATCTAATAGCCGTTGAGAGATTTCAACTGTCAACAAATGTCAACTTCATGGTGGAGCTGGAGGAACAGTCAGTAGGATTCATCCTCTGGGAACCATGGGGAACCCGGGAATCATGAATGTCTGTACTAAATGTACTGGAATCCATTTAAATGTTGCTCAGATATTTCAGTCTGGACCAAAGCGGTGGACTGACTGATTGACTGACGAGCCTGACTGGTAAGCAGCTGGAGCAGAAAGGCAGTGGTGATCAGTGTGTTTCGATAATGTTTCCTTGTTGTTGCATTCTAGGTCGCTTGACATCCCAGACTTGAGATTCCTTATTAGCTTGCAGGTTTGCTTATTTGACAACATAGCTTGTGAACACACTTTATTGGCACTCATCTATCAAAATCCAGATGTCTGCCATCTTGACTGCTCCCTTGACTTATCATAAAGTGGGCATGTCTGTAAAGGGGAGACTCGTGGGTACCCATAGAACCCATTTTCATTCACTTATCTTGAGGTCAGAGGTCAAGGTACCCCTTTAAAAATGGCCATAATCGCCAAAATTTAACATAAGTTTGGAGCGTTATTTAACCTCCTTTGCGACATGGTGACATATGACATGGTTGGTACTGATGGATTCATTAGGTTTTCTAGTTTCATATGATGCCAGTATTTTTTGCAAATTACAACGAATTTGCGGTAATGTGTTATTATCGCGTTAACTTTGGCAGCCCTACTAAGAACTTCTTATGTGTTTTGGAGGATGGTCATCAGTGATGTAAAGTATATGTGACTTCTACATTTCTACAGCATGTGAGAGCACCAGTATGGTCCTTTACAGGATAATACATTGCATAATACAGAGGGGAAAAGCAACACATACCATTTAGTCAGCTAAAGCAGCACCATAACAAAGCTACGTGGCACACACGCAGCAAGCACAAGCAGCACAGTGGTCTGGGAGGCACATCATGGGCATTTATTGCATTGAGAGAGATCCCTGCTGCAACTAAATGACCCACCAACTCCACAAATGAGTCTGGGAAAGCTGGACAGGCACAGAGGAGGGTACGCAACACTGCCTTTCACGCTAAACGCTTACCTGTAAATGTCTTTATGGATACCGTTTACTAACAGGGGCATTTTGGGGGGTAGCGTGTTGCTGTATCTACCTATGCCCCTGGGTTGTACAAGTGGAGTTCATGAATCGTAAAGCAAGACAAGAAAACAAAAAGTGGGAAAAAATATACAACTGCTGTGAGTGAACACATCAAATGCAAAAAAAATAAAATATAATAATAAAAGAAATTAATCAAAAGAGCTTTGTCTTCTTTGAGGTCAGCCACTGAGCAGGTCTCTAATCCCCTCACACAGTGATCAGTGTGTCGTGTGTGTTTTTTTGAGACAGTTGTGGTGATAGACAATATTCAGACATGAATTTATGAGTGTGCTACTACTACTTGATCCTGATGTGACACTTTCAATTTTGTGTTCATGCGGTTGCAAAAAAAACAGACAAACACTCTACAATATCTACAGTCCATTTAGGATAACCAACACTCTGTTTGCTTTGGAAATATCAACATTAAGTGTGTTAAGATGGAACTGTTAAAGTATAGTGAAGATGGAATGATGACAAAAATGACATATTTTATTAAAATAAAGCTGAATGGTGGTTGTTGTCGTTTTGCTTTTTTTTTCAGTTTTTTTTTTACCTGTTTGTGTGCAGGCACTCGGCACTCCCGCCTCGGATAGACCTGTGCATCTCCAGGACCTCACTGTCATTGCCATGACGATGGGTGAACAAATGAGAAACAACCCGGGGAAAACACAACAGAAGAGGGATGGCAACTCAGACAGGCAAAGTGAATTTATGAATGAGAGAAACCAGGAAATCATAATTCTGAGATTTCAATTCAGTCTGCATTAATGTTGCAATGACTAGTTTCACACTGTTAGTAGTATTAGTAGTTGGCAATATTACATTACACACATTAATTAACCAAAACGTCCAACCTTTATAGAATAGAACTACATCTTAGCATGTTGAGGCTCCATAAGTACATTTTGGAGCTTTATTTCTGCACGATGAAGACCAGAGCTGCTGTCAAATCACTGCTGAGTGACCCACTAGGAGCACTGATCCAATGTGTGTGCATCTGGTTCTTTAAAGGGATAGTTTGGATTTTTCAAGTGGGATGTATGAGGTAGTTATATCCATACCTACAGTAGATGACGGTCGGCACGCCCCCAGTTTGTAGAAACAGGATAACTGGCAGGACAGGGCGTGCCGACCGCCATCTACTGTAGGTGATACACTGACTACGGAGAAGTATCTCATACAACCCCAGTTAAAAAAATGAGAACTATCTCTTTAACATAGTTTTTTACAATTAAAAAGTAAACTAAAACACACTGTCATAACCCCCGCCCCCCCTCTCTCTCACCCCACACACACCCGTGATGATCCCCACAGTTCCCAACAACAGGTTACCTGTCCTCAGAGTACTCGTAGTCCGAGTCCCCGGAGCGTTGGTGCTCTAAGTGGGAGTCGTGGTAGCGGGATGGGGAGTGGGAGTGGTGGCGGTTCTGGTGGATCTCATCCAGACTCCTGAAAAAATCAAAAATATCAAGTGAATTTATGTTTTCTATTTAGGTATGATATGAATCTTGGTCCTTGGTTAATGATTCTGATGATTCAATACAGTATGTCCAATTTTGACACAATATGAATGAGAATAAGAATGCAATGTCAACGTGACAATACTGTTGGAATATCATACAGTAGCATACAGGCAACACACCATTACAACTGATCATAAATAACCATAAATTCAGCACCAAATAATTGGTCTTTATGCGGTAGTTCTCTGGTATTCTTCTGTAACAGAAATGTGGTTCCACTGTGCCTTTTTTTGCCACTGTTCATTCACCGTCAGCGAAACTCAGCACTTCCTGCAGAGGTACTTCAATTTAAAAGCATTCCAGTGGCTCAAAGGGCATGATCCCTCCCTTTGTAGGTAGGCTTTTAATTTGAAATATAATAGAAAGTGTTTACTTTCATTGATGGTAGCTTAACATGGAAAGGGGGAGCGATTGGAAATAATTAAAGGGACTGTTTGTAAGAACCAGAAATTGCTTGTTAACAGCGACACCTGTGGCTGTTAAGTCAACGAAAGTCAGCGTCCTGTTGCTCGCGCTTGTGCTCGCTCTACATAGACATGAACAAGCATCGCTCAACACAGTGAGGAGACACACGTCAGCTAAAAGCACAATATCACTCTATATTTCAGCTGCTTGGCAGTAATGTTAGCTGACCAGACCAAGGTCTCTCCATGAATCAATGCTGATCCTAGTGTTGGCTTTTCCTGCTTCAGCCTCCCGACCGCGGCCGGAGGGAACAGGGGAGACACCGGCGTTTTGGTCGGACACGATAACGTTTCTCTCTGCGGAGCCCCGTCACTTCACAAGACACGGGAAACCTCTGTTGGTCTGGAGGAGCTGCAGCAGTTATTTCTGCACAAACATCCACTGTACATTCACTAGATATTCTCAGAGCTAAACTAACTCTTCTGCAGTGTGTAGTGTGCGCGCATGAACGTGAGAGTAGAGCGAAAGAGTGAGAACGAGCGTGGTGTGTGAGTGAAGGCAGGCAGAGGAGCAGAGGAGCAGAGTACAGCAGAGACTCCGGTCCTGGAGACCAAAGCTACGGTCTCCCCCGCGTCCTCCGACCGCGGCCAACACTGTTTAACAGACAGGCTTCACTAGATACAACCAAGAGGTTTTGGTGCTTCCATGTAGTTTGTGTTGGAATCTGAGTCTGAACAGCGTAGACACACGTGAGCGCACATGAGACACCGACCCGCAATGATTTATACGTGTAAGAAGTTACAAACTGTCCCTTTAAGAGGTATAACTGAAGCTAATCATGATAAACCCATTTCTTCACTTACTATACTTACGACTTACTATACTTACTATACTTACTATACTTCACTAATCAAATGCAGCAGAAGCAACACGTGTGATGTGTGTGATGTTGAGGAAGAAAGAAGGAAAGAAAGAGGTACTGATAGAAAAATTAATTCATCTACATTCTGTCCCGCTTCCATGCATGTACATCAAAGATGCATCCCAACGCATATGGTGACCCCAAATAGCCATGCTGGCTTTAGCCATTTTGGCTAGCTCCAGCTGGCAGAAGGGTTAATAACATCACGCCAACAGCCATAAACAGAAACATGTTTTACCTAATATTGATTTGGCCATAAAGTGGTGAGATTAAAGGCCTAAATAAATACATGTTAACAAGCTGCATCAATTCCATATTAGGGGGACACTGTATTATCAATGACTGATGCATACCACACAATAATCTGATTAAAACGATAAAATGTCAGATGTTTGGACATGTAATCTGGTATGCATAATTGAGACTCTACAGCAATGGCTGCAAACCCATTTTCCTTAAAGCCTCCCCTACTTGTATTTAAAAAAAATTACAAATCCTCAAACAAAATCCTCAATTTGATTAAAGTGATTCAAGGTATTACATGAGTTAGTCTTTATTTATTAAATCAACTTTCTTTAATGAATAGAACTCAAACGGTTTTGTCAACATAAATAAAGTGATGACATCTTCATGGATTTGCCGAGCGATGATCTTTCTTTTGGTAACGACTTCATTCATTTACTATAATAGTGTAAGAGCCAAAAGAACGTTTTGGTTATTGTGGTTAAATAAATGTAACTTATGCTGCTGTTGGATTGCTGCTAGACGGTTAATACGGGTGAGGGTCTCCCTTTGTGTGCATCAAGAGAGGAGAGCCACTGTGAAAAATGTTGCTTTTGAAAGGCTTAACGCCAACAAATATGGATTGAATATTTTGTTTGATTTTGCTAAGTATAAAAAAATATAAATCTTTTAAAATGGTTTTATATTCAGACATGGTATGAATTACCTAGGAAGTGTGTTTAAAATCTAGCCCGCGACGGGAGAATTTAACCAATCACAGTCATTTCATAGAGAGAGAGCGTTCCTATTGGCTGTGCTCCGGTTGGTGGGCGGTGCTTGGTATTTCGTCGACTGATCTCAAAATGGCTGCCGGGTCACAGACCTTCTCATGTTATAGCTAAACAGTACACTACAAGATGATTCTGAGAACATCTGAGGAGAGAAATAGTCATTACAGTAACAGAATATTGATTCATATTTGATCAGCGCTGCCTAGTTTGACCATTTGGTCGGAGTTCGCGATTGACAGCCGGCTCTCACGGACGGAAGTTGGACGGCAGACTCTAGATCAGCTCTTAATGCTTGTTTTCCTCCGGTCTGTGAAATCTTGCAAATGCCGTTAGGAGCATCGGAGGACACCTGAGGAAACATGACTTTCTTCAGATTACCTGTCTCATGTACTACTGTCAGGATATAGTGACCGTTTTATAAAAATCACTTTTTTTAATCATATTGCTCCATTGGGGGGGGAACCACTGTCTATGAGTATATTCTCTGACACTGAGATCATTAAATAAATACCTGACAAAGCTAAACCCTACTGACTACCTTTTAGACACTGGCTGATGCTGGAGTATAGTCACCAGAGACAACACACACACTCCACTGACAGTTCACCGGGTCATTCATTGGCAGGTGTTGCTGACCTTTGCATGGGCACGTGTGCGGGCCGTGACCGAGCCCTGCAGGAGTCCTCTCTGTGAGGAGACACTGACCGGGAGCGGTGCTGGACGGCCCGTTGCTGCTCAGGCACAGCCAGCGTACTGCCCCGCTCCCTCTCCCTGGAGTTACGCTCTGCACCTACACACACACACAAAACAAAAAGCAGAATTCACACATACACACACACACACACACACATCCAAACAAAGGTGTTCGTCGATTGATGGAAACACACAGAAACACACACACATCCAGGCGTTAGTTGTGTGTCCTTTGATAAGGATGCACCAGTTGTCAGCATTGTGCTACTGACTACCACTACAGATGCCATTCTCTGACAGACTGTAGAACATCACATCAGGATGTTTTACAGACAAATGACCAGCTAGCAGACAGGTTAGCTAGCCATGTGAGCTAGCCCGAGTAGCTGACTGTTTCTGCCATGTCTCTGTCGGACCTGAGATCGGTCTCAGTTCTTGTTACGACTTGCATGGAGTGCCAGATGAGATGAGAGTTCAGACTTTTAACCCCTCGTGGATTTTAACCACCACTACAGCTACAAATAATAGGTCATATTTAATCCACAAAATAATACAGAGTAGGGATGCTAATTTTGAAAATTGTCTTAACCGATAACCAACCCTCGTTAACCGATTATTAACCGTTAAACGAAAGGATTTGTGCCTCGCATGCAGCGATGTACCAGCTGCAGGAGCACAACAGATATTGGATATTGGCATTTTTTTAATTCAACAAGCAATTTGTTGTATTTTAGCAGAAAGCAGCAGAAAGGCAGAACTGTGTATACTTCAATATAGTAATATCGTTATTGCGATTTTCAACGTTATCACATATTTTCCATATATCGTACAGCCCTTATTTACAGAACGTGTATCTGCTTCCTTTTTTTTGTGAAAAGAGGAAAATTAAGCAAATACTGAGGGCAGCAGAGAATGTTGATATTTTTTAAAAGCAAACTCAAACCTACCTTTTTAGTCTGGCTTTTAACTGAGCTTTATATATTTATTTATTGGTCTAATAATTTATTGTATTTTACCTTTTTAGTCTGGCTTTTAACTGAGCTTTATATATTTATTTATTGGTCTAATAATTTATTGTATTTTACCTTTTTAGTCTGGCTTTTAACTGAGCTTTATATATTTATTTATTGGTCTAATTATTTATTGTATAACACCTTTTTAGTCTAGCCTTTAATTGAGGTTTATTCATTTATCTATTCACGTATTCCAGTCTGTTTTGCTTATTGTAATATGTTGGTATACCAAGTTAGAGTTTTTATTTCCTCACAGTAAATTGACGAGATTTACTGATTTTGTGTTAGTAGAGGGAGTAGACATACTGTACATACATCATAAGATATGAAATAGAGTTGCAAAGTGGGTTAGATGGGCAACATTGACAGAACATACAGTATGTGTTTTTTTGATCAAGAAAGTCAAGGTACAAGCCTGTGTACATAAAAACTACACCTCCCAAGATGCAATTTGGTAAGAAACATCTGTTCCCCAGGCTTAAAATTCTGTAATGTCGATCGAGCAGAAGATGTTTTTTAAAAACTACTAACAAATTCTGCAGCTTAAATGACCTCCCTTTTGGATTCTGGGTCAGTTGTGGATGAAATGAGCAACTACGGTGGGTTTTGTTCTGTATTTTGCAACAGCTCTGATTAACACCCTACGACTGGCTTCTTCTCCGTAGCAACTGTGACTGAGGCTCATGGGTATTGTAGTATTCAGAGCCATTTGCCATGGCTAACTAATGGAAAAACACCATTTCTCAGAAACAAAAAAATGTTATTAAAGTGACAGCCAGAACATAAACCTGCTTTATAGTATTAATACATCATTATATTTTTGTGTTGAGGAGCATTAAAGATATCGTTAAAGAGAAACAGGGAAAAAGGGGGAAAATACAGAACCAACATTTCCTCTCAATTCCCAACTCAACTGTGTATTTATCTGTTTAAAGGATCAGGTGTATCATAAATATATCAATTAAATGTGTCAATTAAATGTATAAATATTAAGACTGTCAAAGTTAACAGTTACCTGTTATGACTTGAGCATATGTTTTATGCTAAATGCAGTACCTTTGAGGGTTTCTGGACGATATTTGTCATTGTTTTGTGTTGTTAATTGATTTCCAATAATAAATATATACATATATTTGCATTAAGCAGCAGATTTGCCCACTCCCATATTGATAAGAGTATTAAATACTTGACAAATCTCTCTCTAAGGTACATTTTAAACGGATAAAAAATGTCTGATGAATTTGGAATTAATCACGATTAACTATGGACAATCATGTGATATTTGAATCGACTGACAGCCCTATTACAATCTGAGCTCAGTGTTTGCATGAGAATAAAAATAAGCATAGTGACGTTCAAATAAGAGATCGTGTAACTCTCTCTAACTAACGCTCTCATTTCACTTTCTCATGTGGCAAACCATCTGGCATTTGGAAAATGATCATAAAAGGGTTTGAATATTTAAACCAGGTCCACGTTCATCTGACAGGAAACTAAGCCACGGCAGAAACAGTCAAACAACAAAGCAGTCGTAGTGATTCTACTGGCCAAAAATAACACAAATTCAGCTTCTACTGTACATTTTCAGTGTCCTTTCAGTGAAGTAGAAGAAGCATGCAGGAGAATGGCGGGAAACTCGGTGGAATGGCAGTGAACAAACTGTAGCTCTACAGTCTAACATGCACTCGGTGCTTCGGTGTTTCTACGGCCCAGCAGAAGAGGAGAAACTGCTCACTGCAGCCTCGGTGAAGTACGGTGCGCTGCTGAGCTGCAGCACTAAGAACGGCTGCACGCTAACACTGCTATTCAAAAATCTGCAGTCCAGTAGCAATATGATGAAATGCAAAAGTTTTGCCTTTTCGCTGATACAGCAAAGATTAATTACTTTAATTTGGGTGCAATTTGTGCTAAAACACACAGCGGAGCCAAAAGGAGGCTGGAAGGTTTGAGAAACAGATGGAGCGAGGGATGCAAAGAAGCCGCTCTCTCACCCAGTGCTGGACGCCTACAGGCTAACACGAGGGAATGCTCAGTAACCATGCCCCCCACCCACCTTTAGTCACTACCATCATACCATCATCAAACTCTGTATCAATGATGCGATGAGACCCTGCACACACATACACAACACACACACATACAGGACAGGGTAAGGTTGAGAGTTGTCATCTCCCACACTGAGAGACACAAAAGAGAAAGCTCAGTAAAGGAAAAGGTTAGCGACCACGCACTCTAGGACGCACTGTAGGTTCACAAAACAGGGATTAAATCAGACATACACATCCACACCATACTGTATGTAAAAAACACTGTGTATAACCACACATACTCTGTAGTTTCTTGCTGGGGCTGTCTCCATGGACGTGTCTGCGCGGGAGGTATGGGGACGGCTGGGGCAGAGGTATAGAGGACATGTCGTGTGTTTGGAGTTTATACCAATGAGGAATGTCGTCCAGCAGGGCCGTCTCCAACTCTATCAGGATCTGAGAGAGGACAGAGAGGGGAAAGGGTGGGAGAGGAGGGTGAGTGAGCAAGTTAGAGAAACAGTCAGATGGATCCACTACAGTCATAGTTATAGTATAGTTATATAGTTTAGTTTAGCAGGTTGTCAGCTGTGTGTCTGCCCGCCATAACTTTAGCAAGTTTCCAACAGACTGTGTGTGTGTGTGTTGGCAGTGAGTTTGGGGTTGTTGGTGGAGTTCTAGCTGTGAACGTAGGTGTAGCAGTATGTGTACAGTTTATTTGTCGGTGAACAAATGCTACGAAACTACAACTCCTCCGCTCCACTCAAGCGAGCTGGAGCTGTTCTTTTAATACAACCATGGAGAGACCGGAGCCAACTTCCTGTATCCTGCAACTCCGGGTCCGCCTCTTAAGGTGGGCTGTTAAGGTGGACCAGCTTTTCTCCTTAAAGTAACGAGCCACTCCTCTGAGCCGCTCAGCTTTTGAATGAATTATTAACATTTCTTTTAACCGTTTTAACCAATAGCGTTAATCAGTTAAAATGTTTAATATCGGTTAACAGTTAACGGTTAATTATTGACATCCCTAGTGTATTCTAAACTTACATTGTGTGACCGTCATTGTTACCTCTCCCATGGCTATATTGTTAAATCTAGTCAACATCTCAAGGTTTAGAACTGTGTCAAATGCACTGGGGAACTGCCTGAAATAAATTTTCTATTTCATGTAAGGGTGAAGTCAGACAAAAGTGACATGGGGTTCTCTGGTGACCTGGAGGATTAAAGGAGCAGTGTGTAGAATTTAGGGGGATCTATTAGCGGACATGGAATATTAATATTTCATAACTATGTTTCATTAGTGTATAATCTCCTGATACTGAGAATCGTTGTGTTTTTCGATAGCTTGGAATGAGTCCTTCATATCTACATAGAGAGTGGGTCCTCTTCAAAGAGTCCACCATGTTGCTCCTCCATGTTTCTACAGCAGCCCAGAACGGACAAAACCGAAACTCTGGCTCTAGAGAGAGCCTTTCATGTTTTGATGTTACCTGAAGACCACCGTACACACGCTTGGAAAGGGAGGGCTGAGCGGAGGGGTATTACAATTGGTTGCAATCTGCAACCACACCACTGGATGCCGTTCTCTTTGAGGGGTGATCATGTAGGCCTAATTGCAACAACAACCTTTTAGTGCATTTCAACGGAAATGTAATGGAATTTGCATTGCTAGGCAAACAGTTTGGGTCCATGTTTACTTTCTGTCAGCTGATGTCATTCACACACACTGCAATTGGAAATAAACTGGGACACATTTAGAATGTCTACGTTTAAAACCGTGTAATGATCTATATAATTGTATATTGTGACATCACAAATTGGACAGAAATCCTAACGGCTTGTTTCAAACACACAATTTCTGAATACGGGCTGTTGTGTATTTCTCCATATATTGAGTGTTTTGATAGTTTAACAGTATTTTACTTTAGCAGCAACAGCTCAATCTGCAAATGATTGCAGTATACCAACAGTATGTGGAAATAATATGCATCCCACCTCTCCCAGGAATTCACTCTCCTCCTCCTGGACTCTGGGCTGGTCCCACACCGTTGATCTCTAGCATGCGTTCTCTGAAGTCCCGCCGGTGAACGTGGGAATATAGGAAGGTCCTGGTTCCACTTGGGCTCAGCGCTCTTCTTCACTGTTTTTAGTCCGCCGTTTACTCTTATCACTAACAAAGGCATGAGCACACCAGTGTTTAGATTATAAGAGGAAAAGCATGTTTCTGAAAATGACTTTAAAAGACAGTATCCCTTTAAAATAATAAGGGTGGACAACATTAAACACATCGAAATTCCTTCGTGTTGCAAATGAAAACTATGAGATTAAGCAGATAGATATTCCTCTGATTCTATTCCTTACGGCTGGTATGATGTCAAACAGGTAAGTGACTGATTGGACTGTACTTGTGAGATGAACCTACAAAATAAAAAGAAATTAATACAATGACCTTACCTCCTATCAGGCAGGAAGTACATCTTGACATAGGGGTTCCGAGGTCGTCCGTCTGGTCGGGGTGGCAGGTCTATGGCTTGAAGGACGTTGACGATCAGCTGATGGCCCAACTTTGTCATACCATAGCTTCACCTGTAAAAAATGTGTGAAGACCGTTAGCCTCTATACATATCTATATCCATTCACATGAACGACATACCTCTCTCACAGTCCAACACATTCACACTCCCAACTAAGAAGAAAATGAAAATGAAGAAGAAGAAGAAGAAGAGGAGTGTGGGGGCAGCAGTAGCTCAGTCCGTGGGGACTTGGCTTAGGAACTTGAGGGTCGCTGGTTGTATGTATATATGTAAGTATGGTGTGTGGACTGGTAGCTGGAGAAGTGCCAGTTTGCCTCCAGAGCACTGCCGGGTTGCTCTTGAGCAATGCACCAAACATCCTAAATACTGCTGACCCTGCCCTGTGACCCCTCCGAAAATGCATGTCTGTGGCGTGGTATCTAGAACTGCCTTGTGTGAATTTGCCTTGTGTTGATTGACAAATAAAGCTTGTTGTTCTTCTTCTTCTTCTTAAGTAAGTTGCCTTACTACTTTTTGGCAACAAAATTATTTAGATAAGGTTTAGGAAAAGATCATGATTTGGGATCCCAAAGCTTCGAGAAACAGACATGAGCACCGACACCGGAGCAAAGCAATACAGTGCTGTGGACGGGGACGGCAGAAAAATGTTTTTTAGCCACCTAAAAGAAAGGCTCACCTAAAAAAATAAAAATCGATATCCGTTCAAGTGTTCGCTTTATTTAGAATATTTTCACCGCTTTATCTTGCCATCAGACAGCCTGCTCCTGTTCCCGTTCGGGGAACTGAACTGAAAGTGAAACTTATCTATGCTCTCTCCAAAGCCAGCGGGCTCAGAGGACAAAAACAGTATAGGTACGTTTCACTTTCAGTTCAGTTCGCCGTCAGAGATTACTCTAAATATAGCGTACACTTTTTAGGTGGGCTTTTCTTTTTAAGTCATTAAAATAAGTTTTTCCACCGTTGACGCTAGAGGTGTACATGGAGCGTCATAGTTAAACGCGGTGGGGCGACTGACCAAGCTGCTGTATCTGATCAGTTTGGGAGTGAGAATGGGTTGCTCAGTCCTGCTCAGATACTCACAGAGAGCTGTCCAGGCAGTACCAGAGGAAGGTCTCGGAGGGTCCCGGGGCTGGTAGGGGACATCACTGATATAGAGGGTCGGTCCATTTTTTGCGACTCAAAGGAACTGGAGCCTGCTGTTATAGAGAACAACAGTTGTTGTAAGAAATCAGAAGAAAAAGCACAATCAAATCCAAAACTTGAAATTAGAGCACACATAAATACACATGTATCTCTCTCCAGAAGCTACTTACAAAAGCAGTAAACAATGGTAATACCATATAAGCTGCACATACAAACACTTACTAGACTCTAGAGGAGGGTGGGATGACTCTGGGATTCTTGGGATGTCCCTGTAAAAAGCGAAAGAGAGTCAGTGAATTCTTCAACTTCAAATGTACAGAATAGAGTGCTGCAGGAATGAGTCCTAAAACCAGGAAATGAGTTCGCATATTTAGCTCTTCTGGTTCCCTCGTCTGGAAGTCAATGGTTTTTAGTTAGATGCCTGAAATAGGGGTCCTGTGGTTAACACAAGCTGGAGAGATTTTAACGTTTTGTTCTATGATATAAAATACGTCAGTAAATATCCTACTCATGAATTTTGAAACTTTTACGTGTCTTAAAAAGGCGGTTGCTAACAAGTGACTAAATGAGACTACTAAACGTCATCACGCCGACTCGTCCGCCTTTACAGCCTCGTTGTGTATACTCGCGCTCATGCGACCGTAGTGCGTTTATAGCGTAACGTTAGTGTTTTACTTCTGGTGATTGCGTTCACACTTCAAAAATCATAAAGGTGGTGTTGATTTGTGGAGATTATCTTGCTGAACAAAACGTGTAAGTATCATAAATGTGCGTTTGCCACAAATCTTATTTTCTGCAATAATCCATAAAATCCCATTGGCTTTTTGTCGCAGGAACCAGGGCGATGCTAACTTCCTGGTTGGCCTACAGAAATACGCCATCCCTGCACCACTCTATATATACACATCAAGATACTTGCCATGTAAAGACACAGTCAGGACTTTACTGTACATTCATCTTTAGAAAATGAATGAGTGAAAGACTCATGTCAACAAACAGTTGCATGGTAGGAGAAGAGCGAGCAGTCAATCAAATACATGTTTACATGTTAAGCATGTTGGGTAGTAGAGGAAAAAATAACAGCTGGAAAAAGGAATTCATCTCCTGGATCTCAGGATTTCAGGGAAGGCATGAAGGGGAAGGGGCTCCACCCATTAAATCAACACTACTTACTGATATGCTCTATACACTTTTCTCAAGAAGTTTTTGGACATAATTCGGTGGATAGAGCTTTGAGATAAAGGAAGGAGACAGTGTCTGTCAATGCCATCACTCAAGTACTTTAATGACAATTATTACATATTGATGACGTTAATCTTACCCTATAGGTCTTGAAACAACTATTTCCACTTGTGGTTCAGCCTTGGATTCAAGGATAATGTTGTACACTTCTTTCTTAGTTGCTCCCGGCAACGACTTCCCATTCCACTGCAGCACCTCGTCACCTGGAACCAAGATGGCCGACATATACACAATGATGATCCAGCCTGAGGCTCATGTCGCAGTAAATTTGACTAGAAAAAAACAGGTACTAACAGAGAATTGTACATCTTAAAGTCAAACTTAAAGGTCCCATATCATGCTTTTTTCCAGGTTCATACTTATATTTAGTGTTTCTACTAGAACATGTTTACATACTTTAATGTTCAAAAAACCCTTTATTTCCCTCATATTGTCTGCCTGAATATACCAGTATTTACCCTCTGTCTGAAACGCTCCGTTTTAGTGCATTTCAATGGAATTGCGTTGCTAGGCAACAGTTTGGGTCCATGTTTACTTCCTGTCAGCTGATGTCATTCCCACACACACTGCAATTGGAAATAAACTGCGACACATTTAGAATGTTTCTGTTTAAAACCGTGTAATGATCTATATAATTGTATATTTGTGACATCACAAATGGACAGAAATCCTAACGGCTTGTTTCAAACGCACAATTTCTGAATACGGCTGTGTGTATTTCTTCGTATATTGAGTGTATTGATAGTTTAACAGTATTTATAAAGCACTTAAACCTGCTTTATAATATAAAAGACATGAAAATCTCACTTTTTACAATATGGAACCTTTAATTCTGAATTCTCCTCACTTTTGGCGTGAGGAAAACTGTAGCCTAATGCTAATGCAGCTATTGTGCATGTTTTTCTGTTTTTGAAATATTTGTGGAAATGAATAGCTTCGAGCCCGAGTGGGTGCTTCTTTTCGCGGCGGTTGAGTGACATCTGAAAGCTGACGATGCTATCAACAGCACACTGCTGTCTGGAGAGTGTCATACGTTTTGTAACCTACAAACATTGATACAAGACACTTTTCCCCTTTTCCAACAAGACCATGTCGTGTTGGCTATCAATTGAAAGCAACTTAAGACATGTCGCCTTTATAACATTCAACATTATTTCGTATTCGACTCGGAAAGTGCAAGCTAGCAAGCTAGGCTAAGGAGCTTCACTCAGAAAGTGGAGGCTAGTTAGCCTAGCTTGCTAACATTAGCACTGATTCCCACTACATTTTACTCTTCGTTCATGTCTTTTCAAAACCTGCTGAGTCATCTGCAGCTCCTCTCCATGCGTCCCATATTACAAAAAGGAGAATTGTCTAGCTAGCGTAAGCTGTCTCTCTTTCATTGGCCTATACATCAGACCGGCACATAGCCTACGGTTACTTCGCAAAAAGTCAAGGCCGCACCCCCTTTTGGGGGAAAGAAAACCAAAGATCTCATAGACTGCTATGCAATTTGACGTGTTTGGATTGTAATTTTGACAAATTAATATGCATTCATCTCTTGTTAAACAAACGTTTGTTTTATACACATGTCTAATCATTATTTTGCGATCTTGCCTAAACCTGAACATCTGCAATAAATTAAATTAAAGTTGTACAAATCAGTAAGTAACAATCAGTAACAGTGCTCAAATCACAGGTAGCCCTGCTGTAGGACTAAGAAATGGATAACAACAGCTGGCTAACTGCCTTTGTGTCTCTTCGAAAGTTACTATTTTTTTTTATTATTTCTATTACTATTTTTGGTGTCCACCCCCACACAGATATACATTTTAATTTCAGCTTGACTTTAAAAATCTGCCTCTCGATTCAAACATTATCAAACAGGTAAAGTAGGCTACAGTTGCTGCTGCATAGAAACAATATGTCCGCACCTGCTCGTAGGTGTCCCACAACATCTGCAAGGCTGCCTTTCTTGACTTTGGTGATGAAGGCCCCGAGTCTCCCCGTCTCCGTCATCTTCCCTCCTACCACCTGCACACGAAGGAGAGAAAGGAGAATGGATAGGAACAGAGGTTCATGTTAGCAATTCCCTGTTTTCTCTGCAGGATTCAGTAATTATTACTATTCTACATAACTGTGTCGTGGAATACTCTTCACCTTTCATGATTGTTACCCAGTACTCCACACAGCTTTCACAGGGATTACAAAGCATCACCGTTTCCAGTTTGAACTCATCTAGCACTCAAACTGAAGTTAAAACAAACACTAGGTGTGATCCAGGTGTGAATGTTACTGCTTACTTTTAGGCCGAGGAGGGAGCCGGCCTCGCGGGGCATCGCCGACCTCTTGCTTAGCGTGATGCGTCCAATTAGGTGGTCGCCCTCTTTGGACGGCTGCCATGTAACTGGATGCTACAGGAGAAGTTATGAGGGGAGTGATGAGGCATTGTCATGCAAAGAAGGTAGGGAAAACAGAAATGTCCTTAAACGTTACTGTTTTGATTGATTTTCATTAATGCACTTAAGAATTTGAGTGTGCGTTTGCATGTGAGTTACTGTGAGTAATCGGGGTGGGAGCAGCACATTAATGCCCCGAATGTGTCACGTTTTGCTGAAACTTACATGCCACACTGTAGGATCTAGAGAATGACAGTCCCAGTCCCCTGCACAGAGAAAGAGAAAGAGAAAGAGGAGTTAGTTGGCCTTTGTCAGTACTCAGGAGAAATGTGTCTTTTATGTACAGTAAATGTACATATATTATACTTTACGGTTTCAGTTCCAGGTATGAGAGACTGGGGAAAAGATATGTTTCATATTAAAGGTCCCATTTTGTAAAAAGTGAGATTTTCATGTAATTTATATTATAAATGTCACAAATATTAAATATTTAGACCATTACACAGTTTTAAACATAAACATTCTAAATGTGTCCCAGTTTATTTCCTCTTGCAGTGTATGTAAATAACATCAGCTGACAGGAAGTAAACATGGACCCAAGCTGTTGCCTAGCAACGCAATTCCATTGAAATACAGGGTAAATACAGGTATATTCAGGCAGACAGTATGAGGAACATACTGTAAACATGTTCTAATACACACACAAAATACAAGTATGAACCTGAAAATGAGCACGATATGGGACCTTTAAACAAATAGATATTTTGACACAGTTTGGGGCAGTGTTGTCAGGGCCTCCCTTTGTCAATGTCTTCCCATCCTTCTTATACATCCTTCCCTGATCCATCAGAGCTGGAGCTGGTATTTGGATCTCCACACTTTTACAGAAAAATACTCAACTGGACATTATGCTTCATGAAATGCTATGTATGATAAATGCTGCCATTGACTTGATATTAACCACCTGAGACCCAGACCGACTTTACTGTCTTTCAGAGGCTGTAGCAGATTCAGTTTATGGCATTCATCAATCCTAGCTTCTCAGGAAAGAGGTTACATAACGCTCCAAGTTAGGGTCAATTTTGGGGAGGAAAAACTGGCATGGCCCATTTCAAAGGGGTCTCTTGACCTCTGACCTCCAGATATGTGAATGAAAATGGGTTCTATGGGTACCCACGAGTCTCCCCTTTACAGACATGCCCACTTTATGATAATCACATGCAGTTTTATGCATACAGTATAAATGTGTTATTTTCACCTATTGTAAAATGGTGTATTTCTATATTTCTGCATACTGGGGTCCCTAAACAGTCTTGGAATTACATAAATTGGATGTTGATGTTAGTCCCCATAGTAGCCATTTCATTGTAGTGAGACCATTTTTTTAAATTTGACCTCACTGTATAAAATGACCTGTGGTGACCTCTAGGATAATCACAGCCTCATGAAACTTTACAGCCACACACTACAGACCTAGAGCATTCAGAGGATGGATGGATCAAACTAGAGACACAGAGCATTCAGAGGATGGATGGATCAAACTACAGACCTAGAGCATTCAGAGGATGGATGGATCAAACTAGAGACCTAGAGTATTAAGAGGATGGATGGATCAAACTAGAGACCTAGAGCATTCAGAGGATGGATGGCTTTCCTAGCTAGATTGACAATAAGGGGGTTTCTGAGCAGTTGTGAGAACTGAGGGAGACCCTAGCTTTGGTCTCCAGGACCGGAGTCTCTGCTGTACTCTGCTCCTCTGCTTGCCTTCACTCACACACCGCGCTCGTTCTCGCTATTTCGCTCCACTCTCACGTGCATGCGCGCACACTCCACACTGCAGAAGAGTTAGTTGAGCTCTGAGAATATCTAGTGAATGTACAGTGGACGTTTGTGCAGAAATAACTGCTGCAGCTCCTCCAGACCAACAGAGGTTTCCTGTGTCATGTTTCTTGAAGTGACGAGGCTCCGGAGCGAGTGACGTTATCGAAACTCCGATATCTCCCCTGTTCTCTCCGGCCGCGGTCGGGAGGCTGAGGCAGGAAAAGCCAACACTAGGATCAGCATTGATTCATGGAGAGACCTTCGTCTGGTCAGCTAACATTACTGCCAAGCAGCTGAAATATAGAGTGATATTGTGGTTTTAGCTGACTTGTGTCGCCTCACTGAAGGGCGAGCGCGAGCAACAGGACGCTGACTTTCGTTGACTTAACGGCCACAGGTGTCACTGTTAACAAGCAATTTCTGATTCTTACAAACAGTCCCTTTAAATAGAAAGAAAAAGAATCACAGAGATGTAAATGTTATCAAGATAGTGGTAGTTGAGAAAAGCTAGCAAAAAATGTCATCACTGAACCAGAGCAAAAAAAAAAAAGCTTCATCATAATCAAACTGATTTGCTGTGCCGGCCTGTCCAAAACTCCTGCCTGAGCCCGGCCAGGGACAAGATACCAGTGACTGTCAGAGTATCCCAGCCTCTCATTAACACGGACAGATGGTCGCTCGAGTAGAAGAACACTCACTGGCCCAGCGTCAGACCAGAGAAGCCTGCGAGAATTTATGGCCACTTTTCCACCACAGGCATAAAACAACAGAAAGAAGGCTTCAGATGGGGAGATTTAAAAGACTTTGAGAACTTCAGTTTCAAGGTTTAAAGTCAGGAAATGTTCGAGCCCGGCACAGAGCGAGATGAATGAGTCAATGGAAGTTTCTGGCAAAAGAGAGCAGGAGGGGATGGAACTTTATGGAAAAAAATATGCATCACATGCACTGCTGTTTGTCAAAAAACATTTTAGTAATATTTAATGAGAATCAAATGAAAGAATGACTGCTCTGGAAATCAGAAAATCAGAAAAAAAAGTCTGAGTAGACATGACTCCAGTGCTGCTAATCTGAAATCTGAAAGTCCACGGAGAATGCTTGAGAGAGGATAAATGCTGACTCCACAGTTTGAACTGCTGAGTCGGGATTTTTGGTTTTGGAGAGTGAACACGCTGGGCAGATTACAAAATCTAGGCTGCTCTTCTAACTGATGCTACATCAAAGCATCAGCTCTTTGCAGGTATTAACGTAGTATTGTTCTTGATAAACAGTGTGTGTGTGTTTGTGTTTGTGTGTGTGTGTGTTTGTGTGCGCGCGCGTGTGTGTGTGTGTGTATCATAGAGCCTGTCCTCCTCTTTCGCTCCATCTGCTATTTTACAAGCTCAACAAAATCCCTCCAACATGATATATAAAAAATCTCTACATCACATGATCTTGAACTCCCATCAACCTGTTTCACGCTCGCTCCACCACATGGTCTCAGCAAGTACACCCACAGAACAGCATGTGCTAATTTGGTGTCATTATTTTGTACATCTTTAGTGTCATTTAACACAATTTACCAATTCAGTTTGGTTTATTTCAACCAGGTGTGGTATATTCAACCTTATATCCTATCCACCTTATTCTTGGGGGCGTTACTGTAGAAATGACTAACTTCCGGTGAGGTGGCGGCAGTAGCAGTGCGCTAGTTAGTCCCATAGGCTAACCACCAACGGTGCTTCTTTTGAAAAGTAATTCACCTTCATTTTACAAAATCCTGCTTTATTTTTAACAGATATTTAACTAACTTTGAATTAGCATTTTCTAAAATATCCTTGCGGAGCTGTGGTACGGTGTTCTCTACATTTTACGCCCTTCAGCGCCACGCCAGGCAGCACTCCTCTGTAGTTGAGAGCCAGACAAGCTTGTTTGTGTGCTCATTCTCCGGGGGAAATCAGTGCGCACCATTGATGTTAAAAATGCCACTTTCAAAGCATTTATTCAACAAAGGGTAATATATTTAACAACTTGTGATAGCATAATATTAATTTCATACAGACTACAGTACTGTGAGAAGCATAAATTAAGTTGAAATGTACATTTTCGCTGCTCTACTCATCTCCCCTCTTAAGCCGCTGTGGGCGCACGTTGCGCACCTCACAAACTGACTGAAATCTCACAGGAACAAATGGTGGAGGTCTCTGATTGGTCGGGAACGAAAGAGGGGGAACTGAGGATGACATGCACATAAATGTTATGCACGATCTGGAAGTATTTATTCAGCGATCGGCGAAAAAATGTCATCTGTCCGGAACATAGTTAGTGTACAGAGTTAGTGTACGTTAGTTGGGCTATAAAGAGCAGCGGAGGAGAGACGTCGGATCCTTTAAAGTACCGACAGCAGAGCCAGGAGAACATCAGGTATGAGTTCATGTGTAGGGAGGACTCAGCATTGTAGCGTTGGTTTAATGACAGCCAGTTACTTTGACTATTTTCTGTACAGTTTGAAATGTAAGGCAGTTCATGGCACGGTGTGCAGGGCAGCAATAGACTACAAATAGTTTAAGTACGGTTATCTGTGTAGAGGAAAACTAAACCTCGTTACAGTGGAAGTCCTGATCTGCCTCAGAGCTTCACCGTCTGTAGCAACAGAGTCAATAACGTAGCTAAATATGTTAGTGTAGGTTATCTGAGGCCGCTTCTTCAGGTCGTCCTCCATCCCTCCATAGTAGAAGGCAGAGCTATGATCACATTATCCTGTTTGAGCTGTGATAGGTGGTGTTCACACATGTTTTACTAGATTTATTAATACAATCACTCTAGGAGAGACGAATAGTGTAGCATCAACATAGAAAATGATTCAGTGACACGACACGACGGAAGTTACGGACATAATTCACGCAAGGCATCATGGGGGCTAGGAATAAGGTGGATATGATGACCTTACCCTGACTATCAGACTAAAGTCCGTTTCACACATGCAGTCCATCCCTGAAATGTTCAGGAACATTTCCTGCATGGGCTCATGTGTGAGTGGGAGCAGGGATTGTTATTCAGAGAAATCTGTGCCGCCAATTTCCCACCTCAAGACCTCGTAACATTTCAGGACGAGCCCATAAAGGGTTACGTCCGTACGAGTATTTCTCTGTGCCAAAAGACCCTCCGCGACCGGCTCTAGGTTGGCTTGGAAAGGCTCGGGGCGAAGGTACTTCCCGGGGCCGTGGCCAAAGTGTCACCGGGGCAGACTGTCCTGAGTGCGCCCACATAAAAGGCGCCAGGGGGTCTGCGGCGATGTCTGCAACCCACCTGAAACACGGACCAAGGAGTCTAACACACGCGCGAGTCAGAGGGTGCAAGCAAAACCCTGTAGCGCGATGAAAGTGAGGGCTGAGATGGGATCCCAGCCCCGATGGCTTCCTTTTTCGACTTCACATTTGCACTGATGCTCTACACTTTTGAAAAGACAGACGACAAATTCTCCAAAAAGTCAACAGGCCATGTTACAACATAGACAACTATACAGACATACTGCCTTGTGATTGAGCAGTGACTCGGTTCTCTCAACTGTAAAAGAAAAACTCCTTCCACATCACTGCTAATGCTCTCTGCACCAGCACATACAGTACAGTACAACAAGTTCATATATTCATGTTCATTCTCTGGGCACCTTTAAAGTAATTCTGGTAAATGTAGGAATATCTCATACACACATTCACAAACACACACACACTACACACAATAGTGGCTAAAGTGCACTGGGACGCAGTGTCATCCCAACAGCAGAATTCCTCTTCCATTTCCTCGGCACCATTATCACCTTGGTGTTCTTCTTTACACCAAGGAAGTAACCCAATTATATTGAATTGCTTCCATTTGACTTAAACAGAGTCAAACCTGCTGCGTCATTAAAGCCACGGTGTCGGAGATGCACTCGTATATCCGGCGGGATGCAGTTTATTGGGCAGAATGGGAAACTACGATGTAAACACTGTTTACAATAATCCTGCTAAGAGGATTTTTGGTACATGTACATAACTGTTTCTGCATGAAAATGACATAACAACATCCGCTTATACATCATGTCTGCTTTGCTGAAGCTTTTAATCCGAGCTATGTGCACGCATATCCTTAATGCTTGTGCTCTGCATTAAACTTGTGTATTTTTTTTTTCTTGTCAAATATAGTTGACAGAATGTTTCACAGGTCTACATAAATCCATAATCCTCATTATGTTATGTAATGTCACACATATGAGTTACTATAGGTTGTTTTCAAGAAAACAAGAATTACCACCTCGCGGTTGTATGCCTCCGCCAACCAGTTTACATCCATTACATCCATCCAAATGTCATCACTTAATCATTTTATCCTATTAGAAATGTGTGTGAAATTGTCATAATTAGGATATGAATTCTTGAGTTATGGCCAAAAATGTGTTTTGTGAGGTCACAGTGACCTTTGACTACCAGGCGTTCCTGAGATATCGCATTCACAAGAATGGACAGGACCTATGTACGCACGTACGGACGGACGGACGGACAACCCAAAAACACAATGCCTCTGGCCTCTGTGACTGCTGGATGTGTAAATAATAGATGTATATGTATATGTATATGTATATGTATATGTATATAAGAAGTGGATTTAGTCACCGTGATGTCACCCATAGGTTTGTGGACTGCCATTTTGGGCCTTGAGTTTGGTATTTTGGCCGTCGCCATCTTGGTTATTTGCAACCAGAAGTGACACGAGAGGGTGGAGCTAAGTACAACTGAACGCTGAATAAGACATTTTTAGGCGACCAAAATGTTATAATTAACTTTCATGAACTTAAAACACCATCTGTGAAAGGGTTAAAGTTGTAAAACGAAAAGAGACAACTCCCAGATTGGAGAACGCCGTGGTAGTGACCTGTCAATCACAAGGTAGCCCCGCCCTAAAGCATCCCCTGCTTTATGGTCTATCTGACTCTAAATGGGACCATAATTTACTAAATGAACATCATGCTGTATTGAAGAATACTTCAAACTAGCGATTGAGATCATAAACTCATGTTTACAATGTTTACTGAGGTATTAAATCAAGTGAGAAGTAGGCTCATTTTCTCATAGACTTCTATACAATCAGAGGAGTCGCCCCCTGCTGGCTGTTAGAAAGAATGCAGGTTTAAGGCACTTCAGCATTGGCGTCACTTTTCAGAACTGAAAAGTAAAGTAAAGGTAAATAAGCCACAGTTTCCTAACAAGCTCGTCATATCAACTTGAAAGGTCATATGTTAATAGCCAAGTTTCCAAATTCAGCATTAATTTTAAACAAATTTCCAGAAAACTCCACTACTGTTGAATATTAGGAGTTGGGCGCACTGAGATAAACAATTGGTGGCACTGATTCTCGAGTCTGGTGAAGCAGAAGAGGGCATATTGAGATTAAGTAATAAGTAAGATTAAGAGCCAATCAAAGAATGGGAAACAATGTGGAAAATGTGATGAACATGATGGCATTTATATTGGTTTCATGTATTAATTTGAGGAGAGTTGCAGTCTAACACAGATGCCTATCCTTTAATAGTGAGGCCCTCACACTTTAATTACGAGGCACTTTAATAGCAGGCGCATAACATGAGGTTGTTCATCACATCTCATAAACCCGCAGTAACACCCAGGCCATATTTTGACACCAGAGCCCCTCGCCAACACTGTCACAGCTAGACTTAATGTAATGTAATCAACTGACACCAACCCCAACGCAACAACGCAATGAAATGTCATTTCTTCTAAAAACAGAAAAAAAACACTTGACCCTGTGTCACCACCTCCCTTAACCTAATGCATCTATGTCAGGAAACATACTCCACATTATCCGGCAAAACTTGCTTCATGCCATTGATGAGAGTAGATCGCCATTTTGACTTTTGGCTGTCGCTATCTTGATTTTAGGCCGACGCCATCTTGTTTTTTTGCAACCAGAAGTGAGACGAGAGGGTGGAGTTAAGTACAACCAAATGGTGAAAAAGACATTTTTATGTGACCAAAATGCTACAATTAACTTTCATGAACTGAAAACACACTGTGTAAGGGATAAAGTTGTTAGACGAAAACATCGACAACTCCAGACCGGACAACGCCGTGGTAGCAACTAGGGATGTTAATAATTAACCCTTTAACCGTTAACCAACATTAAGAATTTTAACAGATTAACGCTATCGGTTAAACGGTTAAAAGAAATATTGAAAAATAGTTAAAAAGCTGAATAAAACTCAGAGGAATGGCTTGTCACTTAAAGGAGAATATCTGGTCCTCCTTAACAGCCCACCTTAAGTGAGTCCAAACCAGAGTTACAGATACAGGAAGTTGGTTCAGGTCTTGAGGAGTTGTAGCATTTAGTCACACACTAATTAGTTCACACACTACTACAGCTACGTTCACAGCTGTAACGCCACCGACAATCCCCCACTCCCCACCTCCGCACACACACACGGTCTGTCAGACGCTTGCTAACCGTAGACCGGCAGACCGTATGTGTGTGACAACGGCAAACACGAAGCCAACAGCAATGCTACAGCTGTGAAAGTAGCACAAACACACACGGCCTGTTGGACACTCAGTAACGTTACACCGGGTTGACAGAGTAGCCGGGCAGACACACCGCTGACAACCTCACAGTTTAACTAAATAATGCGGTGGAGACTTGCTGGTACACTACGCGCAGCATCGTGGTTACTAACTCTCCCAGACGGGTGAACCGGGGACCCAGTTGTCTGTTTGGCACTATACACTGCAGTTGGTGATGAAGAATGGATATAACATGTTTGTCCATCGGCTTTTCTTTGCAGCTGGACGACTTGTTAGGCGCTAAAAATAGCACCGCTGCGTGCGACGCACTAATCTTGACGGTTAATAATCGGTTAATTGTTAGCATAGTAGCAACCTGTCAATCGCAATGCAACAACATCCAATGAAATGTCATTTCGTCTAAAAACAGAAACGGAAAACTTGTCCCTGTGTCACCACCTCACTAATGCATCTATGTCAGGAAACATATTGCACATTATCCGGCAAAAAACTTGCTTCATGCCACTGATGAGAGTAAAAGGAGACATCCTGTTTTGAGGCCCAGCTAGCTAAAGAGTGTTTAAAACAGCTAATAATCCCAATCCACACCATCTACCCATTACCAGTCCCTGAGTTATAGTAATCTGGATTAAAACATCTGGAACAGGCCCCTTCTGTGACCGGTGAGAGAGATAAGCTGATAGAGCTACAGCTAACTCTACCTACTGCCTCTTGAACTTAGACGCTCTCCCGTGGCTTATAGCGCAGCCTAGCATCGCTTCTCTAACAGCTGCAAAATGCATAGGTATCGAGAGGCCGGCGGTTACCAGCATGCGGCGTGCAACCGCAGCCGGGCTTGATTTTAGCTGGTGGTCCACGGTTGGCTGGTGCAGCTGGTTGTTTGCGAAGCATTACATAGCATGCGAGCCACTGACCTAATTCCACAAATCTGCTGGCCTAAATCACAGGGACTCTCCAAATAAATGAGAGCTGTCCTGGGAGCAGCAGGGTTTAGCCACAGCACAGAGGTGTAGATGACACACAGGGATAGTAATTCACTGTATGATGGGTGGGCGCTTCATCCTATCACTTATCGTATAGTTTTACAGTCCGAAATTAGAATGTGCTGGTATTAGAGTAATCTTCCGAGCCAAAATATCTCTCTGCTTTTTTTTTTGCACATTATCGTAATTCTACTACCGAGGCTATTTTAGATGCTAGGGCTCGGAAAATATGGCCGTGAACAGGAAAGACGCTGCGGTGGAAAAGAGCTTTATCATAGCATTCTTATTTTACCTAGCTGTTTTAGGAGAATCGAATCTTTGCAACCATCTTTCACCTGAATAACAATTCTTTCCTAAGTTGAATGTTTATGATCATTCAATTGGGATCTTTCTATCTCTCAGAGTATTTAGCTGCAGGTCAATTAGCAGCTACAATTAGCCATCAAACCTGTGACTCTAATCCTGCCCACACTACACTGGGTGTACAGCTGTAGGTGATACAGGCGAGGTCTGATAGTGCTTCTGATGAGAATACAAAATGTGCACAGATCAGAAATTTAGGGTTCGTTATGATTCAGGTGGACAGAATGAGGATTGTGTGTGCAGATTAAGGACGAGCACGTGAGTTAGGTGAGAGAAACAGCAGTGCATTATATAATGACTATAGCTAACTATAGGGAACCGTGTCTAATGTAAGGAAATGGATGGCAGCAGACAGTGCAAGGTATGCAAGTGTGGACAGATTTAGCTTCGTAAGCTAGTGGACCGAGCACATCTGTCTGACTGACCTTTCTCGCTGACGCTTTCCATGTCCACGTCCTCACAGCTGGTGTACTCGGGCGTGGAGCCGCCTTCCTCCTCTGAGCTGCTGATGGACATCTGCCTCTTGTTGACTCCGCGCTTGCTCTTGTATGACCGTGGAGGGGGCGGCCGCAAAGACTCCGACTGGTCCGAGCTCTGAGAGTCCTTCCTCAGCAGGTTATCCCCACCCTTGTCCCTTGGGGTCCGTGTTGTACCGGGCTCTAGGCGGCCTTTGTTCGGGCCCCAATCTGGAGGCACCGGTCCCCCAGGTTGGGGTCCTGATCTCACTCCACCCCCTGCAGGTGGAGCTCCCCCTCCAACCCCCACGGTCCTATCCACAGAGTAAGCTCGGTGGTTCTCCAAGAGGGCCTTGTGGTCTCCCTCCCCACCTCCACCCCTCCTGGCCAGACGGTTTTCAGGCACCTCCCCTCCTCCACCTCCCCCGTCACCAGGGCCCAGTCCGACCTCATTGATCGCCAGATCGCTGTGTCGTCGCTCGTGGCGGACCTTGGACACCTTAGCATGCATTCGCATCTCCTGCTCCTCCTTCTGTGGTTTCACTGGGTATCGTGCAAGGTTGGGATCGCTACGGTAACGATTCTGGAACTCCTCCTCACGGCGCTGGCGCTCCCTCTGCTCCTCATCCTCCGGGCGTCTCCGGTGTGTTTCTGAACGACCCAAGTTCCCTTCCCCGTCCTCGTAGTCCTGAGAATGGATCTTCTCCAGCCTCCGTCCGTCTCCTAAGCGTCTCTCTCCTCTTTCCCCGGGAACCACTCGCTCATCCAGGGATGACTGAGATGGCAGCTTCCCAGCAGGTCTCCGGCCGCTACCACGCCCCAAGCCTCCCTTACCATTTTGTTCATGGAGGGAAACTGGCCTTTTCCTGCGTGAGAAGAAGAATCATTATACCAATGTTTCATACAGTCTGCAGACAGACATAAACACAGGTGCATCTTTTCAGGTATTTGTAAAATGAAAAAAAAAGCTGAGAAGAGTTTTTTTGTACAGAAATATCCTGTGATAAGAACATTTCTTTCTACATGAGCAAAACCTTGGTCACATTTATACGAACAGATTAAACCCCTAAGACCCGCGGGATCATGGGAGTTCTTTTCAGTGGCCGTAGCAGATATGAAACTAGAAAACCTAAGGAATCCACTGGTACCAACCATGTCATGCTAGCTTCTCGGGCTAAATAGCACTCAAAGTTAGGCTAAATTTCGGCGAGGGCTCCCTTGACCTCTGACCTCCAGAAATGTGAATGAAAATGGGTTCTATGGGTACCCACGAGTCTCCCCTTTACAGACATGCCCACTTTATGATAATCACATGCAGTATAAATGTGTTATTTTCGCCTATTCTAAAAATGATATGTTTTATTTTATATTTCTGCATACTGGGGTCCCTAAACAGTAGAATTACATAATTTGTGTATCACTGTAAAGCTGAGACTCTTGTGGATCCAATGAGCTCAATTGCATTTATATGTGATGATTTTAGTCTCCCCATTTTGACCTCACTGTATAAAATGACCTGTGGTGACCTCTAGGATAATCACAGCCTCATGAAACTTTACAGCCTCAAACTAGAGACCTAGAGCATTCAGAGGATGGATGGATCAAACTAGAGACCTAGCGCATTCAGAGGATGGATGGATCAAACTAGAGACCTAGAGCATTCAGAGGATGGATGGCTTTCCTAGCTACATTAACAATAAGGGGATTTCTGAGCAGTTTCTAGAACAGAAGTGCTCGCCATCCAATCGCCGAAAAATGCAATCCTTGCAGAAATCTCCAAATGTCAAAAGTTTTTGATCCCAAATCACAGCATGGCTTTTTCTATGGCTTTCCTCAAGGTCTTGGTGTCTTAATGTGGTATTTTGGAGGGATTGTTGATCATTTTTATCAATTCTCGAATTGTAAAAAAAAAATTCAATTTAGCACCAAATCTGTGTAACAAATGGTATCAACCTGAACATTTCTGCAAGAACTCATGAGACATAAAGATCATGGGAGTGACCATCATACACCGATCAGCCATAACATTAAGACATGGCATGGGCACCCTGACCGGTCTGCGGCTACGCAGCCCCATACGCAACAAACTGCCATGCACTGTGTGTTCTGACACCTTTCTATCGGAACCAGCATTAACTTTTTCAGCAGTTTGAGCTCCAGTAGCTCTTCTATTGGATGGGACAACACAGGCCAGCCTTCGCTCCCCATGTGCATCAATGAGCCTCGGGTCTGACCCTGTTGCCGGTTGCCATCATAACGAGATAATACATTTTATTCACTTCATCTGTCAGTGGTCATAATGTTATGACTGATCAGTGTATACTTCCATCATAATGTTCTAAGACCTTATACACTTTTACAATTTCTTTTAATTCATTCATTCATTCGTGTTTATCAACCATGTTTTCTAAAATTATTCTTCAGGTTCCCAGCTTTCAAATGATGTACACCACTTCTATGTGACATTTACTATTGACCTGCTATCTCCCCCTAAAGACCCCCTGTACCCCTCTAAAAAAGACAAAAAAGGGTCTATTGTGTGCCTCAGCGGTTTTAAACTTCTACTAACCATCAACTCTTACCTAACTCACCCACTGGATGAAAAAAAAGGGATTGAATCAAAGACCTCTCTAAGACTAAAGACTAAAACCTGTGACCTAGCTTCTCCACTGGTTAAGCTGGAACAAACACAGATCTATTCTTCTTTTTTTAACCCAGGGATTAAAAAAACAACAGCAGCTTTAGACAGCAAGCAGTCCGAGCTTTCTGGGTTTTGAGAAAAAATATGGTTCCCATTGTCTAATTCTCCAATTCCAATCATGTTAATGAAAAAAAGGTACAGGTTGAACATGTAAATCATCCTCTAGTGCAGGGGTCAGCAACCTTTACTATCAAAAGAGCCATTTTAGCCACAAAAAAAAAAGAAAAAATCTGTCTGGAGCCGCAAAATATTTGAGCATTGTGATGAAGGTAACACAGCTTATAGTTTAAGTATATAGTATATAAGTCTAATGCAGTGAAGGCCAAAGTGAAAATGTACTACAGAGTATTAGGGCCACATTGAGGGAAAACAAATCTGAGATTTCGAGACTAAAGTCATAATATTACGAGAAAAAAGTCGTAATATTACGAGAATAAAGTCATAACTTTATGAGAAAAAAGTCATAATATAACAAGAATAAAGTCATAACTTTACAAGAAAAAAGTCGTAATATTACGAGAATAAAGTCAGAACTTTACGAGAAAAAAAGTCGTAATATTACGAGAATAAAGTCAGAACTTTACGAGAAAAAAAAGTTATAATATAGCGAGAATAAAGTCATAACATTATTAGAAAAAAAAGTCGTAATATAACTTGAATAAAGTCATAACCTTACGAGAAAAAAGTGGTAATATTACAAGAATAAAGTCATAACTTTACGAGAAAACAAATCGTAACATAACAAGAATAAAATCATAACTTTGCGAGAAAAAGGTTGTAATATTACGAGAATAAAGTCATGACTTTACGAGAAAAAAAGTCGAAATTTAAAAAGAATAAAGTCATAACTTTATGAGAAAAAAAGTCATAATATAACAAGAATAAAGTCATAACTTTACGAGAAACAAAAGTAGTAATATAACGAGAATAAAGTCATAACCTTAGAGAAAAAAATTGTAATATAACGGGAATAAAATCATAACTTTGCAAGAAAAAAATGGTAATAATACAAGAATAAAGTCATAACTTTACGAGAAAAAAAGAAAATAACACGTAAAATTACTACTTTATAATATTATGACTTTATTCTCGAAATCTCAGATTTATTTTTTTTTCCTCAATATGGCCCTCATACTTACCACTGTACCATAGACCTCCAACAATGATTAATAAAAATGAAAATGTAAACGAAAAAAAGTTATCCATTTCCACTAATTTTTTTAAAAATCCACAGGGAGCCACTGGAGAAGGGCTCCGGAGCCGCAGGTTGCTTACCCCTGCTCTAGTGTCAGCTACTGCAGCATAAAGAGGAAATATACCACAGACGTTGTGTTCAGTGTGTGTATCATAATGCCTTACTTTTCTCTAGGTGGTTCACTTTGGGAGCGGGAACCCGGCATGTTGTCGGCACCCTTGGCAGCAGTTACACCAGCGGGCGGCTGTGTCCCGTCCGGCGGCCCCGCGTTGGCGTTGGTGCTGGAGGGCGGGGCTTGGGACCTGGAGCGGAGTAGCTTCCTGTCCCGTTGGGCCTCACCTCCAGTGGCTGGGTTGTTCAAGGAGCTGCCCAGGCTCCCAGGCCGCTCCCCTGACCCCGAAAACCATTCTCCTGATTTGGTGAGAATCTCCTGCTGTTTACGGCAGAGGTTGCATACCCACATTACCTACAAGGGGTTGAAAGGACAAACATGTTTGCATGCTGGATTCGGTAGCATTACAGGAGAACATTAAATAAATGGAATACCTAACCAAAAAAGTGGTTAGGCATGCCTGTGACTAGAGTTGTTCCGATACCGATACCAGTGTCAGAAATGCTTCCGAGACCGCCCCAAATTTGGTTTTAGCGAGTACGCCAGTTTATGCACCAACTCAATACCATAACTTATTAAACCAGAAAAAAATCAACTTGTTTAACTGTAAATCAGTTCTTCCTTACTGCTCCAAAACAGTGTGCTGTCGCCCTGGATGTATCATGGCTGCCTCTGGCAACTACTGTTTTACGCCTGGGACACACAGGGAACGTCAGGAGCGCGTGGCGTCTGCGTGGCGTGGTTGCTGCGTGATTCACGCATCGGGTGTTCACACCAGCTGCGTTTCAGATGCTTGTCTGCTGCTGCAGCTGCTGTTGTCAGACCTTTCTTTCTACATAGAGTTTGCCTTTTAATGGCCATTTCATTTCATTATAAATATCATTTATATTTATTTTAGACAGAGAAAGGTTAAGAAACGTGTGATAATTTATGAATAATAGTAATAATCGACAATTAAAATTCCGAACTATATTCATTCATGGAGCTCTCCAAGTCACTGCATGTTCTACAACACTGTCCGACACACATTTCAGAATAAAAGCAACAAATGAAGGAATTCTATCCTCAGAAAAAATGCTTGAGGGCTTTTATTTTGAAATGAAAGCAGGAAGTGTTGATTTAAAAATAAGTCTTTACTTTTTTTCATCTCCGTAACATATTCTGAAACTGTAGTAATCTTGCTGGTATGATGTCAATATACAGTCAATAGATCACCTTCATTGTCCGTGACATATTCTACAGATGTGACGTGCGTGAGACGTGGTGAGACGTTCCTGGTGTGTTTCGAGCTTTAGAGCAGCATAAAAGAACTGATTGCAGCTAGTTTGTCAGGTAACGATAGCAAACAACAGCAGAGCGGTGCTAGTGGAAGTAGTAGTAGTAGTAGTGTTAGTCAGAGCGAGGAAAATGTCAGCAATGTGGCAATATTCCACAGTGGAAAATCCAACAAGTAGAACGTTGATATGTCCAGTATGTAAGGCTTCCGTTTGGAAGGGTGGCAGCACCCTAGTAGGGTGGGGGTTGTGAATGTGGGGAAGGAAAAAACAGTATCGGAACATCTCTACCTGTAACACAAAAATCTGCACAAACCACACAACACAGATTAATTTTATTGAACATATATATCATCGCACCAAACAATTACAGCATTGTTAACTTCATGTGAGCAGATTCAAGTTCTCCTAGACGTTAAAACGTCTTGTGCCCATCAACTTTCACCGTCACCTTTTACAGCGTCTTTTAGCTCACATGAATGTCAGTAAGCCACCTTTAAAGGTCCCATATCGTGCTCATTTTCAGGTTCATACTTGTATTTTGTGTTTCTACTAAAACATGTTTACATGCTGTTATGTTCAAAAAATCCTTTACTTTCCTCATACTGTCTGCCTGAAGATACCTGTATTTACCCTCTGTCTGAAACACTCCGTTTTAGTGCATTTCAAGGGAATTGCAACAGAATTGCATTGCTAGGCAACAGTTTGGGTCCATGTTTACTTCCTGTCAGCTGATGTTATTTACATACACTGCAACAGGAAATAAACTGGGACACATTTAGAATGTTTATCTTTTAAACCGTGTAATGGTCTAAATATTGTATATTTGTGACATCACAAATAGACAGAAATCCTAACGGCTTGTTTCAAATGCACAATGTCTGAATACGGGCTGTGTGTGTTTCTCCGTATATTGAGCGTTTGATAGTTGATATTGATATTGATAGTTTAACAGTATTTATATAGCATTTAAACCTGCTTTATAATATAAAAGACATGAAAATCTAATTTTTTACAATATGGGACCTTTAAAAAAACGATATTCCTCCACATGCTTTCCTTTCCTTCCTTCGCTACAGCTAATCAAATATTAGAGAGCACTCAGACATGACAGACTGTGCTGTTTCAACATATCCATTATCTGTGAACACAGTGGAAGCTATTGTAAGTTCTGTACTGCTATTTAGAAAAACTGCAGAACCTCCCGACTTTCTCCTGCCCTGTGGTTGTATTGCTGTGAATCTTATGACTCTTATTGCATTGTAACCCATTAATAAAATGCATTATTTTTTTAGATCGCTCATGTTGGTGATTTAATAAAAACAATACACTTTACAGGGCTACAAAGAATACTGTAACATGGTAGAGGAGGAAGGGGAAATGAATTACTCTATATATGTATTGTTTTCATCCAAAAGGAGAATGAGTAAAGCCGTTCTAGTCGGTGCATCATCTTTGCACATGCAGGTATTTTCTGTTATTTAGACTCTAAAAATGCACCATAAGACTGATTTGCACAGCCAAGATAACATTCGATTGCTCTAAATCAAACCCTATAGACAACATCGAATACTCACACGTAGCCATGGCTACTGAATATCACCTCACTCCGACAGCACAAAAACAGGATTTATCTCCCTTCGCATTTATAATCCCAACGGTTTATTTTTCAGAGAACAAATCCGAAGTAAAGAGGAAACGCAGTCGTCCCTTGTATTCCACTGCAGAACCTTGGCACAGGTTGAAAACAAAAAACGCCTCAGGGACCTCCGGGAACCCCAAAATGTTACTCCTTGACGGCCGCTGGTGTGGACTGTTAGCAGTCAGTTTAGCAGTTAGCAGTTAGCAGTTAGCCTTCAGCGCGCCAAAGCACATTCATCATGGCCTGATTGAATCCTAGTTGGCGCATGTCCAGACTAATCTAAAGTAAATCAGCTGCCCGCACGGCCCACAGCTGTCGGGCAGCCGCCCAGCCACACACTACTCTCTCTCTCTCTCTCTAGCTCTGTCTTTCTCCACCTCTTTACCTCAGATGAGGGGCCACAGATTAGCAGTGGCCAATAATCCGTTCAGCCCCTCACCATTATTCAACTCTTCATCAGATGACAATACCAGCTCACGATTCACAACGTCTAACCCTCTCCTCCATCATCCCCCCGAGGGCAAACCTACACAGGTTAGAGATTAAGCCCAGAATCCCCCCCACCCCCTCTTCCTTCTTTCCCAGTGCATGATGGGATATTAGATACTTTATGTAGGCTACATTCAAATGTACAGAAACAACAATTGTCATACTCGCCAACATTGAGACTTCAAAAATAGGGGGGATTTCAAAATGAAAGAGGAGATCTGGGGGTCCTCTATCAGAAAAATGTGAGTTTCAGAGACTGTTTCCTGCATTCTGGTGACTTTTAAAGGGAATAAAAATGGCAAAAAAAATATTAACTCTTGCAACAGCATTTTTAATCTTCAATTCTTTGAATTCTCAGGAAAGAAAACAGAATAATTCACCCCTCTGGCGTGAACGTGTATGAGTCTCTGGCATAAACTAATATTCATCAGTTTTTATTGGTTCATTCATTCATTTTTTGCCGTTGCTTGAGTATTTCTTCTCCCTCTCTCACTCACTGAAGGTCCTTTCAGACACAACGCGACAACGGCACCACTGCGCTCTGACACCCATTATTTCCTATTTCAAAGTGGACGTTTTAATAACGCAAATTTGTTTTAAAGCCACTCATTTCTTTAACACATTAACGCAACTTGCGATTGTTAAGGTTGTAGCGGGCTCAGATTTAAAGCTAGAGTGAAGATACTGGTATCACATGAAACTATAAAAAATCCATCGGTACCAACCATGTCATACCAGCTTGTCGCAAAGGAGGTTAAATAACGCTCCAAAGTTACGCTAAATCTTTGACGAGGAAAAACTGTCACGGCCATCTTCAAAGGGGTCCCTTGACCTCTGACCTCCAGATATGTGAATGTAAATGGGTTCTATGGGTACCCACGAGTCTCCCCTTTACAGACATGCCCACTTTATGATAATCACATGCAGTTTTGGGGGCAAGTCATAATCAAGTCAGAACACTGACACACTGACAGCTGTTGTTGTCTGTTGGGCTGCAGTTTGCCATGTTATGATTTCAGCATATTGTTTTATGCTAAATGCAGTACCTGTGAGGGTTTCTGGACAATATCTGTCATTGTTTTGTGTTGTTAATTGATTTCCAATAATAAATATATACATCCATTTGCATAAAGCAGCATATTTGTCCACTCCCAGTGATTGTGCTCTGGATAGCCTGAAAGATATTGTAGGGGGAATTAATTGTGTGTGAATGTGTGTGTGTGTGTGTGTGTGGGAATGTCAGTGTGCGTGTGTGTGTTTATGTCCATAAGATGCAAAAAGCCCCAACCTGTAGTGTGTGTGTGTGACACATGTATTTGTAGTAGTGCTTGCTGCCGGACCAGCCGAAGCGTGATGTCGGACCCTCGGCTAACCTGACCAATCGGCTCGCTGCATCCACAGGCAGCCCACTCTATATTGTCACCCTGAGTTCATCTCTTCACTGTGGAGCGCGATGTGCTGTGGGATGATGTGTCTGCATGTGTGTGGGTATGTGTACAGTATGTATATGTAGAACATTTCTGAAACCTTCTTGCCTAGAAGAGTGTGGCGTGGGCGACTGCCTGTAGGCGAGATATGTGTGTGTGTGTGTGTGTGTGTGTGTGTGGAGAATAAGCAGTGCCATCTCGCTCATGTAATAATGTCAACCTCCTTCTGCCTAAAAAATGTGCTTCTCCATGGTAACCAAATCACAGAGAGCCAGTGAGAGAAAGGAGGGACAAGTGTGTGTGTGTGTGTGTGTGTGTGTGTGTGTGTGTGTGTGTGTGTGTGTGACTGTAAAACTGAGAAAGAGAGAAACAGAGAGAGTGCGTCAGGACTGAAGGATAATAACAGCAGAGAAAACTAAAAAAAAAAACTGCACGAATGCCATTTAGACTGCCTCGAGTTACCATTGTGTTCGCTTTCTGATATGAATCTGAGGATGGATTTCCTCTCCTTCCCTTTCCTCACCTTATTTCCTTTTCTCTCCCTTCCTTTCCTTGCCATTTATTTCCTTTCCTTCCCATTATTTTCTCTCCTTTCATTCCGCTACTCTCCTTTATTCCTTTCAATTCCTTTTATTTCTGTCAAAGTTAACGTGACAATAACGTGTTAACGCAAATTTGTTTTTTCATTTCTTTAACGTAAATTGATCTTTCGGAGGTTGTAGCGGGCTCTAGAGTGAAGCTCTGATACTGGCATCATTTGAAACTAGAAAACCTAATGAATCCATCGGTTCAAACCATGACATACAAGCTTGTCATGAAGGAGGTTAATTAACGCTCCAAACTTATACTAAATTTTGGCGAGGAAAAAAACTGTCATGGCCATTTTCAAAGGGGTCCCTTGACCTCTGACCTCCAGATATGTGAATGTAAATGGGTTCTATGGGTACCCATGAGTCTCCCCTTTACTGACATGCCCACTTTATGATAATCACATTCAGTTTGGGGCAAGTCATAGTCAAGTCAGCACACTGACACACTGACAGCTGTTGTTGCCTGTTGGGCTGCAGTTTGCCATGTTATGAATTGAGCATATATTTTTTTATGCTAAATGTATAATAAATGGATAATATTTGTCATTGTTTTGTGTTGTTAATTGATTTCCAATAATAAATATATACATACATTTGCATAAAGCAGCATATTTGCCCACTCCCATGTTGATAAGAGGATTAAATACATGACACAAATAAAAAAATGTGTGATTAATTTGTGATTAATCCAGATTAACTATTTGAATCAATTGACAGCCCTAGTTCCTTTCCTGTCCTTTGTTCCTGTCCTTTTGTTTCTTATCATTTCCTCCTCTCCCTTCCATTTCCTTTTTCTCTATACTCCATTCATTTCCTTTCATCTCTCCTCACCCTCTAGCTCAGCTGACACACCTGGCTGACTTGACAAATGAAGACACCACACACCTGTCACTCATGCTTCTCTATCCCACACTCCCTTCCCTTCATCTCCCGCCCCCCCGGCGCTGCTCCATCCATCTGCTGACAAAATGGTGAAGGCGTGTGTCTGCAGCTCTGCCAACAGCGGCAGCATTCAACAGCAGCTCGCGACGAGAACAGCATTCATTTAGGCCCCGAATTGTGTGAACATCAGCTTTTCCTTAAATGGGCAGAATAAATGGGAGCCTTGGGGGTGGGGAGGGGTGTGTTTGGCTTTCAGTCAGCGTGTGCAGTGACCCTGCCCTCAACACACACACACACACACACACACACACACACACACACAAACACGACAGAATGACATATGAGGCAGTGCTGGGTGTAAACTGCCATCGTTCAGGGAATGGTAAATCCTGAATGGTGGGAAGAAAGACGACCGCAAAAGACATAATGCTCCATTTCCCCTAATAAGGTAGTAGATCAACTCTACGAGCAGGCCAAATGCATTCAGCGGTGAGAAAGGCTGAAAGGAGAGCAGAGCTCAAGATCGCGGAGAAGACTCTCTCTTGCTGCCCTCAGTGCTCTACATTACCCAACAAGTCCTTCAAATTGAACAACAAATACTGTACGTATTTGTACGTATTCTGCCCTCTGAAGTGACACACATCTGACGCCCCTATGGAGAAGCGCAGTCCTGCCCCTTCCTGTGGACCACCATGGGACCTGATTTCGGAAAAAATATATACGGTAGTCGACGGTGCCGTGAATCACAATTTCTTTACTTGCAAAATGATCTTTAAACTGGCAAACATCATATATGTGATTCATGGCGCAATTTAAACAGGATCAAAAAAGTCTTTGTCTCTTGCTGTTGACTAGCGTACATATTCATATCGACATAAGGTCCCATAGAGAGCCAAAGTCCCGTCCCGTGGATCCTCAGGAACCTTATTTTGCAAAAAAAAATGAACGGTAGTCAACGGAGGGAGACAAATACTTTTTTTTTTAATTGTGCCATAAATCAAGTCAAGTCAATTTTATTTGTGTAGCCCAAAATCACAAATCACAAATTTGCCTCGGGGGGCTTTACAATCTCTACAGGATACGACACCCTCTGTCCTTTACAGTACGACCCTCTCATCAGATAAGGAAAAACTTAACCAAAAAAAAACTTTTTAACAGCGAAAAAAAAACTCAGGAAAAGCAACAGAGGAGAGATCCCCCTTCCAGGATAGACAGTCTTGCAATAGATGTGTACAGAGTAACAACATAATGAAAATACAACATAGACAATCCATATGACAAAAAAGAATACATATAATGTGAACATATGTGAGAAGGTGGATCCAGGAGAATGTCAAGCAGCTTCCCGGCGTCGCAAAACAGGTAGAGTCAGAGCAACACGACCTCCTCTCCACGCCAAACAGATAGAGCCAGAGCAACATGACCTCCTCTCCACGCCAAACAAATAGAGCCCGAGCAACACGACCTCCTCTCCACGCCAAACAGATAGAGCCAGAGCAACACAACCTCCTCTCCACGCCAGACAGGTAGAGCCTGAGCAACACGACCTCCTCTCCACGCCAAACAGATAGAGCCAGAGCAACACAAGCTCCTCTCTACACAAGATAGGTAGAGCCAGAGCATTATGACCTCCTTTCCACGCCAAACAGATAGTGCCCGAGCAACATGACTTCCTCTCCATGCTAGATAGGTAGAGCCAGAGCAACACGACCTCCTCTCCATGCCAAACCGATAGAGCCAGAGCAACACAAGCTCCTCTCCATGCCAGATAGGTAGAGTCAGAGCAACACAACCTCCTCTCCACGCCAGACAGGTAGAGCCTGAGCAACACGACCTCCTCTCCACGCCAAACAGATAGAGCCAGAGCAACACAAGCTCCTCTCTACACAAGATAGGTAGAGCCAGAGCATTATGACCTCCTTTCGACGCCAAACGGATAGTGCCCGAGCAACATGACTTCCTCTCCATGCTAGATAGGTAGAGCCAGAGCAACACGACCTCCTCTCCATGCCAAACCGATAGAGCCAGAGCAACACAAGCTCCTCTCCATGCCAGATAGGTAGAGTCAGAGCAACACAACCTCCTCTCAATGCCAAACAGATAGTGCCCGAGCAACACAACCTCCTCTCCACGCTAGATAGGTAGAGCCAGAGCAACATGACCTCCTCTCCACGCTAGATAGGTAGAGCCCAAGCAACACGACCTCCTCTCCACGCCAAACAGATAGAGCCCGAGCAACACAACCTCCTCTCCACGCCAAACAGATAGAGACAGAGCAACACGACTTCCTCTCCACGCCAGACAGGTAGAGCCAGAGCAACACAAGCTCCTCTCCACGCCAGATAGGTAGAGCCAGAGCAACACGACCTCCTCTCCATGCCAAATAGATAGTGCCTGAGCAACACGACCTCCTCTCCTAGCTAGATAGGTAGAGCCAGATCAACATGACCTCCTCTCCACGCTAGATAGGTAGAGCCAGAGAAACACGACCTCCTCTCCATGCCAAACAGATAGAGCCAGAGCAACACAAGCTCCTCTCCACGCCAGATAGCTAGAGCCAGAGCAACACGACCTCCTCTCCATGCCAAATAGATAGTGCCCGAGCAACACAACCTCCTCTCCTAGCTAGATAGGTAGAGCCAGATCAACACGACCTCCTCTCCATGCCAAATAGATAGTGCCCGAGCAACACAACCTCCTCTCCTAGCTAGATAGGTAGAGCCAGATCAACATGACCTCCTCTCCACGCTAGATAGGTAGAGCCAGAGAAACACGACCTCCTCTCCATGCCAGAAAGGTAGAGCCAGAGCAACACAACCTCCTCTCACATATGATGTTTGTCAATTTAAAATATAATTTGGCAAGTCAAGACTGTCTCCTCAAAACGGCATCTGCCGCTTTCCGTTAATTTATCTCCAGGAAGAAGAGACGGTAAAGAAGGGAGCAAGCGGGAGAGACAGTCAGTGTGTTGTTTCGTATAATCCACTGCGTTGATTGCACCCAATCACTGCACACACAAATGCTGTTGTGAAAGAGCGTCCGGTGCTGGTGGACGGTGCAACACCAAAACGTCCCAAAACTGCATTTCAAACGGGTTTCATCTAAACCAGGTTGAAAATAGAAGCACTCTGGTTGCCATGGCACTGAATTACGTCTGACTATTGGCCACACCCCCATTCTCTGTTTGAGAAAGAACGTTAACCAAAAAACAGGAAGTAAAACTGTCTGGAGGGGGGCTTTAACAGCTAAACAGTACACTACAAGATGTTTCTGAAAACATTTTACGTGAGAAATAGGCATTACAGTTACAGAATATTGACTCATATTTGATCAGCGCTGCCTAGTTTGACCATTTCGTCAGTTTGAGTTCAGGAACGCTCTCTCTCTGAAATGACCTGTGATTGGCCAAAGTCTCGCGTCACTAGATTTTTTAAAAAGGGTAAGAGAGTGATACCAGTTAAAAGGAGATGCTTTAGAATGGACGGATGAAGGGAACAAAGAGTGTTACAGAGGCTACTACAGATACAGTGGTGTATGAGAAGAGAGGAGTGGCGTGTGAGGAGGAGGAGGAGGAGGAGGAGGAAAGAGCAGCGGGTTAGTCATCTAGTACTGAGAAACATGATTGAGATTACGCAGTGCATCCTCCCTTCCGGATAAAAGTGCAGTGTCAGCTTGATGCAGTAAGCTAGCAAAACTCAATATGGCTGTATAGGTGTAAATGTGAACGCACGTCTCTGTGTGTTGTGTGTTTCTGGTAAACTGTCGGCCATAAACTAATTATAACCACTCAGGGTACCAAATACTTACAAATAAAACGGCTGCAACCAGACTACTAAAACCCCCAAAGTAAACATGTGCGTCATATATGAAAAATAATCTCTAAATACTTAGCACTAAGCTATAATGTGTGTTTCTAGTACTGTATGTATACTGTGTTTTTGTCAAACTATAAAAGGGGTTCAGCACTGGGTTGCACCAGCTACAGTATGCGTGAGTTCAAACAAATCCTAGTTTTAACGTAGGTTAACTTAAGTCAGAGTTTATGAGCTACTAAGATTTTAATGTTGCATCAGCTGAAATAGTTACAAGGTAGGCTTAAGTTACGAGTTAAATCTTACACCTAGCCCCTAGTAGGTGTAAAGTCCTCCATAAAATATGAATAAAAAAACAAGACTTTCGCCCGGGAGACCGGTGTTCGTGTCCCGTTTGAAACAAGAAGCCAAAGTTGATTTATTTGTCATGTAACTTCCGTACTTAAATTACAGCACCTCCAGTGTTATTTAAACCCAAACTGCGATCTTATCCTAAACCTAACTGAGTAGTTTAGTTAACTAAGGCTAACCAAGTTAATCCAGTCCTAAACCTAATTGAGTAGTTTAGTTAACTAAGGCTAACCAAGTCAATCCAGTCCTAAACCTAACTGAGTAGTTTAGTTGACTAAGCCTAACCAAGTCAATCCAGTCCTAAACCTAACTGAGTAGTTTAGTTGACTGAGCCTAACCAAGTCGATCTCTTCCTAAACCTAACTGAGTAGTTTTATTTTTAAAAGACTGGAGCAGAATCGGGCTGTCGTAGGGGATCGGGAACGATAAATGAGTGTCGTGTGCGAAAATCGATCCTCTTATCTCGTGTAGTGTGTCATAGTACACGACAACCGACGCCACGTCTGGGACGCCCCACGACACCCCGAGGAAAAGTCTAGCCTGTCAGAATTTTTCGTTTTGACACGCCTAGTGTAACATCTCCAACAACGTGTTCCTTTGCGTTGACCGATCAGGTGCTCTCTCCAGCACGCAGTCGCAGTCAGGTCACTTGGTAATAAACAAACATGGAGAAAAGGAGGAGGGATGCCGAGTTTGCTGCTGTCAGGTGGGACAACCAAACTGACTGAAGTATGGACAGCCCGTACTGTCCTCTCTGTGCCGCCCAGGAGCACATCCACAACCCTTTTTTCTTTCTTTTCTTTTTCTTTTCGCAACACCAGACCGCCAGCATCACACACAACGCTTCTGTCGCCATGATTGACAGTTGCTTCAACCCCCTCCCCGATGACGTCTGAACTCGCGCATGATCGTGGAATACGACGTGCCGTGATTGGTCGTGGTCAAACGTGTAGTCTTGCCAGTCACCTGACCAAGACACTGCAAGAGTTTACAGTGCTGTGATCGTTAGATCTGACATGGTGACCATCATCAAAGACAAAAATATTGTATAGTCTGATCCCGGCATTAAACTGTGTCATTTTCTGGTTTTGTGTGTAGTTGCGCCACCATATTTTCCCCCTAAAAATGCAACTGCCTACAGGTGTATATCATAAGCAGCATATCAAAAGCCTGTATGAAGGACATGAGTCAACTTTTCCCTTTTCTATTCAGACTTATTTGCTGCCTTATCTGGATGCATAAGCACAGTCACACAATGAATCCTCTCTCTGACAATTCAAGGGCTCAGAGACATCCCAAACTAAAATTCACTGCCATTCTACTTTGACAGGGCTCAGCAGTAACAACACTTTGGTGACATATTGCAACGACCAAGCATTGAGGGGGAAGTGGACAAAGTGGAACATATAGTATCTGGGCCCCTCCCGTCTCCCCATGGCAAGGCTGGTCTGGTCTCAAACACACAGGCAGGGAAAAGCATGCACAGGCATGAGTGTGCATTCATTACGCATTCAGATAAATGGTCTGTAGGTAGAGTGCTTTCTTATACGCATGCCATCTGAAATGCCAATCTCCCCGTCCCCCATTTTTGTCAAGGATTTGAACCAGTATCCGTTGGGCCCCCCCGTTCAGCACAGCCATGCCTACAGCCATAGGAAGAGGGGTCAGGATGGGTCAGAAGGGTCAGACGTCCTATATTATTATGGCTCATGCTCGCTCTGCCCGCCAGTTGATTTTCAGGGTCTGCATTCATTCTCAGAATTAGAGTACTGATGCAGGATCAACAGCCAGCTGCCCTGGGACCGCTTAACCGCAATGATCTGTGAGGCGAAAAACTGATAGTGGGGTCTGAATTCCTGTTCTGATACTGTGAATGAGCACAGACCCGAGTGTGAAGGGGAGACAATAGTAGTGACCCATGCAGCAAAATCCATCACCCAGCAGGCCTTACCCTGTCCTTCACTATGAGACACTTTGCAAGGGGAGGAGACAGACAACGGACACAGAGTTAGTCAGGGTTTACACTGGGGAGAAAATCCGTTGAGGACACAATAGCTCCACCCCACAAAGTACAGTTAATGCTCTGAGAAATCAAAGTTAACAAAAAACCATGACCTATCAGGGACTCGCTCTGTTCAGTTAAGTCAGTAATCCATAAGTGGATTTGTACACACACACTGGCTCCGTTCCAATCCGATAGCTCGCTCTCTTGCATCTGATATTGTTGGTTTTCAACCCTTTTTTTTCTTTCAGCTGGGAAATTGTAGGTCTGGCCAATATGGAAGAAACTAAAATTAGAAATATTCTCCATCACCGTTCCGGGGTATAGAAGTCAACATGCTGTAAAACAGACAAGAGAGATCTCAACTCCAGATTTGAACACAGCCAGCATTTTTTTTTAACCTTCAGTTGGCACAAACATCACATTCACAGCACAGAGAGAGAACACCAAAAAAAAAAGATGCTAACCACTTTGTCCTCCTTTGTGGCATGCAGTCCAGGTAGCAGTGAGTAGTGAGAGAAGTGATGGTGGAAGTCAGGAAAGGAGAAAGAAAGAGTGAAAGAACATAAAAGATATAAGAAATAGAGGTGCAGAGAGGGTGAATTTGTGAAATGGGATATTGGACAGATTGTAGGAAAAGGAAAAAAAGGGGAAAAAGAGGGGAAAAGAGGACGTGGTGCAAACATTTGTTAATAACATTCTGCAGAATTGATACTTCATATTCAGTGAGAGTGTGAGGCGGTGGAGACAACAGTATGTGGATGTATGTGACCACTGACATGTTAGACTGTTAGCGACATGCATGACCCAGCTCGGCATGACCTTCATGACCTGTGACAGCATCAGGATGTGTCACAGTTCCTCAGCACGAAGAGGAAACTGGGACACCAGAAGCCACACGGAGCACATTCTTCCCCTAAACCTCTGTCTATATACACTCCCATAGAAATCTGTCCAGGTCTTTTTAAAATATAAATTAAATAAATAATAGTAATTATCATTTGATCCTCTTTGTTTTGACCTCAGGATATAAACTAATTAGTTCACGGAGGTTGTTGTTTTTACTTACTTCTTACTGAATGCTGTGAATGAATGTAAATACAGTGTGATGAATTAATACATTTATTATTTCCAATCCCTTTTTAATAATATAGTATGTTCATTATAATGTCAAGCAGGGGCAAAGCGCTGTGGCCTAATCGGTGTTTGGATGGCATTTGCACAGCATGTAGCTGGGATGCCTTCTGCAGGGCACTGTGCAGCACTACACAGCTCTGTCATTAGGAACTGATGAATTATTACAGTAAACTGCTTAGAAACAAATAAGAGTGTATTGCCTAATATTTCTATCCCAAAATTTTGCAATTTTAAAAAATCCCTAAAGTGCTATATTTATATAATGATTTGTAACATGTCATGATAATTGATATTGAAGTGTCTTTCAAAACTTCATTATTTTCACTAAGTCTTTCATTGGAGTTCAGTCTATTCCAAATAAGGCTCAGTATGATTTCTGAGTTTGTGTTCAGAGCTTGTGGTTGCAATGTGGTCCCTTTCTAAACCTGTGAAAAACTTGTGATTTGTAACTATAGTTGTTGTGCACCGACCCAATATCACGCCAAAGCGTGTAACTGACCCGCCGGTCCACCAGAGGAAAGCGTGACAGTGTCAAGTTTTGCCTCACAGAGACGTAAATATTACACATCTGCATTAACGTGCAGTACCAGCAGGGGGCAACAAAGCCACTCACTTAGGATTAGGCAACAAAACCCCTTAGTTAGGTTAAGGGAAAACGTCATGGTTGGGCTTAAAATAAGTACGTAAACTAAGTAAAACACGTTCGGAAATAACGTAACGTCAGTACGGAAAACACGCGACAAACATCACGTTACGTTTTAAAGGGACAGTATGTAAGTTTTTACACATATAAACGTTTTTTAATCGTTTTTTATTGCCAATGTGTGAACAGGTTGTAACCTAAGAAATGACACCTTCCGCTACTTTCTGTGTTTCCTCTATCAGCGTGTAGATGCTTTTAATGTGAAGAATGCGGGATGTTTTTTTCTGGGAAAATGTGACGTGATGTGACGTCATGCGCACTTGCGAGTACCTTTATTTTCAGCCAAAGGCCAACAAACGACCAGCCCCCACCACAACTCAGACTCTAACACAAACTCCACAGAAGCACGAAACAATGTGAAGCCTGTCTTGCAAAACAAGAATGTGACCGATGTCGGGGGGGGGGGGGGGGTTGAAAGATAGAGTGATATTGTGGTTTTAGCTGCTAATATTGCTAATGTTAATTAACATGATGCCTGTCAATCACGTTCAGTCTCGTGTGTGTCGCCTCACTGTTTTGACCGATGCTCACGAGCACAGGCACGAGCAACAGGACGCTGACTGACGTTGACTTAACGGATACAAGTGTCACTGTTAACAAGCTATTTCTGATTCTTCTACTTCGAGCCCCTTTAAAAGGCAAACTGCTAACTAGAGGAAAACACAGTGCGCTGCTGATGTGGGCTAGATGAGCACACTGTAGGCAGGAGAAGGTTTTTATGTAATGAAACAGAGCTCACCCTTTCCTAACCCTGTTATTCTGCTTGGCCGGCCTGGACGACCCGGGACAGAGGCAAGCACCGCCGAGACCAAAAGAGTTTCACTTCTGATGCATCCCTCCCACACAAATTATACACACACACACACACACACACACACCTTGCACAAACGTACACAGAAAAGAAACGAAAGACAATTTTGTGTTCTCTTATCCCTTATAAGCAAGTGTAGAAATTCAGATCTGTTTTGGTTGCAGTGATGCAATAAATCATGCATGTAACTTTGATAAATAAAGTAGTTGAATTATCAGAAATCCTTGTAATAGGCTTTGATAAGTGTTGAAAGTAAACATACCATATGATTGAAATATTCTCTTACATTGTAATTCAATGTGAAACATAATTTTCACTATTTATAGTTACATCCCCATGCAGGAGATAACAATGGAATTTAAGGGCGTTTTCCCACCTGTAGTTTGTTTGCTCTGGTCTGAATCAGGGACCAAATTGTTACAATGTTGCATGTTGCCTCGAGTTTGGTTTGTGTTCACACTGCAGCATTTACAAGCGGACCAAAAGTTTGGTGTGCAAAGAAACTGCTCTCTAATTGGTCAGAATTTCCATGCTGGAAAACTCCCGGAAGTAAACAAAAAAGAGCAGACTTCCAGAACGCAACAATGGAGGGACAACTACGAGGCTTGATCTTGGCCGTGGTCATCTTTTTTTACCTCGTAACAATTTTTCACTCAAGGCAAGGATTTCAGTTTGTCGCGGTTGTGACTGGAAAACAATGTAGTGATGCACTGGAGTCGCTGAAGGCACATATCAAGACGGACGGAGGAGGAGGCGTCCATTAACCCTCCTAAACTGTCACATGCTCATCGGCCGAAAATATTTTCAAAGATCCATCAGGTGTGCCCGTGGTCTTCAACACAGCCTGACGTTACACCTGTTTAGTACTGATGTGAATAGCGAAGGCAAGCGTAGGCTCTTTTGTAGTAATGATGTCTGGTGTCTGGTGTTGACGTGCACAGCACTGCTCACTACCGGAGCCGGTTTAAAGGTAATGAAAGGTATTGAATATGTTTTGTATTTGGTATAAACCCAGTTAATTTGACTGGACACACACATATCCATTGATTCATTGATTCATTATGTCAAAGTGGCAGACAAAAACACACTCACACATACACAAAAAAATCCAGTAAGACAGTAAATCTACTAGGCATATATTATTACACATGAAACAATGATTAACAGCAGAAGGTATTTTTCCGTAATCCTGCTGACAAACCTCCTTGACGGAGGTAATAAATATACATTACATCTGCACTAAATCTCCCTTTCTTTTGAATGTGTTCAATTATTTAGGCCCCTGAAATAAATTCAAATTCCATATTAAAGGTCCCATATCATGCTCATTTTCAGGTTCATACTTGTATTTTTGGTTTCTACTAGAACATGTTTACATACTTTAATATTTAAAAAACACTTTATTTTCCTCATACTGTCTGCTTGAATATACCTGTATTTACCCCCTGTCTGAAAGGCTCCGTTTTAGTGCATTTCAAAGGAATTGCACTGGAATTATGTTGCTAGGCAACAGCTTGGGTCCATGTTTACTTCCTGTTAGCTGATGTCATTCACATACACTGCAACGGCAAATAAAACAGGACACATTTAGAATGTTTATGTTTAAAACTGTGAAATGGTCTTAATACTGTAGCATTGTGACATCACAAAATGACAGAAATCCTAACGGCTTGTTTCAAACGCACAGTTTCTGAATACGGGCTGTGTGTATTTCTCTGTGGATTAAGAGTTTCGATACTTTCACAGTATTTATATATCACTTAAACCTGCTTTATAATATAAAAGACATAAATGTCACTTTTTATAATATGGGACCTTTAAAACACTTTATTATATAAAAAGGCCATATTGATTGATGTCATTTTGAGCACAAATTTTTCCCTTCAAATAAATCCTTTATTTTATTTGTTTTATTTATAGATTGCATTTGCATCATGCTATAGTCTCATCCCTGTATTTCCATGGAACAGTCTGTCTGCTGTGAGAGTAATATTAATGGCTTTACCAACAGGGATACTATCTTTATCCCTGTTCTCGTTGGTCTTTGAGTTCTACATACGTGTGGTGCCAGTGTGAGTTCAGGCCCAGCTGGGCTAGGCGGATCCTGAACAGATTGGGGACCAGCAGGCCAAGGATGGAGGGTCCATTGTGAGGTAACGTACCCAGGGAGGAGGTCCTCTCTCTTGGGTTGGAGCCCATAAAATGCTTGAATGGAATGTTTGGTTCATGCATGGACGACGCACTGATCCAACCTGGATCAAATGTATGGTTATAATTTGGTGATACGGTGTGGGTCTTTGTTTTATGATAGTGTGGCCTATAGAGCCTGTACCTAGAGGGAGCACTGCTCAGTGGATTCAGTGGATTGTGGGTTTAAATTAACATCATGCTTTGTTAGTTTGTTTTTCTTTTTAGGCATGCTATTTTTCCCAGAGAGGAAAGCCTACTGACTTTGGTGACTTTTAATCAAGTGCCACCAGCAGGTCAAACTGTTGACTTATCCAGTGACATATCTCTACAACATGGGTGTGTTGGACATTCATGTTTCCCGTGGGATGATCTTAAATAACTTGGGTGATTTCTTAATTTTCCTTTTGCACCAAACCTTTGGTTTATGACCAAATACATGCAAAATGAATGACATTCCCATCAGTACTTTGTGTTTAAAGCTAATGAGCAAATCTTAGCTTGCTTACCTGCTAAACCAAAACTATTACCACTGTAAACATTATCCACTCAACATCAGAATGTTAGCATTTTCATTGTGAGCATGTTAGCTTGCTGACATTAGCATTGAGCTCAGAGCAGCAGTGTGCGTGAGTAGAGCTTCACAGCACCGGTAGCATGGCTGTGGACTCTTGTTAACTGTCTCTGCCACGCATGACTCTGTTATTTAATGAGCAGTACAGAATAATCAAACACTTACTGCCTGTTGGGTTAAATGATGGCTCAACTGTCTGTCTGTATCGTCCGTATGTTCCAAAACTCATATTTTCATAAATATGACACGGTAGAGTATGCAGTTTCCTTTTTGTCACTAGCGAGGTAAGATGTTTATATTTGCCATTTTAAACCACTGTCAGCACACTGGCCATAGTTACCATCAAAAAAGTTAAAAAAAAAACTAATCTTGCGAGCAAGTAGCTGTGTTATTTTTTTTTATATTTTGGCTAAAAGAAAAAAAAAATCTCTATATTAATACATACTGTATAAGTTTGGAAAAGGGCTGTCAATCGATTAAAATATGTAATGGCGATTAATCGCAAATTAGTCGCACATTTGTATCTGTTCAGAATGTATCTTAAAGGGAAATTTGTCAGGTATTTAATACTCTTATCAAATTGGGAGTGGGGTAATATACTGCTTTATGCAAATATATGTATAATTAGCAACACAATATGAAGACAAATATTGTCCAGAAACCCTCGCAGGTACTGCATTTAGTATAAAGAAATATGCTCAAATCATAACATGGCAAACTGCAGCCCAACAGGCAACAACAGCTGTCAGTGTGTCAGTGTGCTGACTTGACTATGACTTGCCCCAAACTGCATGTGATTATCATAAAGTGGGCATGTCAGTAAAGAGGAGACTCGTGGGTACCCATAGAACCCATTTACATTCACTGATCTGGAGGTCAGAGGTCAAGGGACCCCTTTGAAAATAGCCATACCAGTTTTTCCTTGCCAAGTTTGGAGCGTTATTCAGTACTCCTTACCGACAAGCTAAAACTGAGCCCGCTACAACCGAAAAATCGCAAGTTGAGTTAAAGCTGAAGTAGGCGAGATTGGAGAAAATATGATTAAAAAAGTTATTTTTATAAAACGTTCACTATATCGTGACAGTAATACATGAGACAGGTAACCTGAAAAAAATCATGTTAGTCCGTGTCCTCCGGTGCTCCTAACGGCATCTACAAGATTTCACAGACCGGAGGAAAACAAGCAGTCAGAGCTGATCTGGATCAGCTGTGCAGCTGCTGTCTATGAGAGTCGGCTGTCAATCACTACGACCAGCGGTCAAACTAGGCAACGCTGATCAAATATAAATCAATATTATGTTACTGCAATGTCTATTTCTCTCCTCAGATGTTTCCAGAAACATCTTGTAGTGTACTGTTTAGCTGTAAAATGAGAAAGTTTGTGACCCGGCAGCCATGTTGAGATCAGTTGAGGGAATACCAAGCACCACTCACATGACCAGAGCACAGCCATTAGGAACGCTCTCTCTCTCTGAAATGACCTGTGATTGGTCAAAGTCTCCCGTCACGGGCTAGATTTTCTAAAGCCTGAAAACAGAGCCATGAGGAGGAGCAGAAGTCTAGTTTTCTCTCAGAACACTTGAATTGCAATATGCTGAAAGGTTATTATGGAATTTTTGCCCATTGATGCCAAAAAATTGTTACCTAATGAAGCTTTAATGCGTTAAAACAAAGTTATTATCGCGTTAACTTTGACAGTCCTGGTTTGGAACAAACTGAGCAGAGAGCAAAAAGGACAACGATGTAAGCATTGTTAGAGACGTTTTTTGTCTATTTCGATATTTTTGGGACATTTTGCTGTGAAACTGGGACGCTACTGGAATCCATTATAACCTAACTACAGATGCCGTCCTTCACTACAAACCTATCTGGACCGTGTGCCTCTCTTTTTCTCTCTTTGTTTCTTAAGAAGGTCAGCCCTGTCAATGTTCGACATGCTTGCTTGATGGCTGCGGTGCAGTCACAGGAGACACAGGACAACACAGATGCTGTTACGTTCAAGTGGGCTAAGGTGCTTCGATTCATAACCATTCCACAACACTTCAGCCTCAGACTTGAAATGAGCCCCTATGAGTGGTTGCCAAGCCATTCTTCCAATACACTTTGGTCTCATCAAAGTGTGACCAGGAAGTAACAAAGCAGACAGTAACAAACACAGAAGCAGAAGGAACAACTGTACATCGGCTACAGCAGGAATGAGGTGAGTGTGAGAGGGAGACAGGGAAAGGCGGAAGAAGACACGGGTCAGGTTTCTCACATTGTTGGAGCGCAGAGAGACCCGCCCTCCACAGCGAGCGCAGAATTTGGTCTGGCAGTAGGAGCAGAGGTGGCCGCAGCCGTCGGCAAACTTGGTCTTGCGGCAGATACCGCAGGTGGGCGCGTCGTCCTTCAGCTGGGTCTGCTGACGCCGCGTCTCCGCCCCGATGCGACGCACCTCCTGTTTGTAGCTCTCAAACTGCTGGTGCAGTGTTCTGAGAGGAGACAGAAGTTGAAGATTGCTCATTAGTGGCACATCATGCATTCACAAAACTTTTTGTACTTGATGAACTTTACCCCTCCAGCGCTGTTCAGACAGAACCTTCCTGTCTCAATATCCTTACATTCATAAAAACAAAAACAGAGAAGGCCATGGTGGAATTTCTGAATAACTGAATAATTTTTAAAATAAATAAATCTAACAGGAACAAAAGCGATGCACATGTTTGAGAACAACATTTCAGTTCCAGCGAAATAACTGGCAATTAGAGCACCACTTGAAAGGTGCCTTTCAAAAAAAATCATACGCGCAATTAAATGAAACTTCAGTTCAGTTTTGCTCTCTGTGGCTCACAGCCCCCCCACCCCATCCCCTGCTTCCTGGGATGCCTATGATGGAAATAACCCGAGTGTGAATTGCAAATCAGGCCATGTGAAAACACCCACAATGTTGTCTCAACAGAACTGTCAAAGGAATAGTGCATTAGCATACCATGGCTCTCATATAGGGGACCCAGACAGGCACTTTAATTACCTCGCTGAGTGAGAGAGATAGAGAGGAAGGAGATGGCTTCATTCACAGCTTTGCAGCCAATTTGCCTATTTGTGGAAGCAGACAAACTTTAGTTAAGCCTCTGACAGCACGCTGACTTTACGGTCGTGTCTGCGAGTTATTTGTCGAAAAGAAATTCATCAAGACAATGCAGTGCCCTGGCATTCACACTTTTGCACTTCTGCTGAGGTAAAAATGAGAAATTCGTACTAAAAAATACCCTAAAAAGAAAGTTGAATAAGTGGAAGGCCCACTGGTTAGCAGGACACTGAACGCCTCCTGCACACTGATTAAACCTGCAGTAGGCAGAATATTTTTGGCATCATTGGACAAAAATCCCATAATAACCTTTCAGCATATTTTAATTCAAGTGTTCTGAGAGATAACTAGACTTCTGCTCCTCCTCATGGCTCTGTTTTGAGGCTTTAGAAAATCTAGCCCGTGACTGGAGACTTTGGCCAATCACAGGTCATTTCATTGAGAGAGAGCGTTCCTATTGGCTGTTCATTCAATGGAGGCAGCTGTCAATCACTCGCGAACTCCGATCAATAGAATAAGAATATTGAATATAAAAGAATATTGATTCATATTTGACATATTTTTGATATATTCATGTTTGACCGTTTGATCAGAGTTTGTGAGTGATTCACAGCTGCTCAGACACGGCAGACTCCAGATCAGCTCTGATTGGTTGTTTTCCTCCGGTCTGTGAAATCTTGCAGATGCCATTAGGAGCACCGGAGGACACCGGAGGACACCAGAGGACAACGGAGGAACACGATTGTTTTCAGATTACCTGTCTAATGCACTACTGACAGGATATAGTGACCGTTTTATAAAAAATAACTTTTTTTAATCACATTTGTTCTATATCTACCCACTGCAGCTTTAATGTTTCGCTGAGAAAATCTGCAAAATTCCTAAAGTTTAGCAGTTGATTCATTTATGATTAATCATTATCTTAAATCGCATGTTCCAAAATCCCAAACTAACATTCTAATACCCTTTTTTTGTCTCACCATCAGTCCAAAAAACCCAAAGACATTTGCTTTACACTGATATTAAACTAGAGCACCTGGATCTATTGAAAGCAGACATGTCCTCCCGTCTATAGTGCTCAGCTGCTGGGGAGGAAACATGAAGAAAGCATGACCCCTGATCTGTTGTCAGACGCTTTTGGTGGCGGAAAAAATCAAACGGATAACGGTCCTCCACCATGATCCATCAAAAGTCCAGGAACGATACTGCGTCTTTACAGAATACTTTAGAGTTGGGGGGGAAAAAAGTCTGTCTTGAAAAACAAGCTGTCCAAACATGCAATTCCCACAAAGTCTGGAGTCTCACTGAAAAAAAATCAGTCACATGTTGCCAAACAGAAACTTTCCAAGTCCAGGAAATGAGTTGACAGAAGCCAAATGTACATTCCTCTTCACTAGTGCCTTGTCTCTGTATAGTGCTAGAGCAGAGACAGCAGACTGCCACCATACAGAGCTGGAACAGGGAGGGGACCGGCGGACTGGGACATATTTGGCCAATCAGCTGACTTTGTGACGTGGAATGTAGAATGAATTGTGGGAAAAAAATGTAATCGTGATTAATATTAACTGGAAAAATACACACTGATGTCAAGGTTAGAAAAAATAAATGTCTCGGCTGATACTTTGAATATTATCACGTCATATTAATTTTTCTCAAATATTTGGTATGTAATGTTTAAGTTCAAATGCTGAAGTTTTGTAATGCCTGAAGGGGACTTTATAAGTAAGGGATAATACGGCAAACCGGTCATTGTTGTGAAAGAATCCCCGTGGAGGGGTGGACTCTCATCGCCCTGAAGGGGTTTCTTTCACAACAATGACCCGCTTATTACACGGCTACTTACTAGAAAAAATCAATAATTAAAGGTCCTATATTGTAAAAAGTGAGATTTTCATGTCTTTTATATTATAAAGCAGGTCTAAGTGCTTTATAAATACTGTTAAACTATCAAAACGCTCTATATAAGGAGAAATACACACAGCTCGTATTCAGAAATTGGGCGCTTGAAACAAGCCGTTAGGATTTCTGTCCATTTGTGATGTCACAAATATACAATATTTAGACCATTGCACGGTTTTAAACATAAACATTCTAAATGTGTCCCAGTTTATTTCCTGTTGCAGTGTATGTGAATAACATCAGCTGACAGGAAGTAAACATGGACCCAAACTGTTGTCTAGCAACGCAATTCCATTGAAATGCACTGAAACGGAGCGAGGGTGAATACAGGTATATTCAGGAAGACAGTATGAGAAAAATAATGGGGTTTTTTTAACATTAGAGCATTAAACATGTTCTAATGGAAACACAAAATACAAGTATGAACTTCAAAATAAGAACAATATGGGTTACGGTCCGCCAGAGTCCGGCATCAGAACTGCGCCCATTGCAACGGTCTGCTATACATAGCAACGTTCTGCAATACATAGCAACGGTCTGCTATAGAGAAATTACAGACCGCAGAACGCCAGAATCGAGTATTCAATACAGCCGTGTAATAACCAGCCGTAATAACCTAGGGGCTCAACATCAAAGCATCTGAGCTGTCTATAATGCAGATTTAGCATAAGTTAACATAAGGAAGATCATCACTGTAGCATGAGAGCAACATTTTATACCATTACACAAGGGCTGTCAATCAATTAAAATATTCAATTGCGATTAATCATGATTGTCTATAGTTAATCGCGATTAATCTCAAATTAATCGCATATTTTTTATCTGTTCAAAATGTACCTTAAATGGAGATTTGTCAAGTATTTAATACTCTTATCAACATGAGCATGGACAAATATGCGGCTTTATGCAAATGTATGTATATATTTATTATTGGAAATCAATTAATAACACAAAACAATGAGAGATATTGTCCAGAAACCCTCACAGGTACTGCATTTAGCATAAAAATATGCTCAAATCATAACATGGCAAACTGCAGCCCAACAGGCAACAACAGCTGTCAGTGTGTCAGTGTGCTGACTTGACTATGACTTGCCCCCAAACTGCATGTGATTATCATAAAGTGGGCCTGTCTGTAAAGGGGAGACTCGTGGGTACACATAGAACCCATTTACATTCACATATCTGGAGTCAGAGGTCAAGGGACCCCTTTGAAAATGGCCATGCCAGGTTTTCCTCGCCAAAATTGAGCTTTTTCTAAATAAAGTTTGGAATGTTATTTAGCCTCCTTCGCGACAAGCTAGTATTACGTTGTTTCCTTAATTTTTCTAGTTTCATATAATGCCTTAATCGCACGTTGCTTTAATGCATTGAAGAAATTAGTGGCGTTAAAACAAATTTGCGTTAACGTGTTCGTATTGCCTTTGACAGCCCTACATTACACCCGTTCTGATCTCTTTGTTTTGGCTGTTCTTCACTGAGGAAGGTGAAGCTTTGAACAGATAATACTGTGATAAAGCATCCATTAGAATCTTGAATAACTGTATTTCTCCAGACAGACACAGATAAAGGTTGCAAGAGAATCTGAATTACATGTTTTATGTTTTCACTCAGAAAAGGCTTCAAGTAGGCTTTGCTTAAGCTAATAGTCATAAATAACCGGAGTTGACACAAACCTCACTACGTACTTAATTCAAATGGAAAAACAACACGACATCGCCACGGCAGCAACGTCATAAACATGACCTTTGACCCCGAGAAGCTATCTATCCTGCCAATGGGTGTCCAGGGGGCTGAGCCAAGGCCCAGGCACCATGGGAACAGCTGTCAGAACAGAGGGTGCACAGCCGGTTGTCATGGTAACATGGTGGCGTCAAGCACTGGGTGTCAGCGGGTGTCAGTGCACCAGCTGTTCCTGTTCTTAGAGCCACGGGTTTCATGCAGTATTTCTACCACTTCCACACATTCAGCAGACATGCACTGTTGAAGCTGCACAAGGTGACTTTTTGAATATGAAGGTGTTCTCAGCCTAAATCCCAAAGATGCTCTGCAGCAGTGAGTCGGGTCTCAGCATCTTTGACAGAAAATGATCTGGATTTTAATGTCGGGTCTGGAAAAGTTCCTGTCCATTTGTGATGATGAAAAAAAATATCTCTTAAATGTTAACAAGTTAGAGCCATTCAGTGAAAACCGGACCACACAACGTTAGATCTTCTCATATAACTTTAAAAAATACTTGCATGATTGCTGCATAAACCATCCCACAACTCTTAACTACCAATATGGAAGCCTATTGTGGCTTTAAACCTGTATTAAAGGTCCCATATCGTGCTCATTTTCAGGTTCATATTTGTATTTTGTGTTTCTAATAGAACATGTTTACATGCTTTAATGTTAAAAAAAAATCTTTATTTTCTTCATACTGTGCGTCTGAATATACCTGTATTCACCCTCTGTTTGAAACGTTCCGTTTTAGTGCATTTCAATGGAATTGCAACGGAATTGCAACAGAATTGCGTTGCCTGGCAACAGTCTGGGTCCATGTTTACTTCCTGTCAGCTGATGTTATTCACATACACTGCAACAGGAAATAAACTGGGACACATTTAGAATGTTTACGTTTAAAACCGTGTAATGGTTTAAATGTTGTATATTTGTGACATCACAAATGGACAGAAATCCTAACGGCTTGTTTCAAACGCACAATTTCTGAATACGGGCTGTGTGTATTTCTCTGTATATTGAGCGCTTCGATACTTTCACAGTATTTATAAAGCACTTAAACCTGCTTTATAATGTAAAAGACATGAAAATCTCACTTTTTACAATATGGGTCCTTTAATGTATGTGTTGCTCACCTGGGGGCAGCCCAACAAGCTGAAAACAAGCGTTACAAACCACTGAAAACAACAGTATACAGCTACAGTATTCACCAAACATGTGCAATCTCTCTCACACATACTGTTCACACACCAGCCAACATTTTAAATTCACACCCTATTAATAGACAATGTGACAGACAAGATTCATGCCGTCTGAGTCAGCACACAGTTCCCATATCCAATCATAATTTCTGCCTAAATGCATATCAGGAACACTACCTTTATGTTAATCTTAACCTTGACTAAGCAGGAGCTACATGAGTGACCCCGACCATATGGTTGAAAACGTAATCTCTGTGAAGACACAGGGAAAGACGTCCTCTCAGGTAAGGACATACTGTCTGTGCTCACTCTACTGTGTCTTCATCGATTACAGGCCTGAGCCTGCTGCCTCCCAAGGGGTCAGTCACCATGCCTGGGATCACAGGGGGGTGAAGGAGCATTAAAATATTTTTTATATAAGTGGAGGTTTCTTCAGTCAGCCTGAGAATATTTGCATTGCTAGGGACTTGCCTAGAGAATTTCACAACACTACTAACAGGACTCAAAACCGAGTATCTGTCTGGACCGTGTACGGCCAGTCTGTGAATTTGTGGCTAAATTGTTATACAAATAGTCAGTGGTCATGTCTATAATGTTAAATCCAGCGGTACATGTCCACCAGGTCCGGCGAGGACACTAGAGGACGGGCTGCTCCACTCAACTGGCCATTTCAAGTGGTGACGTACCCCTTGTTGAATGTACCTGATTGGTCCCTGGTTTTCTGCTCGCCGTTTCACACAGGAAACAACATGGCAGCCGGCTCGTAAACTTTCTGTTATTCCGTCTAAACAATCCACCAAAATCTATCTAGAAACAGACTATACCACTGCTGAATCCAGTTTCATTGTGGAACTGCATCGCCTAGTTGGACAGCTTGGTCCGTGAGCCGTCACTCACTCAGTGACAGACTTTTGCGTTTGTAGGGCTGGTCCTCTGCGGTCTAGTCAAAAACAGGTTAATGTCGTTTCTTAATATTTGTTTTCTCCCCATAATTAAAGGGACTGTTTGTAACTTCTTACACGTATAAATCATTGCGGGTCGCTGTCGCATGCCTGCTCGCTTGTGGCTACGCTGTTCAGACTCAGACTCCAACACAAACTACACGGAAGCACCAAAACCTCTTGGTTGTATCTCGTGAAGCCCGTCTGTTAAACAGTGTTGGCCGCGGTCCGAGGACGCGGAGGAGTCAGTAGCTTTGGTCTCCAGGGTCGGAGTCTCTGCTGTACTCTGCTACTCTGCCTAACTGCCTGTCTTCACTCACACACCGCGCTCATTCTCATTCTTTCGCTCCACTCTCACGTGCATGTGCGCACACTACACACTGCAGAAGAGTTAGTTTAGCTCTGAGAATATCTAGTGAATGTACAGTGGACGTTTGTGCAGAAATAAATGCTGCAGCTCCTCCAGACCAAGTGAAGTGACGGGGCTCCGCAGCAAGAAACGTTATCGTCTCCGACCAAAACTCAGGTCTCTCCCCTGTTCCCTCCGGCCGCGGTCGGGAGGCTGAGACAGGAAAAGCACTAGGACAGGTAACATTACTGCCAAGCAGGTGAAATATAGAGTGATATTGTGGTTTTAGTTGATGTGTGAACAACAGGATGCTGACTTTCATTGACTTAACAACCACAGGTGTCGCTGTTAACAAGCAATTTCAGATTCTTACAAACAGTCCCTTTAGCAATGGGTTAAATTACTGTAATATGAAAGGGGTTGCTCATAGTGACAAACCCACAGGAAATGATCACCCAACCCTGCATTTCACCTTAGCTCTATTTAGCCTTTAATCCTGTTTTAGCTCATTGTATTTCCTAGTTCGCAACTCAGCTGTTTCTAACTTCAGAGGCAGCTGTTTTCAGTCAAAAGGTTCTGAAAACCCACTGTATGCCACCTGCCCAGCACCAACAGACAGACACAGTTAGCAACTTAGCCGAAGACCATAGTGAAGCATTTAGCGGCTAAAGCGCCAGATAATTTTTCTCAGGAGTTTGTGGAGATAGATAACTTTCAATAACTTTCAAATCCTCCACAGCCCTAAGTGTATCGTCTGTATTTAACACATTATGCTGTATAATAGGAAATGAGACACTGTGGCTTTGTTAGTAGCCAGCCTGTAGCTACTATCTATCAACCTCCAACCGACAGTAAGCTAACCCCTGAGCTAACTGAGATAACCTGGGCTAACTGGGCAGAAACTCAAACAAACACCCAACTCCACACAAAACCCAGGTGATTTCTGGATGTACTGGTTGCTAGCTATAATAGAGTGCTCCAGGGATGAGGTATCTTTGTAGGCCAACCAGGAAGTTAGCATCGCCCTGGGTTCCCTCGACAAAAAGCCAATGGGATGTTTCCATTGGGTTTTGGATAATAGCAGAAAATAAGCTCTGTGGCAAACACATGTTTATTTTACTTAGGCCTATAAGTATTTTTCAGCAAGATAATCTCCACAAATGAATAACACTTTTATGATTTTTTAAGTGTAAATGCAGTCGCCAGAATTAAAAAGCTAACGTTAGGCTATAAACAAACTACACCACGGAGAGTATACACAACGAGGCTGTAAAGGAGGATGAGTTGGCGGGATGACGTTTAGTAGTCTCATTTTGCCACTTCTTAGCAACCGCCTTTTTTAAGACACATAAAGGCTTCAAAATTCACAAGTGGGATATTTATTGACGTATTTTATGCCGTAGAACAAAATGTTAAAATCTTTTAAGCTTGTGTTAACCACAGACCTTATTTCAGACATCTAATTAAACACCCATTCAACAAAACCCATTGACTTCCAGACAAGGGAACTGGAAGTGCTAAAATGCTAACTCATTTCCGGGTTTTAGGACTCATTCCTGTAGCACTCTATTCCATCCATAAGTAACACAATGAAAACAATTCATGAATATTTTGGTCATCGATACATTTTCTGTAATAACCATCTAAAAGCAAAAAATCTTGGACAAAATCTTATCAAATGTTGGTCCGTGGTGTAATTTGTGTCAGTTTAGGGGTCCTTGACGTGACGTCCTGAACCTATTGGCTCTACTGTAATGTGTTACTATCTAACACTGTTAGCATGTAGCCGTGCTAGACAGTGACCAGGGGGGGTCCAAGTGGTGTGAACCGGCTGAACTGCGGCTGTCTCCTCTCTCTAGTTCAACGCCGTGGGCCAGCAGGGACAGCTAAAGAGCCAGATGTGGGTTATTCCTGCTTAGGCCTTGTCAAAACAAGTGTGCAAATGAGAACGCATTTACATACACTCACACACTCACACACACACATAGGCAAATATAAACAATGACACAGACAGAAAACCCACATATACACATGTATGGCTTTGCCTTCGCCTTGGGCCTCGCATCCAGCTCAGCATGTCCAAGGACTCCCTCTCTCTCTCCCTTTCCCTCTCTTGTTCTCTTTATCTCTCCCTCTCGTGTCTCCAGTCTCTTCACCAGTCATTGGTGTGGAGTTGTTAATTAGCACCGCTATGAATACATTGCCCAAGGATGGGGAAGGTAGAAGGGAAAGCTGTGTTTGTGTATGTGTGGAAGGCAGTACTATTTCTGTCTCATCAGCTGATTCCCGGTGACGCCTCGTAGAAGACTCTTCCTCAGTCGGAGGGAACACAAGAAGTTCAGCCACTTTCAGACACGACGCAGAAGCGGCACTACTGCGCACTGAAACCCATTATTTTCAACAGCTCGTTCCACCCCACCATGGCTTTTTCGCTGCGCCGAGCAAAGTGCTCAAAGTTTGCGCTGTGAAGAATACCCGCTTGGCCAATAAACACGAGGCAGCCAGCCAGGCACAGAGGGCAAAATGGAGGAAAAAAATAATATTGTGTGTCTGAATTTCTTGAACTACAACACAAGTCTGTGCTCATATCGAGACCTCGGGAGGAAAGCCCTGTCTTGGAAGCACGTTTTCAATGACGTAGGCATATCAGCTGTGCTAGCGCATGTTTCTTAGTATGGGGAAATTGCATCTTTGCTGCCGGCAACAACAAAATGACTTTGTATGTAGGCCCATGCTGCGTTCTAGTCAGAACCAGAGGTCAGAATTCTCAGTTGAAATTTCCAACTTCTGACCTCCAAGTGTTCCAGGTGCATGACGCCAAACATAAACAAAAAACACTGCTGACCGTGACAGAATGATGTTTCTTTGGCAAGTGTACACACAAGTGAACTCTCAGCAGTGCAGCCTCTGAAACAGAGGAGGAAAAACGATGCACGAGGTAACAGACGCCATAATGCATTTTATTTTACAGCACTTTTATACTTGGAAAAGTATCATCAGTTGGTGACCCGGGAGCCATGTTGAGATCAGGTTAAGATGGCTTGAAGGAGCGCCAAGTACTGGTCACATGACCGGACCACAGCCAATAGGAATGCTCTCTCTCTGAAATGACCTGTGATTTGTCAAAGTCTCCCGTCACGGGCTAGATGTTCTAAAGCCTGAAAACAGAGCCATGAGGAGGAGCAGAAGTCTAGTTTTCTCTCAGAACACTTGAATTACAATATGCTGAAAGGTTATTATGGAATTCTTGCCCAATGATGCCATAAATATACTGACTACTGCCACTTTAACACCAGAAGGGCTGTTACTTAGGTAAGAAAGATACGTGGCAAATAAATCAACATCGACTTGTGGTCTCACACAAGACACGAACACCGGTCCTGTGTTTTTTCCTGCTGACCATCACAAAAAAAATGTGAAATTAGTGTCTATGTACACGAATCAATACATTAAATTTCCCCTGGGGAACTCCCTCAAGGACCCCTAGTTGAGAACCACTGTCCTAAACTTTGACAGACCTGCGGTGCAGAGTTAAGGTTTCTAAACTATGATTGGACAATCACTGTTCAGGCCAGGGGCAGGGTTTAGCAAACAGTCAATTGACACCAATGGTTGTAACAACACAAACTGGCATTTTTCAGAGGTTTGGAGCTTTTAGTTGAAAGAACAAAACAAGCATGCTGGATCAATAGTCCCAGCACTCCATGACAACACAATTGAGGGCGTTGAAGGAAAAAACGTCTCTGCTGCTTCTGATAGAGCTAGAGACCGGGAAGACGACAGACATGTTGACACACGCTGTGAGGGGGCAAGGAAAGGAGGAGTCAGGGGTGGAGGCAGAATGATCATAAGAGGTGAATGAAAGGGAGCGGGCCAATAGGGAGAAGACACCGCGGGGTTAAAAAAAAAAAAGGAAACAGGAAGACAGGAGGAACAGGTGATTTATACACAATCCCAGAAGTCTACCCATCTCAGAGAGAGAGATGGGTAGACAAACGGTTGTCTGCAGGGAGGAGGGGGAGATGGAAGGAGAACAAGTGGAAAAGCAAAGGATGAACAAAGAGAGCCAAGACGGAAACAAGCGTGGGCCAGAGACCAGCGGAGGAGAGAAGCCGATGCATCCGGAGTCACTCTATAAATACCACTTGAGAAGAGGAGTGGATGATGGAAAGAGGATGGAGACAGGATGATGGAAAGAGGAAGGGGAGGAAGAAGAGGAGGAGAAGAGAGAGGAAAATAATAGATAGATCTGCTCAGGAACAGTTTATAAAGGCAGGAACATTAGTAAATTATTGGAGATGAAGAATACATTCCTGCTGGAGTGTGTGAAATGGAAAGAAAAGAAGGAAGAAGGGAAAGAGAGAGCAACAGATGGGTGCTTAACCAAATGCAAACATCTTCTTTGTTTTCTTGTTTGCCTGCCGTGATGTTATCCATGACGACTTTTACACATTTGGCTCCCTCCACTGTCAAAAGGCTATAAAATAGCACTAACGTCATAACGCTAGCAGAAATAAAGCACCCAGATGGCCGGTGTGTATCTATCTATAGGGCAGCAATTTCTCAAACAATCTGGTCAATCCTCCCTGGCTTGATAGGGTTTGATTCCCAGCTGTCATTCTTTCCAGGATCCAATGTCGCAGCCACATCTGACTGCTGCAGTCACATCCACCTGCTGGTTTAGTACATAGCTTCAGGGGAGCAGCGATAAGAAATCTAACCTGCTGTGTTCACTATCGTAGGAATTTAGCCTTTATGGTGTCTAGAAGCTAGACTTCATGAAGTTCTGGGAGTAAAGTAACCCTTTTACCACCTATCAATCCCTTATTATACCTCCAGAACAACAGCCATATGCTACAAAATATTAAGAGTCATTGAGATTGACAGTAATAAATTCTTGTCGTGACTTGGCCGCGACACATGACAGACTACACGTCGGTCCCCTGTTCCGACAATATACACTCTCCCGGCACCGCCGTCTTAATATACGGCCTTACCGGGGCTCAAGCACCCCCGGGGCCGACCATGTAAAGGGGCCCACGAGGCTCCAGGGGAAAAAGGTAAAAATATAATTCACAGGGAGAAGCGAAAGCGGGCGCACAACGGGATGTTCCATGCGCAAAGACGCAACGGCGGTTGTGTTTTTTACTCCGACTCAACCTAGATTGAATATCCTACTGCTAGGTCGGCGCAGGCAGTTGAAGGTTCCGATGAACATCCATTTCCTGCATAATAAGTTAGCCATGTTAACTCTTTTCTTATAGCTGTTGTGCGTCTAGCCTTTCTGTTGGGACGTCGTTTGAGGCGTTCCCAGGACGCAAGCGTCCGGTTGAGTGCACTATGGACACACTACACAAGATTAAATAACAATCGAATTGTCGCACACAACGCTAATTATCGTTCAAGATCCTCTACGACGGCTGCGTCGGGCTATAATCGGGCTGATATCGTGTAATCTGAAACGGGCATAAAAGTCTTTTGTTTGTTTTGACCCATCCACGCCACCGTCCCGCCCCGCCCTGAACGGACTCTCACGCTATTAATACTACGCCACTTGCTCCGACCATTGAATAACGCCGCAGGTGGGTTTACATTGGAGTTAGTTGAGAGCCCGGTTCATCACATACTGTGCTGAAGAAGCGCCTCTGTGCGTTGGTTTTCGGATCCTGAGGGGCACTTAACAAACGGTGGTAATTTGACGAGTTGGGAGTGAGAACGGGTCGCCCGGTCTGGGGTTTGAAAATACAGTCACAGCCTGGTCACCCTTTGTGCATCACACTATTTATATTTCCATGGAATTCCAAATAACCTATTTGGACATCTGTACAGAGAATGGGATCTTGACCAGGATTTAAAACAAATCAATGTAGGTTTTCAAAATCGTCCGCACAACATGCATTGTAATGATCGAGTCACTGACTGGTCTGTGCGGCTGAAGAGGTTAAATGAACAGACTTGATGTTGATGTCTTGTGTCAGATCAGTTCTGTCCTTCACTGAACAGACCGAGTCCTTCAGCTCCGTAGCTTTAGCCAGTCTTCAGCCTATAGCATCAGGCTACGCAGCCCCTCTCCATAGCCAGAGCTTAGATGTTGATAACTCTTTATTGATGTTGTGAGTGTTTTACCAGTATTTGTGGAGCGGAGTGCTTTTTTGGCATGGACTCCTCCGTGTGTGTCTATCACTCTATCTATCTCCTCCTACTATATTTATTTTTCGTTCTTTTCCAATTATATCCCTCTAAACTCTTCCTCCATTTCCTTTATTTCTTTTCCTCTCATCACCTCATACGTCTTATCTTCATATCTTCGATTCTGTACATTGGATTCCACTCTGTCAAAGCCATGTAATAGATAAAACATGTTAAATGGATGTATTTATATAGCGCCTTTCTAGTCTTCCGACCACTCAAAGCGCTTTACGCTACATTGTCAACATTCACACACATTCTTACACTGATGGCAGACGCTGCCATGCAAGGTCTAATCTAAATACTCATTCACACCCCCCGATGGCTCAGCCTTCGCGAGCAGTTTGGAGCTTAAGTATCTTGCCCAAGGACACCTTCAACACGCGGACTGGAGGAGCCGGGGGTCAAACCGCCTATGTTACGATTAGTGGACAAACCGCTCTACCTCAGGGCCACGGCTGCCCTGTAGTCCCTCTTCCACATCACCATATATATATAACTCACTTTGCACTGTCCTCTTCTATTCCTTTCTCTCTTAAATACCGAGACACATAAACACAAAGCCTCTGACCACACACAGGCCTGCTGGGTGACGTAAGCCGTGAGTCTAGTTGTAGGAGTAGTTGCGGAGTAATCATGTGCGACCTCTAATCCCCTCACTCTATCCCAGAAGCCTCGGCAAGCAGCCCACTCCTCCTCCGTTGCCCCCCGTCCTTTTTCTTCTTCAGTTAATTTTTCAGCACTTCCCACCAACCTCCACAAAAAAGTGAGCTACGAATACAAAGAATTGTTGTGCTGGATTTATATTGTTGTGTGAGTTCCACTGCTAGCATCGTTGGAAATTGATTAAAGAGTTCAAATTGAAGGCTTTTAGGAGAACACAGCTGCTGTCACTATGAGCAACCAGGGAGGCATTGGACTGAGGAGTCAACAGTTCTGTTTGTGATGCCGACTGAATGATGTTTACTTTATAGTCATTAGGTTGCCCTAGCTAGAGCAACTAATGTTATATTTCAGCACCTAGACAGTGTCTTCAAGAGTATAGAAGCAAAGAGATGAAACTCCCATGCTTTTTTTTGACAACAGCCGCTAGATGGCGCCGCGGTAGTGCTGCCGCCATTTTGGACTGAAAACACCAATAAGTCTGTGACCATGGATGTATAAGAGACGTCTGTAAATCAGAGGATAATTGTGTTTTTGAGGTAAATCAACTTCCCAGTAGGAACACTTAAATAGCCTCTCATTTAAACCATTATGTCCTAAAAGTGTAAAGTGAACCAACAAGCTGAATCCAGAGTTATTTTCCTCGGCATAATGAACGTGCATCAGACCCACGGGACTGCACCGGGGCCGGTTCTGCCGGCTTCCTGCTAGCTGTATGAGGCTGCAATAATGGATATATTGGTTGTAATTCATCACTTCTAATACACCCATGGGCTGTATGCTGTCAGCCTGTACCGTGGTGGATGTATTAACGTCTACGTTCCCAAACCACCGGCTATCGGCCAGTAGCTAGTATTGCTAGTAGCATAACATCAACAGAATTTAATGGATGTTGTAGGCTATTTACTGACAAGGAGGGCAAAAGCACAGGACACAACCTCTTCTACATCCATGGTGTGTGGTCTATTGGACTCTCTTCTGCATCCATGGTCTGTGGGTACTCTTCTACATCCATGGTCTGTGGTCTATTGGACCCCTCTTCTACAATCCATGGTCTGTAGTCTGTGGACCCTCTTCTACATCCATGGTCTGTGGTCTATTGGACCCTCTTCTACATCCATGGTCTGTGGTTACTGGACCCTCTTCTACATCCATGGTCTGTGGTCTACTGGACCCTCTTCTACATCCATGGTCTGTGGTACTCTTCTACATCCATGGTCTGTGGTCTATTGGACCCTCTTCTACATCCATGGTCTGTGGTCTACTGGACCCTCTTCTACATCCATGGTCTGTGGTCTACTGGACCCTCTTCTACATCCATGGTCTGTGGTCTATTGGACCCTCTTCTACATCCATGGTCTGTGGTCTACTGGACCCTCTTCTACATCCATGGTCTGTGGTCTACTGGACCCTCTTCTACATCCATGGTCTGTGGTCTATTGGACCCTCTTCTACATCCATGGTCTGTGGTCTATTGGACCCTCTTCTACATCCATGATCTTTGTTCTATTGGACCCTCTTCTACATCCATGGTCTGTGGTCTACTGGACCCTCTTCTACATCCATGGTCTGTGGTCTATTGGACCCTCTTCTAAATCCATGGTCTGTGGTCTACTGGACCCTCTTCTACATCCATGGTCTGTGGTCTATTGGACCCTCTTCTAAATCCATGGTCTGTGGTCTATTGGACCCTCTTCTACATCCATGGTCTGTGGTCTATTGGACCCTCTTCTACATCCATGGTCTGTTGGTCTATTGGACCCTCTTCTAATCCATGGTCTGTGGTTCTACTGGACCCTCTTCTACATCCATGGTCTGTGGTCTATTGGACCCTCTTCTAAATCCATGGTCTGTGGTCTATTGGGACTCCATTCTGGATCCTTGACATGAAAAAGATTGAGATTACTCTCAAAATCTGTGTGCTGTATTAATTTTAACTTTTTTTTTAACCATTTATGTCCATCGATCACTTTATGCTCCTCTGGGAAGCAGCCGGGCTAAAAAGTTTAATAAATAAATAAGTAAGTGAATAGTGATGCATATTTATAATATTCCTATTTCCTATATTCCTATTCCCTATTCAACACAGGCCATTTCAGTAAAGACATTAATTATATATGACAATATAATAGAAATTATTTATTTATTTTATATTATTAATTTTAATTTTGTATAGGCTCTTTGTAGGCGGAGGTTTTACTGGCGTCGGGGTAGTCGTTTTCAGTCCAAAATGGCGGAAGCGTAGCTCTGCTGCTGGGCGCTGACGAACGGCTTTCTCCACTTCTACCAATATATGTTCTTTGATGTGCTTAGCCACTAACGTTGTTAGCAACGCTAGCTAAGCAGTGTTAACTTAGCTGACGTTACTTGTTCACCATGTTAGGCTAACGCGAGGCAGCTGAGAACTGCTACTAGAACCCTACTAGACATCGTTGTCAAAAGTAACGTTACATAGGAGGTAAACGGTAAAAGTAATTGTACACCTCTTAGGACAGATTGCATTCAACGTGCACGTATTGTAGGGAAGACGCCACTGCATGGCAGTGATATCATACGCTATAAGGTACTATATGTGTAATAATGGTTCAGATGCTGATATTATATCATATTTTCTATCAAAAAGATGAAAGCTGCTCATCGACTAGGGAGCCAGAAACACTAAAGCAGGGTTCAGTATTCTTCGGGCTTCTCTATTGAGGACACCAAAACAGCCTGGCGGTGTTTGTATTGAGCTTTCTGAGAGAGCTTGTGGTAGGAAACATGGTCCACATGAAGCAGCAGTTACTTACAGGTGTGTCACAATCCCTCTCTTACTCACACACAGCACAATATTTTAGACACTATTTCAACTTCTTCATGACATATTATTTAACGTGATCCAACTAAGCATAGAGAGATATTTTTTGACTGGTGTTACCTGAGGGTACAAATTTGAGTCTTCATACAATGTTGTATCACTTTCCTCCGACCACAAACACAGACAGAGATGGAAGGAGAGAGGGAGAGAGATGTAGAGAGCCTGGTCAGCCGAGTAGAATTGCATTTTCATTAAACTTTAATGCCGGGGAGGGTCTGAGAGCACTAAAGAGGCTACTCACCGAGGCTACGCTCACGTCTCTCACTCTCTATACACTCGCTCAGCAGTCCCACCCAGAACACACCAACTCTTCCCAGCTTCTGTGAGTGAGAAAGGCCATGTCCTGGTTCTCTGTGACATATGTCTCTGCTGCTGAAGCTAATGATTAACCAAATCAGCACAGCTGTATAAACACATGAACGCAAGGCTGTTTCCCTAACTGCACAAGATAGTAAAAGACCAAAGATAGCACTGAGGTTTAAAGGGGCTAAATTCTTATGTCCAGAGCATTAAAGCTGGAGTAGCAAGTTGGAGCAAATTATGATTAAAAAAGTTATTTTTTTATAAAACAGTCACTCTGTAAGGGATAATTGTCAGCGAGCCGGTCATTGTTGTGAAAGAATCCCGACAGAGCAATGCTGCACCCGACGCGAAGCAGAGGCGTCTCTCATCAACCTGAAGGGGATCTTTCACACAACAATGGACCCCGCTAGCTGTACATTATCCCACTTATCACCCAGCTATTACTGAAGAAATCACTCATTTGAATCATAAACGGTCTGCCAGAGTCCGACATCAGAACCTGCGCCCATAGCAACGACCTGTTTACATAGAAACGGTCTGCATATAAAGGAAATAGCAGACCGCAGAATGCTGGTGATTGACCAACAGAAATTGAGTATTCAACAACGCCATGTAATAAAATATTTATACAGGGACCCCAGTATGCAGGCATATTCAAATACATACATACAATACAATACAATACATGTTAGTATCGGTGGAAATAAACATTTATCCTGCAGTAAAAAAAAACTGCATGGTTTTTGCCCCAAACTGCATGTGATTATCATAAAGTGGCATGTCTGTAAAGGGGAGACCAAGCCCATAGAAAGAGCACCGGTTGTTGATCCCAATTTTCGTAGTGGCCAAACGGCGTAACTACAACTTCCGTGTCCGTCACGTGATGCCATTGGGCTCAAAAAGACTTTTTCCATAAACTCACATTGGAAAGAGACGTCTGTAACTCAGATAATTTTTTTTTGAGGTAAATCAAACTTCCCAGTACGAACACTTTAATAGTCCTTATTTAAATCATTAGGTCCTAAAAGTTGTCAAATGCGCCAGTAGTCAAATCCAGAGTTATTTGTCTTCCTCCGTTCATGTGAGTGAGACCAAGACCGTGACAACAGAGCAAGCCGTGACAACAGGCGCAAGCCGTTGACAACAGCGCAAGCCGTGGACGACGGCGTGACATTGGACCCGTGACCGAGCGGACGCTACTGCGCAGTTCTATGGGCCCAATGGATGTGGAAGGTCCGGGTACTTTTCCAGACGGAAGTTGAGCCATTTTGCCATCTGCGCCACTGACCAGCTTTCATAGGAATGAACAGGGTCCACACCTCCAGCGCTGTATCCAGTTCTCTTTATACATCCATGCATAGAACCCATTTTCATTCACATATCTTGAGGTCAAAGGTCAAGGGATCCCTTTGAAAATGGCCATGCCAGTTTTTTCCTTGCCAAAATTTGGCGCAACTTGTAGCATTATTCTCCTCCTTCCCGACAGGCTAGTATGACATGGTTGATACCAATAGATTTCCTTAGGCTTTCATATGATACCAGTGTCTTTGTCGGAGAGTTAAGGGGTTAGAGTTTTAAATATAAATTGCATACTTTCATTTCCAGTGGGTGCTGAGATTTCTGGGTTTTTTCATCTCTATTTTCTGGCCCACATTTAAAGCAAGAGTGTACCCATGCATGAATGCATGCATACACACCCCACAACCCACAATTGGCGCATGCATGCTGAGGTATACCAAAACAGCTACAGTGAGTTTTTTTTCTTCTTTCTTTTTTTTTGAGATTTCATTTGAAAATGAAAAACTGAGAAGCAAACACAAGATGCAGCTTTTTGAGACATGCAGCAAAGATGATAGGTGTGTAGACAAAGGTCACAACAACACGCACACACACTGATGTCGCCAAACATAAATCATGTACACACAGCCCCCCCCCACACACACACACACACACAACACCGGCTTCCATTCCTCCAGGTGTTGCAGACACACCCGACTGCTTTTGAGTTCTTTTAATTAAGAGCAAAGTGTGAAGATTCACGGAGCACAAGGATTCGCACTCTCTCCAGCTGTCTGGAAAAAGAGTGGAGGCTTGCAGGCTGCAAAGCAACAGGACAAACTGTACAGTGACAGAGGCATTCTGTCTTTGCAAGAGCGTACTTTCCTTCTGCAAGCTTTCATCCACAGACCGAGAGAACGGCAACACCATCTGGGTTTGTGGTGCATTTTGTGTGCTGCCTCTCATAAGTACTGCAGTACACATGCTCTCAGACGTACTGTATAGATGCTGTGTGTGTGTGTGTGCGTGTGCGTGTGTGTGTGTGTGTGTTTGTGTGCCGAAGTGCCGAGTGCGGGGTATGTGTGGATTTTGAGTGTGTGAGAAAGAGTGCTTGTATGAGTGCATGTGTTCACCTATGTAAAATAGGAATGCTTTCTCATTTACATTAAAATTACATCAAATTCTTACACACACATCCACGCACACACACATCTGCATTTCACACTGTAATTAGTGGAATTCAACAGTGGCCAAAACTGAAGAGGTTAACAAGAAAAAAAAAGAGGTTCAGCACATCAACAGCAGCCAGTGAACTGAATATTTAAATATTTCAGGCACTGCTATCCAAGTGTGTGCTATTTTCAGACCTGATCCCATATTCAACATTAGCATTTTTCTTGCAGAACCTTAAAACTCTTGCGTCCTGTCAGGAAAATGTTTCTCTTTATCTCAGCTGAAAGTACCAATATCGGGCTTAGTTGGAATCTTTCTTTTTTTTTCACTCTAGAGACAAAATTTGGTGATTTGACATGATGCTAGCTGCTACTGTTTTAGCTAGCCACTGTGCAAACATGTGAAAACTGTGCTAGCATGAAGAATGATATCTATTTTAAAACAGGATGGGAAGATACACAACTACACAAAAGTGAGTGATATTGTATGAAACAAGATTAGACACAATAGACAGTTTGAGGCTGGTAAAAACAGATCTGCTACAACAGTAATAAGCATTAGTCAAGATTCTGCCTGAAATGTTATTTGAAGAGTTAACTTTTGCTGCTGTGGTACCATTTGGTTTGAGAAAACTGTTGAAACTCTCTGGCTCAAACAGTTTCCACCCTGCTATGAATTAAACGTGGTAAAATTCAAAATTCAGAGCATTAATATGGTCAACTATTTGCTATGTACAGATATAGAGGAGTAATGTCTACCTGAGCAGAGAATGAAGTTGCTCTCCCTCTGTGTGTGTTGTAATCAGAGCTTCCCTGTGCTTTGTTTACATAGCTAGCTAGCTATCTAGCTATGCTAATGGCCGCCCTCTCTGCCCTGCTCTCATATGGCGGTTACCGCTGACAACGCCATCCTGACCCATGCCATCGCCACAGAAGCGTAATTCCCACCCTCCTGTAACACTACAGCAGGATAACACCGTTAGCTCTGTCAGCACTGTCGCCATTGTTTTTACTGTTTGTGCTGTTAGCACCGTTAGCTGCACCATTAACCAGCGTGGACAACTTTTTATTTGCAGAATCACCCTTCATTTAGATGACCTATATCTTTATGCAATACATTTATAGTGCACACCATACTAGATAAAGACAAAACCTTATTTATTTTCGGTACTTTTTTTTTCTAAAATTACGGTAACCAGACGTCCCGGTTTTTCCGGGACAGTCCTGTTTTTTTGGGGGACAGTCCCGGTTTTCAAGCTGACGTGTCCCGAGTCCCGACACATATGTGTAAAAACACTCAAATGTCCCGGTTTTTTAACAGTCATTAACAAATTGCCCGGTTTTCACTACAATTAAAATAATAATATTTATACTTACATAGACATTTATCATGTTCCACTCATTAATTAATTTGTGCGCATGAGATAACTATACAGAGAGCCAGCACAGCGCACCACTGCAGTCTCTATAGAGAGTGATGTTGCACGCGGTCAAGCCAACATTACGCACAGACGCAACAGATATCCGCTGGTTTACTTTAAGTGTAGTTTTGAATCCACAGAACCCCTCCGTGCTTATGTGCACATCTAACGTGTCGTTTTGATTAATTATTCTACACAGTTCCTTCTGCGCATCAACAGGCATGTCGCTCCTCTTATAACTCCCACAGGACCGGCCGTTCAGTCTTTCACCCAGTGTCTCCATCCTGGACGAAATGTCGTCTGAGCTCCACAATTATAATTATAATAGCCTGAGACGAAACAAGTTGAAAAATGAAAAATAATGTACATAGTCCGAGACAACAATACGTTTCCTCTGAGGGAAACCTCTCTACAGGAGGCAAAGGATCCTGTTGAAGAGGAACAGCAGAGCTACGGCACAAGATCATTAAACTGTTTTTGATTAAAAATAAATTAAATAGTAAAAATAAATTAAATGCATTATGTTATTCTTTTAATAATGTGTCCTGCTACTGTGTACTGTGTTTACAGTTCCCAATGGTTCTACGAGCACAGAGGCAAAGGAAACCTGTCCAAGCTGCTCTGATTAATACAAAAATGTATTAAATAAATTATATGTTGTGGTTCTTCAATAATGAGTCCTGCTCCGTCGTGTCTAGTTTTATCATCTAGTTTCACATGCAACTACACATAAAAGACACTTGTATTTGATTTAAAGATGATGATGCTTCAGGACCGGGTGTTCCTTCGTCGTTGAGACAGTACGGGTGGACTAACGTGTTATTAGCATGTTCACCTCACACACACTCCACACAGATCGATGTCCACTTTGTCTCGATGTGCGGAGGGCTCTTTACTTGCCATTGATTGACGGAGGGAGAGGAGCTGCCAGGCCTGTGCCGAGAAAGGAATAATTATTGAGCTGATGTGAGAGGATAAAACCGTGGCTCATCTTGGCTTAGTGGACACCTATACAGTAGAGGAGAGATGCTGCTGATACACTGCATGTCCTGCTCACTGAGCCAGGCAGCTGGACAGGAGCTGTGCTCCCTCCTGAGACCAAGTTACTCTCATTTCTTTTATTGCTTCAAATTCTGGAAGGACTACACACAGGACAGTGGTTTGTGCAAGCAACAATCAATAGATCAATCAGATCTAACTTTGAAAAAAACATCAGACCGGTCCGGGTTTCAGTCAGTGAAACTACCGAGTTGGTCAGATCATGTTCACATTTCCAGCATTGTATGAGTGATATAGAGGCGGAAATTACTTTGTTGATTTAAATCAAAGACTCGTAGTCACTGACTATGTAGTTCTCATTCCCAGGGCATCAAATACCGACGCTTTGTCACGGCCATCAGTTTTTCGATACCGCCACACACAAGGCTCCCACTATCACCACCCTGCTGGTGTGGAAAAGTTATTTCATCTCACACAGGCACAGAACGTATGTGGTTGTTGGCCGTCGGCTGTAGTTCTGTGTTCGAGTGCAACTTTTTGGCCGAGACAAAGGCGACGTTAAGCGGACTCAACGGGTGGCCTTCGCCATTGCTAGTTCTTTGGTGTCGGCTTGGTGTGTCCCCAGCTTTAAGTTTCACTTTCATTTTACAATCAGCTGATCATTTGCGTGGTAGTGTCTAGAAGGGAACCCGCAAGTTGGGGAAATTCTCGCAAGATGGTTAAAGGGACTGTTTGTAAGAATCAGAAATTGCTTGTTAACAGCGACACCTGTGGCCGTTAAGTCAACGAAAGTCAACGTCCTGTTGCTCGCGCTTGTGCTCGCTCTATATAGACATGAACGAGCATCACTCAAAACAGTGAGGTGACACACGTCAGCTAAAACCACAATATCACTCTATATTTCAGCTGCTTGGCAGTAATGTTAGCTGACCAGACTAAGGTCTCTCCATTAATCAGTGCTGATCCTAGTGTTGGCTTTTCCTGCCTCAGCCTCCCGACTGCGGCCGGAGGGAACAGAGGAGACACCGGAGTTTGGTCGGAGACGATAACGTTTTCTCTCTGCGAGCCCCTTCACTTCACAAGACACAGGAAACCTCTGTTGGTCTGGAGGAGCTGCAGCAGTTATTTCTGCACAAACGTCCACTGTACATTCACTAGATATTCTCCAGAGCTAAACTAACTCTTCTGCAGTGTGTAGTGTGCGCGCATGCACGTGAGAGTGGAGCGAGAACGAGCGCGGTGTGTGAGTGAAGGCAAGCGGGCAGAGGAGCAGAGTACAGCAGAGACTCCGGCCCTGGAGACCAAAGCTACAAGTCTGAGTCTGAACAGCGTAGCCACACGCGAGCATGCATGGGACATTGACCCGCAATGATTTATACGTGTAAGAAGTTACAAACAGTCCCTTTAAAGAAAATGTTTTATAGTTAAAATTTAAGGACATTATTTTTTAAAGATATCTGTAACAATATACATTTTAAAATAAAAGACTTAACTATAAAAGGTCATCTGTGCTATTTATTGAATGTCTAAAAGATGTAGATTAAACAGCTAAACTAAAACCTGGTGAAAATAAGTTGAAAAGTGAAAGTTTAGTAGATGTCTAAATTCATATAATATACGTTTATTGACCATCTAATAAACATCTATGTAAATCGTTGAAAAGACACTGAAACAACTTCTACTAGACTTTCACTTTTCAACCTTGAATAGCCGTAATCTAGACTAAACGTCTGCAGACAAACAGATGTATAATATACATCTATTCGTATATCGTATTTTCAACATCAAATTGCTCAGTTGGCTATATTGTCCATGTTTGATAGTTATCTGGCTCAATTCAGTTCAATTCAGCTTCAAACGACGCCCAAAGACAGTTGGTTCTGTGGTTAATGAACACATCGACACTGAAAACTCGAAGGGCAAAGGACTAAATGCACCATCTCGCAATGTTAACGAAAGTGAAAAAATGATTGGTGTATCCGCCCTGTGAATTTTTTTGAAGCTGTTTTCTTTCTTCCTCTTTTTTGTGGCACACTTACAGTATGGATAGCAAACCCCGCTGTAAACACAACTCTGACATATTATCATCTTTATAATGTTGTTATAGCGAATGTGTCAGCAAACAGTTGCGTATTTACACATCCATTTAGATATGGAACCTTTTAGCTCTGTTTGGTCCACAAATGCTTGAGAACTCTTTAGACTCTTTAAATGCTCCACTATGTTCACCAGATAGTCGCTAACTTTTGTCTGTCTGCCATTCGGTGCTGGGCAGGTAGTGTACTGTGGGTTTATAGAGATTTATTTTTTGCCTGAATGAATGATAACAGTAAAATGGTGGGCCTTGAAGCTGAAGTAAGCGGGATTGGAGCAAATATGATGAATGATATGAAACTTATTTTTATAAAACGGTCACTATATCCTGACAGTAGTGCATGAGACAGGTAATCTGAAAAAAATCAAGTTCCTCTGTGTCCTCCGGTGCTCCTAACGGCATCTGCAGGATTTCATAGACCGGAGAAAACAACCAATCAGAGCCGATCTGGAGTCTGCCGTCCAGCTGCCGTCTATGAGAGCCAGCTGTCAATCACTACGACCAGCGGTCCAAAACTACGCAGCACTGATTAATATGAATCAATATTCTGTTACTGTAATGTCTATTTCTCTCCTCACATGTTTTCCAGAAACATCTTGTAGTGTACTGTTTAGCTGTAAAATGAGAAAGTTTGTGACCCAGCAGCCATGTTGAGATTAGTTGAGGAAATACTAAGCACCGCTCATATGACCGGGGCACAGCCAATAGGAACGCTCTCTCTCTGAAATGACCTGTGATTGGTCAAAGTCTCCCGTCACAGGCTAGATTTTCTAGAGCCTGAAAACAGAGCCATGAGGAGGAGCAGAAGTTTAGTTTTCTCTCAGAACACTTGAATTACAATGTGCTGAAAGGTTATTATGGAATTTTTGCCCAATGATGCCAAAAACATAGTTGCCTAACCATCTAGCGGTGTGGTTACAGATTGCAAACCAACTGAATACCCCTCCGCTCACTCCTCCCTTTCCAAGACTGCGGTAACGTGAGCCGCCGAGTGCAAAACCGTGGTAATGCCGTTCGCCCCGCTCAGAGGTCATCCTTACTATAATAACATTGCTCAGGAGCAACAGAACCACGGTTTTTACTCCTCTGCGGCTCACGTTACCCCAGTTTCACAGGCGTGTCGGAGAACTACGGTGGCCTTCAGGTAACGTAAAAACACGAAAAGCCCTCTCTAGAGCCAGAGTTTGGTTTGTCCGTTCTGGGCAACACGGCGGAGCAACATGGTGGACTCCGTGAAGAGGACCCGCTCCCTATGTAGATATGAAAGGCTCATTCTAAGCAAACGAAAAACTATTCTTAGTTTCAGGAGATTATACACTAATGAAAACATAATTATCAATATTATATTATATTTCTGCTAATAGATCCCCCCGAAATGTTACACGCTGTACCTCTAAAAAACCAAACAATGTACTATAGGATGCTAATACTGTCAGGTTTACTGAGATTAACAGGCTTGGACCCAAACACAGATAAGGATGAGGAGGCAGTAGGTAGAGCGCAAAAATTGAATAACAGAAAAACTCAGGTAACAAGAATACAGCTGGTCCGGCAGACAGGAAACAAAGTCAAACGGCAAAGCAAAGGCAATAAAACACTGGAAAAAACTCTCTCAAAGGTGAAACTCAACACATGAGGAGCGACAACGACCTGTCAAAGAAACAGGGGGACACAGACTAAATCCACCAGGAGAGGCAGGGTGATTGAACGCAGGTGGAACAAATCAGGGCGGGGCAGACAATCACAAAAGGCGGGGAAACAAACAAAGGCAGGAAGTAAAACCAGGACACAAGAGGAGTGAATTTATCAAAATTAAAACAGGAAACAAACTACGATAAAAACCCAGGACCATGACAAATACGCCTCCATACAGCTGAGAGGAACTTCAGAGTCAAGTGATAATTCATAGGGTTTAGCTGGAAAAAATGAGAAAGTTTGTGACCTGGCAGCCAGGGTGAGATCAAGTTGAGGAAATACCAAGCACCGCCCACCAGCCGGAGCAAACTTTCTAATTTTACAGCTGAACAGTAAACTACAAGATGTTTCTGAAAACATTTTACGCGAGAAATAGGCATTACAGTAACAGACTATTGATTCATATTTGATCAGCGCTGCCTAGTTTGACCGTTTGATCAGAGTTGCAAATGACTGACAGCTGCCTCCGTTGAATGAATAGCCAATAGGAACGCTCTCTCTCTGAAATGACCTGTGATTGGTAGGGGGTGTGACGATTCACTCAGCTCACGATACGATACAAATACACGATATTGGGTTCAACGATCTCGATACGATATAATAACAATAGGTTTAACAAAACTTGAACGATGAAAAGATAGCCTTTTATTCAAAAGACATAAAATGCAAAACAATGCTGTTGTTTTGCCTTATAGTTACATTTTTTATGGTATCGGTCCTGTCCTGTCCTCTGTCCTCCATCAGTCAGTAACAGTCCTTCCCCCTGTCCTCTGTCCTCCATCAGTCAGTAACAGTCCTTCCCCCTGTCCTCTGTCCTCCATCAGTCAGTAACAGTCCTTCCCCCTGTCCCCTGTCCTCCATCACTCTGTATCAGTCCTTCCCCCTGTCCTCTGTCCTCCATCAGTCAGTAACAGTCCTTCCCCCTGTCCTCTGTCCTCCATCAGTCAGTAACAGTCCTTCCCCCTGTCCCCTGTCCTCCATCACTCTGTATCAGTCCTTCCCCCTGTCCTCTGTCCTCCATCAGTCAGTAACAGTCCTTCCCCCTGTCCTCTGTCCTCCATCAGTCAGTAACAGTCCTTCCTCCTGTCCTCTGCTGATGTCACTCACTGCTGCAGGTAACCAGCTGATCAGTTTACCAGTAAGATACATGACAAACTAACCTAAACAGTTGGACTACACAGCCTACTGCCAGCTTTAGTTTCAGTCACAACTCAACTAAATAACTAAACACGTGTTGACAGTTAGCTGTTAGCCGCCGAGCTAACGCTCTCTGCTTGAGTAAACAGCGGCGGAGGATGAGAGACTGCAGACAGAGCAGATTGAAGCGTTGCCTTCCTTCATGTTTAACCGTTTCATCGTGTTTATGCTTGTTGAACAGGTGTAATAACGTATCTTGGCTTTACACTTTCAAAGTTTTATTGCACTTACTAACAGCAACGGGCATAGCGTCAACTCGTCTCCACCGCGGCCTCTCTGATCAGCTGTTCACTGACTGCCCTGTGTGTGTTGATGTGTGTGGGCCTATGAAAGGAGGCTTGGTCACGGGCGGACATGGCTCTGGGGTATGATGGACACATGCGCAGTGTAACTGAAGATGCGGCCGTGCGTTGTGATTGGTTCAATTTCAGCGAGGGCAGACCAGATTTTACTGCGCATGTGTTGTACTCTAAAGATATGACGCGTACTCAGCCTCCTTCTATAGGCCTTGAACAGCAGCAGGAAGAGGCTGCAGCTTTGCCTTAGCTCCGGAGCCCGTATGTACGTAGTACCTATTATGCCTTGATATCAGTTTTTTTGTCTCGACGATGCATATCGTCACGTTTTTTATATTGCGATATTTCGTGGCATAATATTTCGTCACACCCCTAGTGATTGGTCAAAGTCTCCCGTCAATCAATATTCTGTTACTGTAATGCCTATTTCTCTCCTCAAATGTTTTCAGAAACATCTTGTAGTGTACTGTTTAGCTTGTAAAATGAGAAAGTTTGTGATCCAGCATCCATGTTGAGATCAGTTGAGGAAATACCAAGCACCGCCCACCAGCCGTAGCACAGCCAATAGGAACGCTCTCTCTCTCTGAAATGACCTGTGATTTGCCAAAGTCTCTCTTGCATGGGCTAGATTTTCTAAAGCCTGAAAACAGAGCCATGAGGAGGAGCAGAAGTCTAGTTTTCTCTTAGAACACTTGAATTAAAATATGCTGAAAGGTTATTATGGGATTTTTGCCCAATGATGCCAAAAACATTCTGCCTACTAACCATCATTTCAAATCCCACATCAAAAACAGAAGTCAAGCTGTTTCTCCTATAAATGAAAGACTACTCTTGACCTTGGCCACCAGTTGACCTCTTGGTGGACAGTAAGCAGCCATATCAGACAGTGGGCGGGAGGGGGCCTTCGCTGCCCTCTATATGCACCCTGTAGCCTGCAGCCTCAGGGAGCCCTGCTAAAGAGATTAGCATTGTGTGTGTGTGTGTGGGACCCCTTACAGAAGCCCTTCCCACTCTTTCTGTCTCCCCCTTTTTCTCTCTCTTTCCACCACTCTAATCCTTAAAACCTCTAAATCCTCCCTCCTGTCCCTCCTTCTGTGCCCTAGGTCCTGATTTCTTCTTCTGTCCATCTGGTGTGAAGGAACAAACACCAGCCAAACGGCACCTTGTATTGTACCACGGATCAGAAAAGTATTAAAGACTCTGATATATGTTACTAAAAATAATACAGAAGCCAGATGTGAGTTCCAGTAAATTCGATGAGTACTATTACTAACAGTGTTTCCTTGTACTTCAGCTCTGCCTCCATTAACCACACCCGCCACTCCAACCTTAAGGCCCCGTGTGTGTGTGTGTGTGTGTGTGTGTGTGTGTGTGTGCGTCCACCCCCGTCTGAAATGTCTACAACCTCTCTTGCTGAGCACATCAATATTTTACACATCATTTCTATATTTACATTTTGGAAACCTCAAAAGCTCCCAGGGGGTGGACGGGAACTTGGATTGTTGGGTTGCAGAGAAAAGATTTCCTGTTGTGCTCGGAGGAGGATTTTTAACGTCACAGCATCAGAGAGGTCGGTCACTGCTGCGTTCAGCATTTCGCTCACTCCCCACAGCATGACAGCTCCCCCCTCCACTAACATCCTCTGGATTAGGAAGTCAATGGAGGTTTAGCAAGTCAATCGAGGGAGTCTCTGAAAGTCTATAGTGTATTAGACACGGACAAAGTGTTCGTTAGCGCTGTGAATCAGTGAAGGAGAGGCCAGGTGCTGACTCCTCCAGCAAATGATTAGCCCAGAACCAGGTGTTCTGGCTCAGCAACAGATCAGGACACTTCAGTTTTTTTCTCATGACAGATAAAGTCCAGTATCAGTATAACCTTATCACTGCCAGCTGCTCGGGTCTCAGGCGACGCTGCCAGCAGATTGGACAGTGCTGACCAGGTGAACAGTCTTGACGTAAGGTACAGAATGTTCTTCGGAGGTGAGTTTTTTCACTGCTGGGGGGGGGGGGGAAGCATCGCTGGCTGTTTTTTATGTCCAGTCTCCCAATGAAGATGAATTTCTTCTAGAAGTTTCATAGATCGGGAGATTGCTTTGAATTAAATTGCTTACAAGAAATATGGTGCCAAACAACATATTTTTGGCTGCATAGCAAAATGATACAGAAATGAATGAGGTTAATTATACACATTTCCTGGTATTTTAGTAGCCTTTCTGGAATTTAGCCAGATAATCAGACTGAATTGCTATTTCATTTCACTTCATATACTCAGCCTTAGATTTCTGTTCAACACAGAAGCAAAGAACGTATGTTACTAAGGAGTGAAAATCAATTGATTGTTCCATTGCAACGTCAGCGCCCAGCAACAGAGTTATGTCTCCGCCATTTTGGACTGAAAGCGACTACCGGATGCCAGTAAAACGTCCGTCTACAGAGTGCTGTACAAAAGTAAAACAAAGTTATTTCTATTCTATTGTCATAATTAATGTCTCTACCGAAATGGCCTGTGTTGAACGATAGAAATTATTATAAATACGCATACTATTATAACTATTTACTTACTTACTTATTTATTTATTAAACTTTTTTGCCCGGTTGCTTCCCAGAGGAGCATACAGTGAGCGATGGACATTTATAGACGTTAAAAAAAATCCAGCACACAGATTTTGAGAGCAATCTATTCATGTCAAGGATCCAGAATGGAGTCCAATAGACCACAGACCATGGATGTAAAAGAGGGTCCAGTAGACCACAGACCATGGGTGTAGAAGAGGGTCCACAAGACCACAGACCATGGATGTAGAAGAGGGTCCAACAGACCACAAACCATGGATGTAGAAGAGGGTCCAACAGACCACAGACCATGGATGTAGAAAAGGGTCTAACAGACCACAGACCATGGATGTAGAAGAGGGTCCAATAGACCACAGACCATGGATGTAGAAGAGGATCCAGTAGATCACAGACCATGGATGTAGAAGAGGTTGTGTCCTGGTCTTTTGCCCTGCGTCTTAGTAAATAGCCAACAACTCCTAAAATTCCGTTGATGTCATGCTACTAGCGCTACTAGCTACTGGCCGATAGCCGGTTGTTTGGGAACAGAGACGTTAATACATCCACCACGGTACAGGCTGACAGCATACAGCCCATGGGTGTATTAGAAGATAATAAAAGTGATGAATTACAGCCAATATATCCATTGTTACAGCCGCATACAGCTAGCAGGAAGCTGGCTGAACCAGATATGTTATATGAGCGCGCAGGGCGGTGCAGTCCCGTGGGTTTGATGCACATTCATTATGCTGAGGAAAATAACTCTGGATTTAGTGAATTTTACAACTTTTAAGACCTAATGATTTAAATGAGGGCTATTTAAGTGTTCTACTGTGAGGTTGATTTACCTAAAAAAATGATCCTCTGATTTACAGATGTCTCTTTATACATCCATGGTCACAGACTTGTTGGCATTTTCAGTCCAAAAAGCACTGTTGCCAAAAAGCATCCGAATTTTGTCTCTTTGCTTCTATAATCTTTGATAGAGGCTGGGGTAGCGGTTGCTAGGAGCAGTTGGCATTTTCGCAGTTGGCGAACGCCCCGTAGGGAGGAGGGTGGGTGGGTCAAAAAACACAGGACTTTCAGCCAGGAGACCGGCATTTGTGTCCCGTGTGACACCACGAGTCAAAGCTGAATTTATTTATTTTTTTACCCTTAACTTCCGTACTTAAATTACAGCACTTCCGGAGTTATTTAAACCCAAACCGCGATCTTTTCCTAAGCTTAAGTAGTTTATTTTGAAAAGACTGGAGCGGAAATTGACACGTACGCCACGTGTTGCTGGACATTTGTAGAAAAAAGCACGAAAAACACGTTGTTGAACGTCGTGCTGAGAAAATAAAGGGAAATTTGAGTCTATGTACAAGAATCAAATAGATTAAATTTCGTGATTTTTTGCGAACTGCTGTGAGAGTGTGTTGCATCATCACATGAAGGTGTCCAAAATCAAACAAAATGGCCAAACTGTATCTAATTTCCTTCCCTCTTCTTCTATTGTCCCTACTTAGTAACTATTAGGGATGCACCGATACCGATACCAGTATCGGGTATCGGGTCCCATACTGTGCTCATGTACTCATACTCATACTCGCAAAACGGATCCGATATCACTTTACAGCAGTGTGACGTTAACCTCTCGTCACCATCTTTCAGGTCCTCACGCTCCACCTCCCCCGACAGTGCGGGCGAGACGGGCCGGTGGTGCGACCACAGAGAAGTACTCGTATCGGTACTTGGTATCGGCGAGTACCCAAATGTAAGTACTTGTACTCGTACTCGGTCTGAAAAAAGTGGTATTGGTGCATCCCTAGTAAATATCATTACTGCTTCACTACTGCTCTCTAAACTTCATCTGCATATTTCTATAAAACCCTATTTTCTCCTTTGTCCATGGTTTCCATGGTGTGCTGGTCCCATCACTGGTTAGCCAGATGATGAAGCCATTATTGACTGAACCTGAGCCTGTGCCTCATGGAACATTAAATACATCACTTCCTCTCCCAATGCGGCTCTCACCCAGCTTCCCTTTAGGCTGCAGTCAGGAAATGAAAACAGCCATTAAGAGTCGGAGCAAGCCAGAGTGCAATGGGACCCTGCTGCACGCCTGCTACGGCAGCATGATGAAGCCGGAGACAGGGCCCTCACATGTTCCGGAGCAGGTGTTGGATCTGGTGTTGCCACTGCTTGTGGTGGAGACCCCTGAGGCATTAAACTGCAACGTAACCAACCCTTTGTATGAGGCAGCTGTAGCACACCCAGCCCTCCTGACAAACACTGTAATGTCTCTCTAACAGAACAGACAGTGAGTTTAAAGTGACCTATAGCTGTATCCTCTGTCATTTTCCCATGATGCTCCTTCAGTGGCTCACAGCTCATAGCCTCCATAGCATCCTTCTGCTTATTTCTACACCTCTGATCCTTAGTATTTGGCGATTGATCGCCATTTGATCAAATGCAGAAGGTTTTCAAAGGTGCTACAATAATATATCCTGTCTCTTTTTCTCATCTGTATCGTGTCCGGTTCGGGGCTGCTATAAGATTCCCAACCACACCCCATCTTCCCTCTCCTCTCCGCCGAGGGGGAGCACACAATGACCGTACCGCCGCCTCACCGGCTCACCGCCGGCCATCTGTCGGGCTGGTGAAACGGTTTGTGTCGCTGCAGGCCTGCGAGCTATCATGTCATTGTTGTTCCCATTATTGTCAAGGCGATCTCTCGCTCTCTCTCTCTCTCTCTCTCCCTCACACACACACACACACACACACACACACACGGGCATATTCACTCCGCGGTTGCAAAAAAATTGTACAGTGCTAAAGCCACTCCAGCCTGCGCGAGAGGCGTGCGTAAAAGAGGGGAATCAGAGCTCTGCTGGATGTGTGAGCTGAGGGATTGGGGGGTGGGGGGGGGGGTGCAGCAGTCTCCATTGATGAAAACCAGGAGGTGGAAGATGGATGATGCTATGAATCACCCCCTCCCTCCCCCCCTCCACCTCCACCGTCACACCCCATCTCCCCCCCCCCCCCCCCCTCCCCAGCCCTATCTACACCTGGAACACGTTTGACCCTGTTTCGGGTCATCTCCATTGACTCTGACTGTATTTATTGTTTTAATTGATGGATCGATTCCAGCAGCATCGATGCTCTCTGGCTGCCGGCTCCATCTCTGGTTCTCTGCTGATGCTCACTTGTTTTAGGAGCCCAGTCTGAGCTCTCACTGCTCTGCTCTGCCTTTATGTTGCTACATGTTTGGAAGCATACACCACAGACCTCTGAGACGGAGCTACAGTACCAGCGCATCGCCACCGGCTGGCCTGCTGGTTCCTGGCTGTGATGTGATGTGATGTGCTGGCTGTGTGGTGTTGAACCATTACGGACAGCTCGGATGTCCTTCTCTGCGCTATATGCGTTACAACTTCCACAGAAAAGGGAAAAAGAAATGTTGCCCCTTACTTTAGCATGGCTTGTTCTTTATCCTCCTCCTCCTTCTGCCGAGCCATCACACCCATGATGATCTTCCTCTCCTCCTCGGTGAGATGGCTGAGGTCCGGCAGATCCGGCATGGCTGGCGGCGCGGTGGGGGGGCGAGGGCCACCCTGGGGCCCCACCGAGGCGGACATCTTCTCCACCACCACCACCACCACACCTCCTCCTCCTTCTCCTCCTCCTCGGCGAGTCGTTTCGGCTGACAGGTTTCCCGGAGCGTTTCCGAGCCACACCTCACGACGCGGTCCGCGGGCAGAGCGGCGGCAGCGGCAGCAGCAGCGGCAGCTCTGGAGAAGAGTGCGAGGAGCCGCTCATGGTCGCAGGCAGCCTCGGTTGTGCTTTGTTTGTCCTCTCTGGGTGTTTCTTCTTCTCCCACCACACTCCTCTCTTCTCCTCGTCGTCGTTCCCCCCCACCACCCCCCGCCGGCCCGCCTCTGCCCTCCACCACCCGGACTCACGGAGAGCCCATCTCCGGTTCTATCACACCGGGAGTTGAGTCGAGCTGAGGGGGGCCTGGATCAGTCGGGCTGGGCTGCTGTGGTGCCGTCGACAAGCTGGAGCTGGATGGTAGGATGGTAGGGCGGCATAGGCGGAGTCCGTGCTGCTGCTCTCTCTCTTTCTCTCTCTCTCTCTCTCTCTCTCTCTCTCTCTCTCTCTCTCTCTCTCTCTCTCTCTCTCTCTCTCTCAGTCAATGGGAATGCAGCCCTCGTCGTTCCTCTCTGGGTTTTTTTGCGGAGGCGCGCTTACTCATGTGAGGATGGGGTCCTCACCATCATCACATGCAAACACAGCCTTTACTGTGGCTACACACACACACACACACACACTTGAAGCTGTCCGTTCCTCTAGGTTCTAGCCACTGGTCCATTTCAGCACCATGGACAGCAGCTCCTCTCTACAGCACCACGCACCACACGCACACACACACGCACACACACACGCACACACACCACACACACACACACACACACAATATCTGGGTGTCTTTCTTTGGTTTTCCAGCTCTTCGAGCATCTGCAATCTTTTCAATGCATCCAACCAGAGTACAGGTAATCAGTTAATCGTCCATTTGGCACAACCCCGTTGCAGCTACAGCACATATAATAGCACAAGTCATGATCATTTTATTTTGCAAATGTTTTTTTTCTCAATGCATTTTGCATATGCCGCTTCAATAAAACTCTTTGCTTATCACTTTTATTATATATTTTGTTATATATAATTACTATATGTTTAGACTAAGTCTATGTGTGTGTTCTGGCTGCAAGACAGACTTTCTCCCGGTTAAAGCTAAAAAAAGTGTGTTTTGTGCCATAATAAAAAAAAAGTATCTTATGTTATGCTACTTTATGTTGCACATTAATCAATATCAATGTTGGCAATGTAATGTTAGCCAAAAGGCAAGTTCTCTGTTTGTCCCTTTATCTTATCTGATATTCTCTTCTATTTATTTATTTTCTTTCTGGTAGGTTACCTCATTACTATTTTTTTTCACACTTTGTGCCTTTTATTTATGTTATATTTTATTTATTTGAATATTATTATTTATGTGTTTATCAAATCCTACAGAGATCATGCATTGATCTGATGTCGTCCCTTTATCTTATCTTGTTTTTTTCTATTTTTTTCATTTTTTTCTTAAAGTTTAACTCATTACTTTTTACTTTAATTCCACAATCACATATATATAGAGATATATATATAGATATAGATATAGATATGGTAATAATAATAATAATAATTATTATTATTATGTTAATATAATTTTATATATATATATATATAATACATATTATTATCATATATATATGATATAAATATGATCATAATACATATTATTATATTAATATATATATATGTATATATATATATATATATATATATATATATATGATAAGAAGAAGAAGAAGAAGGTATAGGTGTAGAGAGGAACTTTGGAGAAGTGTTTGTACTGTTGTCAGCTGATCTCAGAGAGGCTCCTGTCCAATAATAGCCTCAGTCAGAGTTGCGCTACTACAGCCCCCCCACTCCTCTCGGCTCGTTGTGCATTCACATCCAGACTCTCAGGTTCAACCGATCCGGAGCTGGCACCGGTTTCTCCCGGATGACGTAATGCCGGGTGAGATTGTGAGTCCATCCAGCAGATGGCATAACCATTAACCCGTCTGCTGCTGCTGCCACCCAGCCTCCGTCACGTGACGTCACCGAGGAGGTGACTGTACCGCGGTGACGTCAACTTCCCGTGGTGCAGAATTTTGTCATCATTTCGTGTCGTGACTGGAGACCACCGGCTCCGAGTGACACAGTCGTGCCACAGCAGAAGAGCAGATCTTTGCTGCAGACTGCAGACTATAAATAAACCCTGAGAGGAGGACACAGAGTTCTGCTTCACTGGCTCTTTTCTTTACACTACAGGATGTATTCAATCAGCTCCGTCAGCTCTAATAATGCCTACTATACTACTACTATATAGGACAACATGCAGGCACCATGGTGAAATAGGAAATGCTATAGGTTAATGCATGAGAGGTGTTATGAAAGTGACTGGTTTTGACTGGTTTTAATGCAGCTGATGGGGGTGAAACCTCATGTTTCAAAACTTTCCCCACATCCATGTGTCTCCACAGTGAATGACAATGTCCTGCATGGACTTGAGTCAGACCAGCCCGTGATTTGTCATATAGCCGTTTCAGTGGGAAATAATTCACAGAAACACCTTGAAAGGCTGCAAATGAGTAGAGACTGTATTCCTCCCCGTGAGGGGAAAAAGAAAAAAGACAGATTTACCTTCAGCACAAATAGCCCACATTCTGAGTGCTGTCTCATTCTCTCAGAGGATACTGAGGAAATACAACAAATGCTCCTTGTTGTGCAAAACAAGGATGTAGGAAATAAATAAGGAGTGATGATTGTTAGTGCAGGTAGTTTTTGGTGAGAGAGCTCCCTGCTGCATATCTGTAGCTATGAAGCCCTCTATTAAAATCTACTTTAATGTTAATGTCACACTAAAGTAAAAAGCTTTTTTTGATTCAAACTTTTTTTTCAAACTTTCGTGGAATACTAAGCAAAGTTACTTTTTGGGGGAAAAAACGATCAAATTGCAGGTTAACAGCATTCTCTGCAGAGAGAGGTAAAGTTAATTTACTATATTGTTCAAGTTAACACTTTTATAACGAATTAACACAAATTTGTTATAACGGCACTAATTTCTTTAACGCATCAATGTAATCGATCTTTCGGAGGTTGCAGCGGGCTTAGTTTTAAAGCTAAGCCAGGGGTCAGCAACCTTTACTATCAAAAGAGCCATTTTAGGCAAAAAAAAAGGAAAAAATCTGTCTGGAGCCGCAAAACATTTGAGCATTGTGATGAAGGTAGTACAGTTTATAGTCTAAGTATATAGTATATAAATCTAATGCAGTGAGGGCCAAATGTGCAAATGTACTACGGAGTATTAGGGCCACATTGAAGGAAAAAACATCTGGGATTTACATAATAAAGTCATAACTTTACGGGAAAAAAAGTCGTAATATTACAAGAATAAAGTCATAACTTTACGAGAAAAGAAGAAAATAACACATAAAATTACTACTTTATAATATTATGACTTTATTCTCATAGTACTACGTCTTTTTCTCTTAAACTTCTGACTTTATTCTCGAAATCTCAGATTTTTTTTTCTTCTTCAATGTGGCCCTAATACTACGTTGTACCATAGAACTACAACAATGATAAATAAAAATGTAAACAAAAACAGTTATTCATTCCATTTTTTTAAATCCACTGGGAGCCACTGGAGAAGAGCAAAAGAGCCGCATGTGGCTCCGGAGCCGCAGGTTGCTGACCCCTGAGCTAGATCATGTCATACTAGCTTGTCACGAAGGAGGTTAAATAACGCTCCAAACTTACGCAAAATGTTCCTCCAGATCAGTGAATGTAAATGGGTTCTATGGGTACCCATGAGTCTCCCCTTTACAGACATGCCCACTTTATGATAATCACATGCAGTTTGGGGCAAGTCATAGTCAAGTCAGCACACTGACACACTGACAGCTGTTGTTGCCTGTTGGACTGCAGTTTGCCATGTTATGATTTGAGCATATTTTTTATGCTAAATGCAGTACCTGTGAGAGTACAAAAAATGAATTCCATGCATTTATATCAGAAGTTCAAAAGCACCTGAATCTTGAATACTGTCACCAATACTTAATGTGAAATGATTCTCTGCTGTCTCTGACTATTAGAACTAGTTTCTATAATATTCAGTAACAATAGAAAATCTTTACATTCTGATCAGGAGGTAACTACACTGAAACAGGTGGTCATCTCCACAACCAAGACTTAAATAAAGTGAACATACCGACATCTAGTGGACAGATGAAAACACTGCATGCACATGGAGATAATAGAAACCTCTTCACAACTGAGGAGTTGTTAAAGCTGAAGTGGGTAAAAATGCAGCAAATATGATTTTAAAAGGTTATTTTTATAAAACGGTCACTATATCCTGACAGTAGTGCATGAGACAGGTAATCTGAAAAAATCATGTTCCTCTGTGTCCTCCAGTGCTCCTAACGGCATTTGCAAGATTTCACAGACCGGAGGACCAGTCAGAGCTGATCTGAGGTCTGCTGTAGTCTATGAGAACTATTTTTATGTAACTCTTTTTTTTTTTTAAATGGTGAAATATAATATACATTTGGGAAATGGAAAAAACTAAAAACTCTACACTCCTTTTAGCAAAACAAAAAACTCTTCCCCTTTCCTAGTTCCGCTTTCTTCTAATAATTTAACAGTCCTGTATTCTTCTAAGTCTCAAATATTAATCGTTATTGCAAGATGGCGCCGTGCTAGGTGGCAACCTGTTGCAGCAGCTCTCTCGGTGTGTGTTTCAATTTTTTGTCTTTTTTGTCATTTTATTTTTTCGTGTTTTTCCAACTATTTGTTTCAGTGACAAAAATTGTATCTTGCACACTTTGTTCGCTGCACACTATTGTATGTTATTTATTCGGTTATTGTTATTCTATGTTCATATTTTATATTATCTAAGATACTTGTAGTAGTCTAGTATATATATATATATATGTTATATAATATATACAGTATATTTACTGTGTATTTGCTGTTATGGTCCTAATTTGGGACCAATAATGTACATCTATCTATCTAAGTGTCAATTGAGATCATAAATTATAGCCTACTGTTCCAATTGTAAATATTCCTTTGAGTAAATTCAGCCATTGCAGCAAAGCCAACGATTCATAGAAAAGTGTTTAAGAGAGTATTACACAGAAAGATGTGGAACTAACTCTCACTGTGGGCTTTTAGACATATTTACACAGAGCAGGAAGGTAAACAGATAATACTCTTCAAGTGTATTGGAACCACCTTATTAGCTTTTTTGTTATCCTGTATGAACAGAAATATAATCTCTACTTTTTTATAGCTTTTATATTTTTGGTGCAACAGGAGATGAATTAAGTGGAAAGCAGATATTTATTCTCTGCATAAAATTTAAAAAAAATATGCAAAGATCCCTCTCATAGGTTTCCCACAAGGTTTATGGGAAGTGTGGTCTTAATTTATTGAAATACTACACATCACAGAGGCTGACAATAATTAGGACAATGGTCTTAATTTCTTTATGGCAATTGTACTCGGGCAACATTTAATTGACAGCAATATTTCACATAACATAAAATGCACAAATATTTTCTATTACCTTTCACACTGACACTAACCTCTCCCCCAAAATAAAAAATATACAAATTAGATCTTTTATCACTCCATGTATCCATTCAACCCAATGGCCAGAGAAGCAATGGCCTCAATTTTGCAAAAGAGCGTTTCCTTTGTAGGGCTCACACTGCCATCTAATGTATAAATTTGGTATTCCAGGAGGCAGGTTAGAGCAGTGGTTCCCAAACCTTTTCATGTCAAGGACCCCTAAACTGACACAAATTAGACCCCATTTGATAAGATTTTGTCCCAGGGTCCCCTGACAGGATTTTTTGCTTTTAGATGTTTTATTACAGAAAGTGTATGAAACCCATGACATAAATATTCATACATTTGGTTATTGTGTAACTTATGGATGAAATTGAAGTGAAAATAAATTATTCCCCTATTTGCTGGGGACCCCCTGGAACTCCTTTAAGGACCCCTGGGGGGTTCCCAGACCCCACTTTGAAAGCCACCGGGTTAGAGGACAGTCAGTGTAGTTGTTGTCAGTGAGTATTGAATAAATGGGGTGATACAGTATAAAACTAAGAAAGCACAGTATATAGTCTGGTTCTTTCTAATGCTTATACATTCTTCTTATACATTTTATTGGTTTTGCTTATTTTTACATCAGAATAAATATTTTCTGACAATGAATCCAAATGTCAACTCAAATATTTGGAGAGAGAAATATACCCGATGGATTTCCGACCTGGGTGAAATAATAACAAAACATTTTCCCGGCTAATTTTAGTAGACTTCAGATGGGTGTGAGAAACAGGCAAGATAGAGATAATTTTCTTCTAATGTATCATTTGACCCAGATCTGTTGGGATCCAGTCTCTCTACTTGGTGATAACCTCTGTGTCCACATCTTCAGAGCGGGACACCACTCTTCCATCAACAATCTCCTCGATCACCACCCTCGTCCTCTGGGTTACGACCGGTTTAGCTGCAGACAAAATCAAAACAAAGTTTAATTTGTGGTACATATACATTTTGTGGTCCATTTTTTACAAGCAAAGAGCAAAAAAATACAGAGGTGATGTGAACTTACCTTTTTCTATGACTAGATTTCCCCTAGAAGACAGACAAAAAGTTACAATTAATACGATAAGATTATACAGTTGTTGAAAGAAAAGTTGGACATTTTGTGAATTAGCCTTGTTCCCTTTTCTTAATGAGATCTAGATGAGAAGACCGACACCCCCCTTATTTCTGTATGCCTGATATGATGCTTAGCTTGAGACAACACAGGTAAGAAATGCCTACCAGCCCCTCTAAAGCTCACTAATTAACACCTTTTAATAATAGGTTATTTAGTGAGCTTTAAATGTGCTGGATTTTGTCACCTTTGGACAGAGCCAGGCTAGCCAGTCTTTATGCTAAGCTAAGCTAACTGTCTCTGAGCTGTAAATACAAATATGAGGGTCTTACTCTCAATAAGGGGTATTTAACATGCCTGTCTTACTCGAGTCCCGCTACAGTTAAATCATGCATCATGCAAGTTGGACTTTTTGTGATAAACGTATCACTTACTCCTCTCCATCCAGCAGTCTTCTGTACTCGGCGATCTCCATCTCCAGCCTGGTCTTGATATCGAGCAGCACCTGGTATTCAGTGGCCTGCCTCTCGATGTCCCCCCTCATGTTTTTGAGCTCCTCCTCCAGGCTGTTGACCATGGACTGGAGCTGGTTCATCTGCAGGGAGTAGCAGGACTCAGTCTCTCCCAGCTGTCTCTCCAAGTTAGTTTTCTGCATGGGAGAAAAACACACACAAGGAGATAAGAGAGTTTACTGAGCGCCAATTACTTGTTTTCTAACCCCTCCTACCACTTAAGTTGCCTCAGGCGGGGGAAAAAAAGCGGTTACAGACAGGTTACAGACAGGTTACAGACAGGTTTACTGACTTACTGTCTATCTATAGTGTGTACAGTCAGACATGTTGTAAAATAGGCTACTGTGGTATGCACACGTCAGAGATGACAGACTTGATGTTGAGCAACGCAACAGGTCAAAAGGATTTACGTTGTATTGTGGGTAAAAGTGATGTGCATGAAATGTGTATTGCAGTATCTGAATTACCAGGCTGAGCTGGGACTGCAGCTCAATCTGCAGGGCCTGCAGGGTCCTCTTGAGCTCATTGATCTCAGTTCGGGAGGTCTGGAGGGTCTCTGTGCTGGATGCCACCTGCTTGTTCAGTTCGTCAAACTGGAAGACATGAAATTGGACACGAAAATTGTCAAAACGCTATTTGATATTTAGGACACGCCTTCGGTTAAATGCAGGAATGAGATGAGATGATATGAACATAATATATAGTCTCGTTCCCCTCACCTTGCCCTGGTACCACGCCTCCATTTCGCGGCGGTTCTTGTCAGCGATGCCCTCATACTGACTTCTGATCTCTTGCATGGTCCTGGACATGTCCGCCTGAGGCTTGGCGTCCACCGCCACGTTGACACAGCTGGCAGAAACTTGGCCACGCATGGCCGCCATTTCCTACAGGCGGCACAACAGAGTCAAAGGTCAGGTTGAGGTCAAAGATAAAACACATGAAGCTTATGTTAGCAAGCGTTAGCAAACTTTAAATGGATATTGTGTGATTGATATTACTAAGTCACTTCTCTAACTTTATCACTCTTTTTTTACTTGACCTGCTGTTTCACTACATTTTAGAATTTACCGTTCTGTAGATTCCGCTTATGGCCACCAGTGGCTGCTGTTCAGCAAATGTTACAATGCAATGCAATATCAATGCAAAGGTGCTCTAAATTATTAACCCTGATTAGATGTATCTATGTATCTTTCACATTGATGATCATTTAGAAGAGCTTTTTTTAGCATCTAACATCTGAGACGTCTTGTTATCAGCGCCTTGGTACACAACCCGAAGGCACAGAAGATAATCCAAACCAGTTTTACCTGTTGTTTGTAATGGCAAAAGATAACATTGGGAGGCAAATATTTGACTAACCGTCTCAAGACAAACTATTTTAATTTTGCTTTTACCCTCTGCTCTCAAACTAGGAGAGGAATGGATCACTCATATTTCCTTAAATAAACTATCTTCACTCTGAACAAGATTCATGTTTTGTTATGTAGATCAGAGGATTAGACGTCTGAGCTCACTGGTGTGATGGTGTGATGCTATTCCGAACACTCACCTCTTCGTGGTTCTTCTTCAGGTAGACCAGCTCCTCCTTCAGGCCCTCCACCTGCATCTCCAGCTCGGACCGGGCCATGGTTAGGTCATCCAGAACCTTGCGCAGTCCGCCGATGTCCGCCTCCACCGACATGCGCAGTGCCATCTCGTTCTCAAACCTGTCCAGAAAAAAGGCACAGAGGTTCACGTTGCTGCACCCTTCCAATTGGTTGTTACCACCAACAACAAAAAAAAGACAAGGTGAAGCTCCAACAAAACCAGTTCAACCAGTTGTGCCACTCCGTTGACCGTTACACCTCTGTGACAATATGTCCACATAGCCTGGAACTACTGAACAAACACGGTGTCGTGTTAAAAAATGCTGCAGGTTATTGCATCTGTCATGTTCTAGCCATCTGGCATTATAAACCATAGTAACGCTAATTAGGTACTGATAACTTTAACCTTTTCCACTCACTTGATTTTGAAATCCTCTGCTGCCAGTCTGGCATTGTCAATCTGCAGCATCAGCCTGGCATTGTCCTGTGTGGCAACACTGATCTAAAAAAGAAAAGAAGAGAAGCATTGTCAGTAGTTTCTCATCCACATATGCTGTAATACAACTGCAAAAGGTGTGTCAGCAATTAATTATCTAAAGTAGATTGAAGGCTGGCAGGGTTTTGTTGATCAGAGAAATTGTTTTCTTTACGCCTGACTTACATTCCACTGTAATTGCTTTAAATGTGGATGGCATTTTATGATGATCACATTCGCTCATTAAGTGTTAAAGGTCAGGAATAATTAGCTTTGGTTAATTATCTTTGTTCTTTCTGACATCCAGTATGTCATATACTGTATGTTGTCCTGATATTTTATAATAACTGAGAATCATACTGGTGACTAGAATTTAATATGAGTCAACATACAGTAAGTTAACTCATTATGGTGAGAAAATATGAAATAAGAAATAAAATATTTTCTCTAAGGGGCTTTTATTCTAATCTGAGTCATCTGAGAATGAAGCTAAAACATATTTCAAATGAGGAAATTATTCATCATTATTGTGTGGTTGTTTAAGAGTAGTAGTATAATTATAACTAGTGTAAAGGTTTTGTTATTATTTAAGATTAGTTGAATCGAGAAACAACATATTAATTACAACAATGGTTTGGTGGTCTGTTTGGAGATGGAGAAAAGCACTAAACATCATTATTATTTATAGGTTATGGTTATGGTTATGGTATTAACATAATGTTACAGTAGTAGTAGCAGGAGGCAGCCTACCTTTCTGCGCAGGTCGTTGATGATGGCCTCGTACTTGCTGTAGTCCCTGACGGTGGGGGTCTGCTTCTCGTACCACTCCCGGATCTGAAGCTCCAGCTTGGCGTTGGCGGACTCCAGAGAGCGCACCTTGTCCAGGTAGTTGGCCAGACGGTCGTTGAGGTTCTGCATGGTGAACTTCTCGTTGCCCGACACAGCGAAATTGTTCCCGGCGAGTCCACCTCCGCCGCCTCCCATAGCAGATGCCAGGTCAAAGCCGGCTCCTAAGCTGTTGGAGGCGTAGGACACCCGGACACTTTGACCTCCTGCACCGCCATACACGCTCCGCGAGGAGCGCTTCGTCATGGGCAGAGAGGACATGGAAGAGGAGGAAAACCCGGAGCGATACATGTTCATGGAGACTGGTCTTCTGACTCAGGTGCAGCGTTCACTGAATTTTGTCAAAGCTCACTGGAGGAGACGGAGGAGGAGATGGTGCTGAGGTGGCCTGGAGGAGCGTTTTATAGCTTCCTCCCTGCAGGTGGGAGCGGCCACAGGTGCATACTGGGAAAGAGGCTGCTCGCCACCATCACAGGTGTGTCCACACAGGGCGTGGTGGGTTGGCATTCAGCTTACCTGCCCGATCTATAACGGCTGTCAGGACTCACAGGCGTGGGAGCTATTGTTCATTCAACTTGTCACTTTGAATTACACCAACTAAATCTGATCCTTTAATCTCACGTGGAAATATTGGATTAAGAAACTTTTGTACTTACTATTAAATCGCCTACCACGAACTAATCATAGATTATAAAGTTATTAGTGATGTATGTGATGAATCACACCAGCCCTACAACAAATCGGGCCAGGGGCGTAAAGTGGGGGGCAATAGCCACTTCCTCCCCCCTTCTTCGAGCACCCTTTGAACTCAGACTTCATTTTGATCTCAAATACACACCTGTAGAGTTTTGTGACACCAAATCAGGCCCAGGGTCCTGTCTCCAACATATCCAGTATCCACTTCTCTTTATACACACATGGCTATAGAGAGGTGAAGTCCCGCCCCTTCCGGTGGACCACAGTGGGACCTTATTTCGGAAAAAATTAAGAAATGTAGTTAACGGAGAGAGATAAATATTTTTTTGATCCCGTTTGAATTGCTCCATGAATCACACAGATGATGTTTGTCAGTTTAAAAGATCATTTTGCAAGTCAAGAAAGTCTCAGTTTGTCGTGAAACTGTTGAAGTATCAGACTGTGAAAATACGTAATTAGGAAGACGACACGTAAGTGACGTCTCTCTCTGAAGCTCCCTGTTTCCTACTGGGATGAACTCACACCAGCAACAGGTCTGATCCTTCTTTCTCTTCCCGGCTGATAAAAAGAGTTGCTGGATAAAACCGTAGGCGCAGTTTGAACTTTAAAAAAAAAGAAATCTAGAGAGAATGTGATGTATACAACGCAGAGAGGTCTAGTGTATTGGGATGCGTGTAGCTTAGGGATGTCCATAATTAACCGTTATCCGACATTAAGCATTTTAACCGATTAATGCTATCAGTCAAAACGGTTAAAACACATGTTAATAATTAACTCAAAAGCTGAGCGGCTCAGAGGAGCGTCTCGTCACTTTAAGGAGAAAAGCTGGTCCACCTTAACAGCCCACCTTAAGAGGCGGAGCCAGAGTTGCAGGATACAGGAAGTCGGCTCCGGTCTCTGGCTCGCTTGAGCGGAGCGGAGGAGTTGTAGTTTGGTAGCATTTATTCACCGACAAATAAACTTTACACACACTGCTACACCCACGATCACAGCTAGAACGCCACCAACAACCTCACACTCACCACCAACACACACACACGGTCTGTTGGAAACTCACTAAAGTTACTCAGACTACGTGTGCGGGGGCGAGCACGAAGCCTCCGGCAATGCTAGAGCTGCTAACGTAACAAATACACACACTGTTTGTTGGCCACTCAGTAAAGTTAATCCGGGCAGACACACAGCTGACAACCTGCTAAACTAAACTAAATGTGCGGTGGAGACTTTTACTGTGAAAGTGGCTGCATGTCCGCGACACTACACGCAGCATCGTAGCTGCTAAGTTAACGCTCCCGGACGGTGAACTGGAGACTCCCGTCAACCAATATCTGTTGTGCTCCTGCAGCTGGTACGAGGCACAAATCTTGTCGGTTAACGGTTAATAATCGGTTAACGAGGGTCAGTTATCGGTGTAGAACATTTTTCAAAATGAGCATCCCTAGTGAAGCTACATATAAGCGTAGGTGAAAAAATCTGTTTGATTGCATTGTTTTCTACTGGAATGTCCGACTCCTAACTGGCCGTGAGCGACGAAGCGCTGCACAGCACAACGATTTGAGCTGAACTTTTGTCAGACGCCCTTTTTCTATTTATTCCTGTCGCTTGCTTTAAAAGCGCCGCAACGGATGAGGATCGGCTGATTGGTGAAGCTGATACGATACCTGTTAGCTGTAATGTATATCATTCCAGTAAATATCACAATATGAAACCTGTGTTTTCTGTTTAAAAAACAGAAACGTCAGAAGACAGCGAGTGTACTCGCCCATCTTTAAAGTGGTTACGTCTCCGGTCTGATCTTGATCACACAGCTGATGATACGTGGTTTGTTTACATGGTGTAACAGAAGTGCATATTTAACAGAGAGTGTCCGATGTTAAAGGCTAAATAAATATATAAAAAGACCACAAATCTTTCTTCTTATGTTGTTGGTCTCTTATTCTGTCAAGAAGACACATCAAGGCTGATATTATTCATCATTATAATAAATTATAAGTTCTGCGTTATTATAAAAAAAAATATAAGATACATTTCTAGGGGGTTTAGCGAACCTATAGATAAAACACATCAGGGAAGACGTTTCATTAGTGTTTAGTCGTAGCTAAGTTAGCTAGTGTGTATTGTGAGTGACGATAGATGTATTTCACTGAGCGGTTTCACACAAAACTAAATGATACCACTTTCTGTGCAGACTTTTTGTGTGTAGCTGGCTTGCCGGATTTGACTTGAAATATTATCAAATGGAATTTACGACGAGCGCGTCTCCTTGTCGTTAACATGTAACGTTATGTTTACTTTACACTCGATTAGCATGGAATCAGCTGCTTAGCAGTCAAACGTTAGGGTAATATTAATAACTGTGTTATAAAGTTAATGTTACTAAAAGTTACCTTTAAGCTAAGTTAGCGTCGCTAACATTAAAACAACGTCTGTTTAGCTAACTGGTCAATGCTGTGGAGCTAGCAATCAGCAATAACGTTGGTTTGGAACTCGGCTGGTAGCTAACGGTAAAGTTAGCTAGTTCACTAACTTTTTGTAATTTTAGTTGACCCACATATGTAAAAAAAATATATATCTCTTATTTACTCTATACTAATGTGTGGAAAGTGGTGCCATCCTCCCTGGTCTCTTTGCTCCTTTTGGTAAAGTAGGTGAACAGTTGATAACCAGTGGCTGCCCATAGGCTGCGATTGGAAACAATGCCCAGGTAAGATGGCGGACGATTATCCCATAAGTTATGACCTAATGTCGCATCTACTGTTTTATATCTGTGGTGGAGCTAAGTACAACCAAGCGCTGAATAAGACATTTTTAGGCAACCAAAATGTTACAATTAACTTTCCTGAACTAAAAACACACTGTGAAAGAGTTAAAGTTGTAAGATGAAAACAAAAACAATACCCAGACCGGACAACGCCGTGGTAGCGACCTGTCAATCACAAGGTACCTGTCAACCATAATTTACTAAATGAACCTCATGCCGTAGGCTATTGAAGAACACTTGAAACTAGTGATTGAGACCATAAACTCCTGTTTACAATGTTTACTGAGGTAATAAATCAAGTGCAACCAGACGAGACGCCCCGTGCTGGCTATTAGAAAGAATGCTAGTTTAAGGCACTTCCACATTGGCTTCACTTTTCAGACCCGGAGGTTGCTGTTTGTTTGGGGACCATGAATATCTGTACAAAATGCATTGGCAATATGATCAGTAGTTGTTGAGCTATTTCAGTCTGGGCCAAAGTGGTGGACCGACCGACTGACCGACTGACCAACATTGTCATCCCTGGAGCCTCAGAGCTCGTAAAAAAGTTGTTGTGAAAGGGCTGACCATTTAAACAGTGGACTACTAAGCAAATGTTAGCCTACTGAGCAAATGTTAGCTCAACAAATGTTTGCCAACTTAGCAAATGCTAGCCTCCTCGAAAAAGTATTTTAATAATAATTTAAATTTGAACCCTGTGAGCTATGTATCCTCTTTTACATTGTTTGACTTGGAAAAAAAGGAAAAAAGGAATGCATACATTAATTCTTTACTCACACATTCAAACATGCTGTATATATTCTCCACTTGCATGTAAAACGGTTTACACAACATGACCATGTGCTGCCCAGGGGCTTAAAGACTGGCCATGTAGCCTTTTTGTTTGGATTAAAATGACATGATCTTATTAGGTGTTGGCAAAATTCTCAGAGATCACATATTCAATCAAAACCACAGGGAAATGTGTTCTTCTATGTCTTGCAGAGCAGCTACTCTGAGCTTTTCTCATGCATTACAGTGGCCTTGTGTACAATGGGTTTTTAAGATGGCCTTCCTGATAGCAAATCCATGTTTTCATTCATTCGCAATCACTTGTTGTGTGTTGACCGAAATGTGTTAAAGCTGAAGTCAAATGTCAGAACAGTACCGCTGATATTTGAGAACGTCTCTTCTCATATCAAAATAATGTGCAGTATCTCTCTTGTGTGCTATAATGAAATATTTAAACCCCTGATGAGACTTTCTTTTCCTTTTCAGCTCAAAATGCACTTTCTAACTAAACTCTAAACAAGGATTTGACTAAAAACATGAATAGTTTCCGTGCTTCTTCCGCAATCCCCTGTTACAGAAAGACAGAGGTCTACAATCCTTCTACAGATAATAAGCGTTTCATGCCATGTTGTGGTTTGATGATATCCAGGCAGCACTGTGTTGGCCTGTCTGTTAGCATGTTTTAATTCAAGCGACCTCAATTTGCAACAGGTGTATCACAGCAGTTATTCACAAAAACACAACAATGTTATCTGATTCCCCAGTGACAGATGCCCAAGACTGGGATGTACCAATACAGTACCAGTGATAGCGATACCAATAGACTTTATTTGATACCTTTTATCTTTTTTCACTTAATTCAATACCCATCATGAGTTGCATAAAATGCCACCACCACCAGCGCATTTATTTTTATCTGACGCCACAGGCGTGTAGTATAGTCATACTTTCGAACATTTTGGTGGCATCCCGCGCTCGACTTCACCACACCACAGACTGTATGAGTTGTAGCTGCCGCAGTAGTGGGCCAATCACACATCACAGTAAATTGAAGAAGGCCTGCGGTGATTGGCTGCGAGCAAAACCATAAATAGTCATTTTTTTCTAGATCTGGTTAAAAAAAAAAGGATCGTTTGCAGGTATCGTTTGACTGGAGAAGTGTCTATACTACTTGGTACTGGGTTATTGCGGCCGATACCTTAAAGGTATCGAGTACCGATACCCAGCCCTAACTGGGATCCAGGATGACTGACAATACAACAGTGTTTCAGTCAATGGGCAGCTACGGGGTCTGAGAAGTGAAGCCAATGCTGAAGTGCCTTAAACTTGCATTCTTTCTAACAGCCAGCAGGGGGCGACTCCTCTGGTTGCTAAAAGAAGTCTGGTCTATGAGGAAATTAGCCTACTTCTCACTTGATTTATTACCTCAGTAAACATTGTGAACATGAGTTTATGATCTCAATCACTAGTTTCAAGTCTTTTTCAATACAGCATTATGTTCATTTAGTAAATTATGGTCCCATTTATAGTCAAATAGACCATAAAGCAGGGGATGCTTTATGGCGTGGCTACCTTGTGATTGACAGGTCACTACCACGGCGTTGTCTTGTCTTGGAGTTGTCTGTTTTTTCATCTTACAACTATAATTCTTTCACAGTGTGTTTTTAGTTCAGGAAAGTTAATTATAACCTTTTTGGTCACCTAAAAATGTCTTATTCAGCGTTCGGTTGTACTTAGCTCCATCCTCTCGTGTCACTTCTGGTTGCAAAAGACCAACATGGCGACGGCCAAAAACCAAGATGGCGACGGCCAAAACGTCGAACTCGAGGCTCCAAATCCGTAGTCCACAAACCAATGGGTGACGTCAGGGTGACTAAGTCTACTTCTTACATACAGTCTATGGGTTTGATGTTTGATTTCACATTACACTCAAAATGTTAAGAATCCCTCCCTTTCTGTCTGATACCAAGCTTGTAATGCCTACTGTGAAAAAAAACATGTTTTTAAGGTAAAAATTGATCTTGACAGTAATAGTGGTATATTCCTGAATAAACAGGCCAACTATGAAGACCATATTATTCTACTTCCCATAGAAGCTGCCAAGCGGCCTTGTTTCAAATTCCGACAATCACTCTGAAACTGAATTGGCTCCAATTCCCATAAATCCCGTCCATATATCATTTAAATGATTTGTAATTACCAGTGTGAATATTGTGACATGTAGCAATTAAAAGAGACAGGCAGGTGTCATAGAAGTAGTTGATGGGTGGATGAGCGGTTGCGGCTCTTTAATCAGGTGTTCTTTAGCTGCTTGTTTTTTTTCTTTTGCCAACTTTCTATTTGTGTGTGAGTAATTTAGAACACCACCAGTAAACCAGTCTTCAAAGGCAATGTTCACTCTGATGTAATAACAGTATTGAGCCAGCTTTCTCTCTAAGTATTTCTTAAGAACAGAGAAAAGCTCTGTAAATGCCCCGTAAGGCAAACAGAAAAGTCATCAGATATATAACAAATTTCCCCAGCAACACAGAGGCTTAAACTAATAGGAGTTTAAGATTAAAATGACAAAGACGATGAGTGTTAGACCAACACAAGATTTTAAACTATGGTGAGACTGTGTGATGAAACTAGTGTTCAACACAGGAGCTTAAAGCTGCTATATCAATATTTTCATATTAACAATGAATCAAATGACTACATGTAATTTGAGGAGGGTCGCTTGTAGTGCCTAACCCACATAGAATTACTGCACAGCTATTTTTACCCTTTATACCCCTCCTTTGGTGACTGTCCAAATTGCACCAAACTTCGGCGCTGAACATCCTTGGGTCCCCCCGCAATACACTCGCCAGGTGTGAAGTAGATCGGATGGACACCTCTCGAGATGTGTGAAGGACACACATTCATAGAGATGGGCTTTATAGTTCGATTTAGAGGTGAAAAATGAAAGATGAATTCAACAAGTTCAATGAACCCTGTGTCCTTACACTGTAATGTCAGACCTAAATTACTCAACTAAGGGGAATATTTTCTTTGCTCATTTGGTTCATTCAAACAATATTTGATAATAAAAATAAATCACTCCTTTACTAATTCAACTATAGCTATAGAATAAGATCTCATACGTCATATCGTAAAAAATCTGAATGCTTTGTTAGTGACAGGGCGTTCTGACGTGGTAATTTGGTTTCATCACTTTGTCACGCTATCCTGCGCCTGCCGATTACAGATCAAACAAAGACGAGTCACTTTACCTAATCACCTTACCAGACATACCCACACCCCAACCACCAGACTCTCTGCTGACCCCACTAATTGCCGGGATAACATCAGTCAACACGAGTGCACGGCCCTGACTTGTTCGGCTGTTTGAAATATTTGCCCATCCTTGTTCTACATAACACTAAATGACAGCTAAGTGTGGCACTCCTATTGTAATTGTTTTGTGAAGCGAAAAAGTATGGTGTAACCCTGAGTTGTCGTAAATGTCAAACAGATTATGACAAGGATAATTGTTTTTCCAAGACATGTCGTGGTACTTCTTTTTAATGCAAACATTTCATGATACTGACTTCGATGTAATTGTCTTAGAGTTCCCTCAGGCTCTTAACCATAACCTCTTGTTGACACAAAATGGGTTTAATTTATTCTTTCTCGCCTTAGGGAGTATAGGCAAACTTTGTTTTTCTTCTTTCTTTTTTTTCTCGCTGTGGCTCATTATTGGATGAGAACCAGTGTGGGATGGCACAAAGCAGCAAAAATGATGGCCGTTAATGACAAACTGTTTTCTAATGAATTCTGCGTGTTGTAATTTTCAACCGACTTTCCCAGTCAGTGAGTCAGGAGCCACCCTGCCTGGTTCATGCATGTGTGTCAGAGGAATCAAGCCGTTCCCTTCAGTTTACGTCATTGTATATTGTAAAACACCTTCAAAGGTATTTCTTTCATGCCGCGTTTGTCTTCTAGACTATAAACTATGAAATGTATGGAATGATGTGCGTCTGGTAGTCTACTTAGACGGCAACCACTAATAACCCGCTGGCATTGAAGTCTGAGGTGTGGAGGGTTTGGTTGATACAATTAAAAGGGGAGAATTTCTTGGCTTAAAATATGTACATTCTGGTTCTGATAAGCTAAGATAACAACGGGCCCACTGGTTCTATGAGTGTGTCTGTAGAGTTGTGGCTCAGGTACAAGTGATGAACAGCTCTTATCAGATTAAGTATCAAGGTTAATTTATTGTCATGCACAATAAATACAGGAAATGCAGCTGTAGTCCCTTTATGCTACACAAGAAAAACTAAATCAGTGGTGCTTTCCTGAAGTGCATTTTTGAATTTGTATCAGGAGGAATGTAAACAGCAGCAACAAAAACACCTGGGAAATTCTCTGGGCAGATAATATAGCCGGCATCTTAAAGGTCCCATATTGTAAAAAGTGAGTTTTTCCTGTCTTTTATATTATAAAGCAGGTTTAAGTGCGATATAAATACTGTTAAACGTAAACATTCTTAACGTGTCCCAGTTTATTTTCTGTTGCAGTGTATGTGAATGACATCAGCTGACAGGAAGTAAACATGGACCTAAACTGTTGCCTAGCGACGCAATTCCATTGCAATCCCTTGAAATGTACTTAAATGGAGTGTTTCAGACAGATGGTAAGTACAGGTATATTCAGGCAGACAGTATGAGGAAAATAAAGTTGTTGTTTTTTAAATTACAGCATGTAAACATGTTCTAGTAGAAACACAAAATATGAACCTGAAAATGAGCACGATATGGGTCCTTTAAATTCTGTTGATGTCATGCTACCAGCACTACTAGCTACTGGCCGATAGCCGGTTGTTTGGGAACAGAGACGTTAATACATCCACCACGGTACAGGCTTACAGCATACAGCCCATTGGTGTATTAGAAGATAAACAAAGTGATTAATTACAGCCAATATATCCATTATTACAGCCGCGTACAGCTAGCAGGAAGCTTTCAAAATAGCTAATGGTAAGTAGTCAATTAGTTAAAGGTCCCATATCATGCTCATTTTGAGGTTCATACTTGTATTTTGTGTTTCTACTCGAACATGTTTACATGCTGTAATGAAAAAACTTTATTTTCCTCATACTGTCTGCCTGAATATACCTGTATTTACCCTCTGTCTGAAATGCTCCGTTTTAGTGCATTTCAACGGAATTGTGTTGCTAGGCAACAGCTTGTGTCCATGTTTACTTCCTGTCAGCTGATGTTATTCATATGCACTGCAACAGGAAATAAACTGGGGACACATTTAGAATGTTTATGTTTAAAACCGTGTAATGGTCTAAATATTGTATATTTGTGACATCACCAATGGACAGAAATCCTGACGGCTTATTTCAAACGCACAATTTCTGAAAACGAGTTGTGTGTATTCCTCAGTATATTGAGCATTTTGATAGTTTAACAGTATCTCACTTTTTACAATATGGGACTTTCAAGTCCTTTCTTTTAGCATGACTTCATTTTTTTAATGTTTACATCTTGTATACATTTAAATAGTTATGTTATTATGTCGCAAATTTGAATTTGACGTGAGATCTAGTGACTACTTGAGTAGACATTACGATTGAAAATGGTTGGCAACAGTGAGTTAGTCGTTAACTTTGTCTGTCCAGGCAGATAGCATACAGTGGGTTTATCATAGCTTTTTTGCTTCAAACAAATTAGGCTGATGAGAGCTGAGAGACTGAACCAAAATGGCAGAGTTGAGGGCCAGAAAACCAAAACAATGAGATGCTAAAACTGAGCCAACGGAAACAGTAGAGTTGGATTTCCTGTGGGTTTGTCACTACGAGCGACTTTTCTTTTTCCCTTTCACATTTGAGTAGTTGGTACAATGATTACAATGCTTCTTTTCTGTAGAAGCATAGATCACGAGTGCTTGAATGACTTGACAGGCATAAATAAGTCATGTGGGTCACAGGTGTGACATGGTATTGTTAAGACCTACTGTTATTGCAGTCTTTTATAATACCTTTACACAGAAAGTAAAAGCACATGAAACATGCTTTAGCTGAACATAGCCCCTACAGCGTATAGTCTAGTAAAGAGTTTATGTGGGGATAATCCTTTCTGCGGTTTTGGATTTAAACCACAATACCTTCCACGCCAGAACTCAAGAGGTTTGCGTAATGATATCATGTACAGACAAAAACCTCCTGGCCTGGAGGTTGTTTTATAATTGTTATAGAGAACGGATCAAAATGTAAAACGGATGCATCTTTTTTTTGTCTGTCAAACCCCTAAAAGGGTCCTTGTACAGAGAATGAGGGATCACATCAGAAAACGATCAAAGAGCTCCTAAGCGCCCACCCTTGCGGGGAAACAGAGGCAGAGGAATGTAAAGTCACAGAGGTCAGGTACATGAGGGAGCTTATAAAACTGTTCCGTGTTAAACTCGTAATCTGAGGCTGACTTGTTCTGTTCTCATCCTCCTGTAGGTAGTGTCCACCTCTGAAGCCTCCACCTCTGCTCCTGAAATTTGACTAACAAGTCACTACCTGCTTTTTCCCTGCAGTTACGTCATTCCCCTGGCCAAACACTCCTGCGAATATCGTGCGACAGAGAGAGATTTCTTGGATCGTCGTGGGAGCAGCATGACAAAAAACAGGCTTGGTGGCATTCCCTGTTTGCAGTCACAGCATCATTTGTCCCACACACTGAGAACAGAGTTACCTGCAACGCCCTGGCAGGTGCTGTTTTTCCAGGATTTTAACAAACAACGTTATTAGTCATCGTCATCATCATCCCTGGTCTCTTGTCAACAGCCTTCCTAAGAGGGTGTGGGAGTGTGATGACGGTAAGTGTCCCAGCAGTCCTGTCTGGTACGGTTTGGTTAGTCAAAGTGCTTTTTTGTGTGTGTGTGTGTGTGTGTGTGTGTGTTTGTGTGTGTGTGTGTGTGTGTGTGTGTGTGTGTGTGTGTGTGTGTGTGTTTGCTTAAATATTCAAATATACATTAAAGGTCCCATATCATGCTCATTGTCAGGTTCATACTTGTATTTTGGGTTTCTACTAGAACATGTTTACATACTTTAATGTTTAAAAAACCCTTTATTTTCCTCATACTGTCTGCCTGAATATACCTGTATTTACCCTCTGTCTGAAACGCTCCGTTTATCTACATTTCAATGGAATTGCAACGGAATTGCGTTGCTAGGCAACAGCTTGGGTCCATGTTAACTTCCTGTCAGCTGATGTCATTTACATACACTGCAACTGGAAATAAACTGGGACATATTTAGAATGTTTCTGTTTAAAACCGTGTAATGGTCTAAATATTGTATATTTGTGACATCACAAATGGACAGATATCCTGACGGCTTGTTTCAAACGCACAATTTCTAAATACGGGCTGTGTGTATTTCTCCGTATATTGAGCTTTTTGATAGTTTAACAGTATTTATATAGCACTTAAACCTGCTTTATAATATAAAAGACATGAAAATCTCACTTTTTACGATATGGGACCTTTAACATTTTTCTCTCCTCCCACACATTCACTGTGCTATAGTGTACATTTTCTCCCTCAATCAGAGGTGAAAACCACAACCCTGACAAACTGTCAGCAAAACCACATGAGACAGTCAGCAGGCCGCTCGTCCTCCATCCATTCTCCACGTAAAGAATAAAAGTCTAGACAGAGACAATGTTTGTAGTTTTGTGGTTGTAGCAGACGGAAGTGCATGATCAGGTCTGTATTAATAATCCCCACATCCTCTTAGCAAGGCAGGTTTGTTTGCCATCTCTAAGTCATCTGAGCAGCAAATCCTCAGATACAGCAAAAATCTGTAGTGGCTCCTTGAAGATAAATTAGGCACACAGAAACACATTAGATAAGAAACATGTAAGATTCTCCAATAGTGAAACCCTGTATCAAGTACATTTAGATTCAGTTGAAAGCTAGGCTTGGTAATGTTCTTCAAAACATTTTGTTATATTTGTTGAAATTCTCATTGCATCCCAACAGCAATCAATAAATCAAATGCTCTGACAAAAGAAAAAAGAAAAAAGAATTCAGTATCTGTGGCTGTCACAGGACTGTAATAAGTCCGCTCGACAGCTGTGAAAACTAACAACAGCCACGTTCGTTGTTCATAGTGATCATTTTGGGGGAGTATCTTTGGAGGGAGGCCTGAAGGGACATGTCAGTGTCGCCGACTTGGCGACTTTCTCTCTAGATTTAGAGAGTTCTGGAGCTATAGCTGCTAGCTACTTTCAATGCAAAAGAGTTGGCAACACTGGACTGGGTTTTTGCGTTGGATCGTTTTTAAATATTCTTGCTAGTTTTTCAACATTAACAACCCTAGCTTTAACCGTACCTTTCACACTTTGTAATGCGATCAAACCGTTAAAGTGAGGCTTTGTAAATTTTGAGAGAAAAACATATTGTATTTTTCTCCAAACATAATCAAAAGCTGAAAGCATAAGCAATACTACACAATATTGTTAAATTTTATGCTTTTATTTTTTGTTCTGCTTCAGTTTGTCTAGTAAGACCAGTAGCATACACAGTATGGTGGCTAATGTTAGCAAACTTCTAATGAAGATAGCTGTGACGCTGACAATACAGAGTTATTTTACTGACTTAACGACTCATTTCCCTAGTGTTAAGGCCCGTGCGTCACAGCTGAAACTGTGCACCAGTAAATCCACACAAATCTTTTGTGACGAGTTCAACTTCGGTGAACCATAGCTTTGTGCCGTTAGAAAACCTTCTTGCCAGTGACCTCTTGAGGTAGCCGAAGGATCCAAAATGGAGGAAGCTTTTATAGGAGTCACTGAGGCGCTGGGCAGCTTTGGGGATTGACGCTTCTGAGATCCATGTTTCCCTCTAGGGGCTCCAAGCTCTAGATATCTCGGGTAAATAGACAGGCGAGTTCCCAGGAAAGGGAACTGCTCAAAGTCCACGATGTCCGGATCTGAAAGGAGGCGAACTGGCTTGGGGGTCAGGAGCAGACAGGAAGCTAGCCGATTGGGCTGCTAGCTGGATGCTAGCGGGCCGAGGTGCAGACTGGAAAGTGCAGACAGGACGGGCTCTGGAACAGCCTGGCATGGTGGTAAAAATGCCCAAAGACACACTGGGTTTCTTCTCACGAAGCCTTGGAGTCTGGCGGACACTTTGAGGACCTGCGGGGCCAATCGGGTACCCAGGAAGGGGTTAGGGGCTGGTGCAGGCTCAGAACAGGCTGGCTGCAGACTAGGAAATCTGAGCCTAATTGACTGAGTGGCAGGTTGGTTATGAGCAGTCCGGAGTGCTGGCTTTGAGACGACAGGAGAGTCAACTGATCAGGTTTGCAGGAAACTGTTGAGCCTTTGCGAACAACATCAAGGTGAGGAACGAAATGACTCACCCATGGCTACTCCTTGAAATATTGCTGCTGAAGAGAGAGATCTTGTCGAGGAAGGGATTCCGCTCTCGTGAGTGAGTGGAAATGGGAGTCCGATCAAACTCCATAACCGTTTGTGAAAAAGGCTTTGCTCTGGTGGGTCCATATTTGGACAGTTCATACTGTCACGTTTGAAGCAGGCAGGTGGACCCAAATGCAGAGAGGACAGACAGACTGGTGCAGTTCATTGGTTTATTATATATAAGGCTTACAGGCAAGGCCGGTTAACATCAGGCGGGTAGTTACCAAACAGGTAGCCGGTAACAAAACTCCAAATAGCAGTGATGACGACGACAAGTTGACAAAGAACAAAGGAACTGGGCTGGTATATGGAGTGAATGACTGATTGGGCAAGTGAGAACCGGTGATCAGGAGATCAAGTGAGTGCAGGTCTAATGAGGGACAGGTGAAACTAAGCGGGGCGGGGCAGACATCCAAAACTGGCGGGAAAACAAGAAGGGTCTGGCTGCGACCCCTAGCACCTCACGCCGCGCCCACCTCACGCCCGGTGGGCCTTGCGTGAGGTGCTACTGAGGTGCTACCAGCCGCAGCTGGACTATATTGGAGAAAACACAAGAAGGTAGGAAGTGAAGTGATCTGAAACGAGAGGTGAGTAACAAAATAAAACAGGAAACACTAAACATGAATGAATGAATGAATGAATGAAACAAGGAAAAACATGAAGCAGGGCAGATTATGACACATTCAACGCAATTATACCACAACCCTAGATTAACCAAACACACATTTTATCATAACACTTAAAATATTTTCAGCACAGTATTGATGTGTGTGGCGATGCTATCTGCTGGTTGTACAAGATAGCTCTGACTGTAAACATTGTATCCAAGGAAATATTGAAGTGCACATTCTAGTATTTAGAAGGTGCAACCTTTGACCATAGACTGTATAGAAGAAGTGGACGTAGTCGCTGTGACGTCATCCCTTGGTTTGTGGACTGCCTTTTTGAAGCCTTGAGTTCGGCATTTTGGTCGTCGCCATCTTGGTTTTTGGCAGTCGCCAGCTTCTATGGGAAGTAGAATAATATGGTCTTCATAGTTGGCCTGTTTATCCAGGAGTATACTACTATTGCTGCTAGGGATGTCCATAATTAACCGATTAACCGTTTAACCGTTAACCGACACTAAGCATTTTAACCGCATAACGCTATCGGTTAAAACGGTTAAAAGAAATGTTAATAATTAACTCAAAAGCTGAGTGGCTCAGAGCAGAGTAGCGGCTCGTCACTTTAAGGAGAAAAGCTGGTCCACCTTAACAGCCCACCTTAAGAGGCGGAGCCAGAGTTGCAGTATACAGGAAGTCGGCTCCGGTCTCTGGCTCGCTTGAGCGGAGCGGAGGAGTTGTAGTTTCGTAGCATTTATTCATCGACAAATAAACTGTACACACACTGCTACACCTACGTTCACAGCTAGAACACCAACAACAACCTCACACTCACCGCCAACACACACACACGGTCTGTTGGAAACTTGCTAAAGTTACGCAGACTACGTGTGCGGCGGCGAACACGAAGCCTCCGGCAATGCTAGAGCTGCTAACGTAACAAATACACACACTTTGTTGGACACTCGCTAAAGTTATGCCGGGCAGACAAAATATGTCCATTCTGTCCATTTGTGATGTCACAACTATACAGTTACATAGATCACTACACGGTTTTAAACATAAACATTCTAAATGTGTCCCAGTTTATTTTTTGTTGCAGTGTATGTAAATAACATCAGCTGACAGGAAGTAAACATGGACCCAAGCTGTTGCCTAGCAACGCAATTCCATTGCAATTCCATTGCAATTCCGTTGAAATTAGCTAAAACGGAGTGTTTCAGACAGAGTAAATACAGGTATATTCGGGCAGACAGTACGAGGAAAATAAAAGATTTTTTGAACATTACAGCATGTAAACATGTTCTATTAGAAACACAAAATACACATATGTACCTGAAAATGAGCACGATATGGGACCTTTAAGGCACTTCAGCATTGGCTTCACTCCTCAGACCCCGGAGTTGCCCACTGCCTTTGACCCAGACAGACTCAAACACTCAGCTATTCTAAAATCAGCCAAGACTTCTATTGAGCAAGAAGTAACTCTGCACAAAGTGTGCATTACTTCACTTCAGAGCTGTGTATAGGGACACATTGATTATAGAACATGTACAGATAACCTCTTATTAAAGCACCACTCAAATACACACGTGCGCTCACACAGGTCCTGTCACTGTGTCTCCCTGAACATTCCCTCCACAGCTTGTGTCGCTGCCTGTATGAAAGCGGCTCGGTAATCCTGGATCAGAGAGTACAAAGGGCCCCAGAGTGCTGGTGATGTAAGCACTGTGTCCAGTGCTTACCCCACTGCTCTCCCTTCTCCCACATGCTGCCTGGGGGGTGAGGTGGGACAGGGACGAACATCCCCGTCGTGGGTGACCCTGAAGACTACAGACTGACTGGTGATACTGGCAGGCTAACAGCAGTCTGTGTGCTCTGTCTCAGGGGTCTGCTGCTGATGACCTGGGACACAGTGGGAAGGAGAGAGTGTTGACCAGATCGCTGTACAGGAATGTGGCTAAGCTGTGGGGAGTGGTGGATCAGCCCAGTGTGACCAGGAGCACAAACTGAGGAACGTTTAACTACACTTACTGTGCTTTGTTCGTGGAAGGCCACGTTGCCATAAGTGAGTATCACTGGGTAAACATTTACCTAGTTCACGCCTCTGGCAGCTTGTGATCTGAAATGGGTGGTGATGTTTGCTGTTATAAACTTTGCATGACTGTGTATGCATTCTGCAAGAAACAGATGTCTGTCAATCGCGTGCTATCTGAATATTTCGGCCATCACAGGCACTATCGGCTGTGTCATTTCATGGAAATGTCAGCGTCTCGTTGTGTGTGCCTGTAAACGTTTTTGGTGTGCGCTCTCTAAGGCCTCCATGGACATGCTGCAGGACTCCAGTCACACCATGTGGGGTCTGAACGCCCGCTTGAAGGGCTTCCTGGAGCAGGTTAACAGGCTGCAGGAGACCAACCAGCGGCTGGAGGCTCAGATAGGCGACTGGGTCATCAGAAGCACCTCACGCTCCCGGGACTGGTCCCAGCAGGAACAGAATGTCAAGGAGCTCCGTGTCCAGGTCAGGACTCTGTTTGTTTGTACAGATTTTTAGCCATCAGGTCATCATTTGAAACATCACTTGGACTGTTAAAAAGTGTTGAAATTTTCACCCGCTGTTTTGCCAGACGAAGTTATGACAGTGTTGCAGATTTGATACAGTGCTATTTACACACAGGTGTAATGAGTATGCTCAGATTATGCTCCATTACATCAGCTCAAGGCCATGTTGGCTGGCAGACAGCAGGAGCAGGTGTGAGAGACTAGTGTTGCTGACTACTGCATGCAACAAGACTGGGTAAAGCGGCTTTCATTGATTAAAACCACTGTGTAACAACACTCATAATGTTGTTGTTGGAACGTGATCCAAGAGCTGACAGTGTATGGTGGCTAAACGTGGGTTCTTGGCTATGACAGTTGTAAATGGCTGTTGATTATTGATGAGTCTCATGTTTTTACTCCAGCTGGTCAGGAGAATCAGCAAACCCCTTTTTCTGCTTCAAAACCAGCTGGATAATGAAACTCATTTGTCATCAAGCTAAAAGAAACATGTCTTAGTTCTGTAAGAAATTCTGGAGAAACACTGTTTTGAACCGAGAGCAATGAAATGCTTATTTGTGATGTTTAAAAATACTGTATATCAGTACTTTGAAGGATCTTTATTTTTAAAAAGCACTCAAAGTGTATATACTGTACCTCCATGAGGTGAGAGGTAACTCGTAACAAACTTGTTGCAGAGGATTAGAAGCAGATATATGTGTCATTACGCCTGAGTCACAGCCAGAGACAAGCCTGTTGTCACACGAAAGAATGAGGAACTCTTTATTTTAATCAGACAAGAGAGACCAGGAAATGAAGTAAAGATAATGTCTTTTTGCATTTCAAACATTAAATCCACACCCAGCACCACTCCCAGATCCCCAGGATGTGTCTTAATCAAACCTAAAAAGAAAATGCAGATATCACACTCATAAGAGAAATGGTAGACATATTAGCACTCTTATAGTCAAGTTGTCTCAGACAAATTTGTATTTCCTACACTAAAGAGTCTTTTAAAACAACCGATTACACTGTTGTCAGGCTATTAAATAGGTGTTATAAGCCCCATAGATGTGGGTCAATAGGGGCCTACTACACCCATTAGTAGGTTTTATCATCTATTCATATGGCAGATCAGCGAAAGAAGGAATAAAAGAACACAACAGCGACCTTTAGTAATATGTAATAAATATATTTAGTAATGTAATATGTGGGATAATGTACAGCTAGCGGGTCATTGTTGTGAAAGAAACCCCGACAGGGCGATGCCTCATGGTCTTGCATCGCTTTGCGTCGGGGTGCGGCATCGCCCTGTCGGGGTTTCTTTCACAACAGTGACCCGCTAGCTGTACATTATCCTTTATTTATTAGTTTGAGGAAGACCTACACCCACTAAAGCTTAGATGTCCCACATTGGCCAGCGTCCCACATTACGGCAACTCACCCTATGTGATGATAAAGTCTTGACAGAAAGTCTTTAGGGCTTCGACTCTACAGGGAGCAAGATGAATCTCCTCATGGAGTCCAGACAGCAGCAAGATGATTTGCTAACAATGTAGGTGTGTCACTACTCTATTGTGGATAGATGTAACCAACTGATATCACGACTGACAGCAGGTATTTAGGAGTGAGCATGCGTGAAAGGAGTGAATGGCAGGATGTATGACTACAGGCCTAAGTATGCAAATGAATAGTCTTCCTGACTGAAATTCATTAGTTCAGAGGCCATTCCACTTTTATAGACCAATAACCCTAACCGGTGTGGTGAGCTCACATGACTCGACGTGATGGTTTTTAACTGCTTCCTTGTGTTAACCTCACTTTCTGCATGAGTAATCGTTACTGACAGACATTTGAATGACTCGTGTTTCTCGTCGCGTACGGCGTCACCCAGCTCGTCTCCAAAGCTTGGCTGGCTGACGTTCCCATGACGATGACAGGCACCAGAGCAAACTCTGCTAGTTTCATTGTTCAGAGATCCAGGGAGTGCTTTCATGTCAACATTATGGGATTACTTTGCTATTTATCTTCTCAAGAGCCTCTTTATATTATCGTATTTACAGCACAGACTGATGCTAGTAAGACATTAATTAGAGATCTTATCAGTGTGCTGATTCACTCATCTAGGGCTCAAAAATAGGGGCAGTGTAATGAAACATCTATATATAATGATGAGTGTATATCTTATGATTTAAATGTTATGGAATATTCCATGTTATCTTAAGCTTCCCTCCGATATGGGCGTGTCTTGTTCTGAAAGTGTTATGTGTGCACTCATAAGAAAACAAAGGGAAGTAAGGGTGTGTTAACATCTCTTGTGTGTGTGTGTGTGTGTGTGTGTGTGTGTGTGTGTGTGTGTGTGTGTGTGTGTGTGTGTGTGTTTGTGTGCGTGTGTGTGTGTGTGTGTGTGTGTGTGTGTGTGTGTGTGTGTGTGTGTGATAAAAGTCAAGGAGCCTCCTTTTTGTACTTGGATTCCTCCACTGGAACTTAAGAATCCTGTTATTTAGACAGCCTTTTAGCCTAAACATTGAGAATTCAATGAAACTGAAAAGAATTGTACTTTTTTGGCCATTTTTACACAGGCCTCTGTACAGTTTAGCCACTGCTAATGCTAAACACATAAATACAGTCATATGTTGGCTGTGTTGAAGATATTGGCTTTATTCCATGTAAAATATAATTTATATACAGTATGTACATACTGAGATATGAACACTGATTTGTTTTGAATGTTACTTGTTACATTTTCCACTTTGGTTTCCCCAACAATTCAAAAAACACTCTGATTGTAATCGCCACCTTATTATGCTATAAACCACACGATTTATTACTACTGACTAGGGCTGTTAATCGATGAAAAGATTGAATCGCGATTAATCGCAGGATTTTCTGTAGTTAATTGTTAATAATCGCAAATTAATCACACATTTTTCAAAATGTACCTTAAAGGGAGATTTGTCAAGTATTTCATATCAAAATGGGAGTGGGCAAATGTGCTGCTTTATGCAAATGTTTATATATATTTGTTATTGGAAATCAATTAACATCACAAATCAATGACAAATATTATCCAGAAATCCTCACAGGTACTGCATTTAGCATAAAAAATATGCTCAAACAACAGCTGTCAGTGTGTCAGTGTGCTGACTTGACTATGACTTGCCCCAAACTGCATGTGATTATCATAAAGTGGGCATGTCTGTAAAGGGGAGACTCGTGGGTACCCATAGAACCCATTTTCATCCACATATCTGGAGGTCAGAGGTCAAGGGACCCCTTTGAAATTGGCCATGCCAGTTTTTCCTCGCTAAAATTAAGTGCAAGTTTGGAGCGTTATTTAGCCTCCTTCATGACGAGCTTGTATGACATGGTTTCATATGATACCAGGATCTTCAGTCTACCTTTATAAGCCCGCTACATCCTCCGAAAGATCGATTGCATTAATGCGTTAAAGAAATTAGTGGTGTTAAAACGCATTAATTTTAACAGCCCTACTAACTGTTACTTCAACTTGATTCTTTTATGAAAGATAAACAATTTGATTGAATGAAAATCTTATGTATTCTTGATTGTGATTCCCCTTTTTCAAAAATATCTCAGCTAACTTGATTTTAATACAAAAGTTGTGGTTTGTGAAACAACTTTGAGTCATCATAGCTGTCTAGTGAGCGGAAGCATTTAGCGAGACTCAGTTTTCCCTGTTCAGATCAGATGAAGTTTAATGACGGAGTAATCCAATTAAACTTGTAGAGGGAGTCTCTGTATGTATGTTTGTCCATCGATTTTCTCGACCGCCGTTCATCCGATCGTCTTCACACTTGCCGGGTGTATTGCTCAGGACCCAAGGACGTGCAGCGTCAAGTGTGAGCTTTTGAGATCTACGGGACATATTTATTAGTAGTGCATTACGCACACACTGTGTAGTGTATTGAGAGGACTGAAGAAGAAGCAGAAGACAGTTTGCCTAAACCTAAAGAAGTTGTAGTTTTTATGTCTTAACCTAAAGGAGTTGTAGTTTTGCCGAAACCTGTTTATTTGCCTAAACCTAAAGAAGTTGTAGTTTTGTTGCCTAAACCTTAAGTTCAAGTTTTGTTGCCTAAACCTAAAGTTGTAGCTTTGTTGCCTAAACTTAAAGTTGTAGTTTTGTTGCCTATAAAGAAGTTGTAGTTTTGCAACAGGGGACCCCTATTAACTGTTACACCGCCGAAGAGCATGCTGGGTACAGCTCCCTCTCCGTTGATGTTCATTTGAGCTTTTGAACCCAAATGACGTGTATACTCTAGCATTGCTTGGGGATGCAACTATGTCATGGCGGGTGTATTGCTCAAGGAAGCTCAGTGTCGAGGGTGAAGAAGGGTGAAGACCTAGCAAACAGACCGAACGGGCCCGTTCTGAACGGGCACTGCACTAGTTCAAGATAAAAAAGGAAACCAAAAATTATGAATAACATTAAACAAATTTGTTGTGTAGCTAGCTCAAAGTTTTGGTCCTCATAATATAAAGCGTGCAGGTTTTTTTTTTTATCAGTCTTCCTGTGATTGGATTTGAAAATTCTAAACAGGAAATGTACTTTTGCCAATCACAGGTCATTTCAGAGAGAGAGAGAGCGTTCCTCGCAAACTCCGATCAAATAATCAAACTAGGCAGTAGGCAAAATGTTTCCAGAGACATCTTGTAGTGTACTGTTGAGCTGTAAAATGAGAAAGTTTGCTCCGGCTGGTGGGTGGTGCTTGGTATTTCCTCAACTGATCTCAACATGGCTGCTGAGTCTCAACTTTCTCATTTTACAGCTAAACAGTACACTACAAGATGATTCTGAAAACATTTGAGGAGAGAAATAGTCATTACAATAACAGAAAATTGATTCCTATCTGATCAGTGCTGCCTAGTTTGACCGTTTGATCGGAGTTTGCGAGTGATTGACAGCTGCTCAGAGACGGCAGACTCCAGATCAGCTCTGATTGCTTGTTTTCCTCCGGTCTGTGAAATCTTGCAAATGCCGTTATAGGAGCACCGGAGGACACCGGAGGAACATGATTTTTTTTCAGATTACCTGTCTCATGCACTTCTGTCAGGATAAAGTGACCGTTTTATAAAAAATAACTTTTTAAATTATATTTGCTCCATTCTTGCCTACTGCTGCTTTAATTTATTATGTAGAGTTTAACACATAGGTGGCAGGAAAAAAATAACGCAGTTATAATAAGAAGGAACATGATGTTTGAAATCAGTATCACAGTATCTGCATGCAGGACACACAGTTCAATGTATCAGTTATTTCTCATAAAATCATTTCATATTCAAAACCAAACAAAGTCATTCACTTTTACGTTGTAGACCTCAGCCCAGACCACCTTCACCAACTTACATTTTCATAGAAAAAGCTGTAGAATTGTGTATTGTTTTGTACTGTTCTAATCTAATCTAATCTTATGTTACTGTGTTTTTATTGTTTTTGTCAGGTTGGTGACATGCTGATGGAGAATGCCCAGCTGGCGTTACAGTCTGACAGCATGAAGTCCAGAGCTGCTGCCATCCAGGCCAGGTCAGCTGTACTTGTAGTTGTAGTTTTCCTGAAAGCTCTAACGCTCCTCTCCCTCAATCAGTACAGCCTAGGGCTTATTGATAAGTATACCACGCATGATATCGCATCCCATAAGCACTCATTCACACAGTTTATGTCCAAAGTGATCTGGTACAAAGGAGGAAAATACTGCTTTTTTTTGTATGTTAATAGGTAACATAGGAGAAAATGTGGTATTATTATTACTGGCCTGTAAAAGCATCACAATATACGAAGCATAGGTGTAGAATAAACTACCAAACTCTTGCTGTTTTCATCCTGCCGCAATGCTTTTCCACTCGTCTGTTATCTAACTCAGGCCAGTTCCCGCTCCTGTGAGCCAACCTGCATACAAATCCAGGCCGGGCTTTGTGCCGCGTCGGCACTTTCACTTATGTATTGATGCAGAGTGACACCGAGCCCCCCCCCCCATCACCCTCAACATACACACACCATCCCTCCATGCTGTCTGTCAGTCATTAACCCCTGAAGGACAGTGACGACACGCTGCAGCTTGAAATAAACACACCTGTTCTATTTATAGCTCCACCTGATGTGTCTCCTGACTAGCCGAGTGTGACTGTGAGACTCTGGACTCTGTTAATGACACACTTTAATGATGTCAAGGTCTTTTTTCATCCTATGTACTTGTAGCTATGATTTCTGCAACACCCTCCTTCACTGTCATGCACCAAAATGGGATCTTTCAGCTAAAAGCACAATCTTCAACCCCTTATTGGATACTCACTAGCTATCGTTAGAAACCCCCTTTTAAAGGTCCCATATCGTGCTAATTTTCAGGTTCATACTTGTAATTTGTGTTTCTACTAGAACATGTTTACATGCTGTAATGTTAAAAACTTTATTTTCCTCATACTGTCTGCCCGAATATACCTGTATTCACCCTCTGTCTGAAATGCTCCGTTTTAGTGCATTTCAACAGAATTGCAACGGAAATTGTGTTGCTAGGCAACAGTTTGGGTCCATGTTTACTTCCTGTCAGCTGATGTCATTCACATACACTGCAACAGGAAATAAACTGGGACACATTTAGAATGTTTATGTTTAAAACCGTCAAATGGTCTAAATATTGTATATTTGTGACATCACAAATGGACAGAAATCCTGGCGGCTTGTTTCAAACGCACAATTTCTGAATACGGGCTGTGTGTATTTCTCCGTATATTGAGCAATTTGATAGTTTAACAGTATTTATATAGCACTTAAACCTGCTTTATAATATAAAAGACATGAAAATCGCACTTTTTACAATATGGGACCTTTAAATGAAGTTAAACTAGGGCTGGGCAATATGGAGAAAATCAAATATCCCAATATTTTATGTATATATATATATATTTAACACCTCAATATCGATCTTGCGATGATATTGTAGGGTTGACTACTGGGGCTTTTGCAAAATATTTACACAAAGAGATTTTTGATAAATAATAAGTGGGTAAAGGCAAATAATAGAACAGCTGGAATAGTCTGGTAAGTTCAGAAAATAACATTACTTTACTGTAATGCAGCCTTTAAAACCAGGAAACACTTATGCCATATTACGATATCCAAAATGTAAAACGATATCTAGTCTCATATCAGGATGTTGATATAATATTGATATATTGCCCAGCCCTAAGTTAAACTGGATATTTGGCAAGACTAAGGAATGTGTCAATACATCTACGCGGAAATAAAAACTTTCCACCTGACTTTGATCTGTTGCACTCTGTTTGAACCTTCACACCCTTTCTTCCCTGTGTTTATATGAGGTTTTTATGGAATTGATGTGTGTTAAATGATTAACAATAAACACAGAATGGGGCTCAATGAATAAACTTGGCTGTTGACATCCGATCGTAGGTGTGAGACGGAGGAGAAGAACACCAGGCATCTGGAGCAACAGGTGGCTCTGCTCAGGGAGTCAAAGAGGAAGGCGGATCAGAGCAGCACGACGCTGCAGGCAGACCTTCGCCGCTCCGTGACAGATCTGCAGGAGATGCACCACGAGTTTGAGGTCACTAAATGTGCTGCTTGCAATTTCATCTTTTTCTTTCTTTCTTTCCAACTCCAAAACTCTGTCTGCCTCTTTCACTGTGCACTGTGCGAGCCGGAGGGTGGGCGCTACACTTCGGCGATCCCGACCGACGGCGTCATTATAGCTGTAACCACTGTATGGGCGCAGTGTAGAGCGGCGGTGATTAGCTAGCCAGTGGGGCACACTGAATTGCACTGAAAAGGCACGCACGACCAGCTCGGCTATGTTAACAAAACACAGAGAGGCTCGGATTACAACCATAGACGGTATCAAATATGGATGTAGTCTATGTGACATCATCCGTAGGTTTCTGAAGAGCAAAAGTGAAGCTCAAAGTGGGCAGTTCCGGCCGTCGCCAGCTAGTGCTTTTCCTGCCTCAGCCTCCCGACCGTGGCGGGAGGGAACAGGGGAGACACCGGAGTTTTGGTCAGAGACGATAACGTTTCTCTTTGCGGAGCCCCGTCACTTCACAAGACACGGGAAACCTCTGTTGGTCTGGAGGAGCTGCAGCAGTTATTTCTGCACAAACGTCCACTGTACATTCACTAGATATTCTCAGAGCTAAACTAACTCTTCTGCAGTGTGGAGTGTGCGCGCATGCACGTGAGGTGGAGCGGTGTGTGAGTGAAGGCAAGCAGGCAGAGGAGCAGAATACAGCAGAGACTCCGGCCCTGGAGACCAAAGCTACGGTCTCCCCCGCGTCCTCCGACCGCGGCCAACACTGTTTAACAGACGGGCTTCACTAGATACAACCAAGAGGTTTTGGTGCTCCCGTGTAGTTTGTGTTGGAGTCTTGTCTGAACAGCGTAGCCACACGCGAGCGCACATGGGACACCAACCCGGATTGATTTATACGTGTGAGAAGTTACAAACAATCCCTTTAAGTACAGCCTTTCAGAGCCACTAGTGTGGCTGTTGACTCTTAGTCTTACTACAGTCCTTTTTGAAAATGCAATGTTATGTGATCAGCTGATTGACCAGAAGCTAGAAGATCTGTGAGGATCTGTTTCGCCAGCCTGATATTGGTGCTAAATTTGAGAATGAGGGAAAAGAGCTTGGAGATGCTGACCCTGACCAGGACAACTGGTTCTAAAATAGAAGAGGAGGTGAAATGATAAACAGTGGTAACATACTGTATTTACATGTGTAATTACTTATCTTTGTTATTACAAGTAAAGTTATAAGTAGCCCTGTTTCACTTTCACTTCCAACCCCGACATTATAGTCCAGTCGTGTGTGTGTGTGTGTGCACATTTGATTCCTGAGAGCTACGTTTCACAGCATCTAACGATTCCTCGTCTCTTTACTCTGACCTCATCCCCCCGCTCTTCCTCCTTTCCTACCTCCTCCACTTCATTTTCTCATTCCTGCTGACTAATGCTTCCCTCCCTCACTTCAAGTGTCTTTTCTTGCACACACACACACACACACACACACACACACACACACATATGCACACATGTAGGCTCAATAATCTCCTTTTGTCTCTTGCCTCTGCATTGCGTGGACTGTCTCACTCTCTAACCCCCCCCCCCCCCCCCCCCCCCCCCCCTCCGTCCCCACACACACACACACACATCATCATCACTCTTGCCCTCTGCATTCATTCACCTCTTCATCCACAAACATCTCCCTCTTTGTCTTGTTTTTCTCTTCTCACTCTTTACATCATTCACTCTCTTCTCACCCTTTCTCTCTGTCTCTCTCTGTCTCTCTATCTCTCTCCCCCTCCCTCTCCCTCTTGCTCCATCTGGTTGGTTGTTTGCAGGCAGCCCGGGCTCTGCAGCTGCAGCGGGCCGGCTCCTGCGATGCTCTGTTAGCGACGGCCACAGCAGCAGCAGCAGCAGGAGGAGAGGAGGAGGAGGATGGCACAGGGATGGAGCTCACCCAGCTCCTTGACCGAATCAGAGCGGCGCAGTGCAACCAGGCCAGACTTCCCGGCCTGGGCGAGAGACACCTCGGCCTGCTGGGTGCTGTGTCAAATCCACTTCCAGGCCCGGTCGGGCCCAGTCGCTCTGGAGCAGCAGCATCCAGAACACACGGAGGAGTTCTCAGTGAGGTACGCATCTACTCCTACATCTTCACTTATCTTTCTATGCCTCTCTCATGTTGTCCTGGCCCACTGCCAGCCAGACACACCCTCAAGACCAACTCCAGGCTGTCCCACAGGCAAGGCTGAGTGATGTTTATGCTCGGCTGGAGTTCAATGGTTAGCAGAGTGTTTGACTGTGGTGAAAGGCTGTAGGGTTAGGACTCACCATGCCTCTCTGCCTGTGTGTGTGTGTTTGTGTATGTGTGTATTTACCTTCTTGTGTATCTTTTTTCCTGATTGTTTCCTCACTCACTTCACCATTTTACTGGCACACACAATTACAGTATTGTGTTACAGCAGTTACTACTCTGAGTGAATGATCTTCATTAAATATTCATGAGACAACCTGAGCATTCTCACGTATCTTGCAGATTTTTCATCCGTTATCCAGTAATAGCAGAGTTTTTTTCATTTCAACGTAGGAGCTTTCCTGCTGTTGTTTTAGCCTGTAACTGTCCACCTTTTTGTTATTACGGGAAAAAGCGCAGTCTGGGGTGCTTTTTATGATCCCGGTGTTCCTGTGCCACGGCACAATGACTTTGGTCTGACAGCGACAATAAAGTGCCTTAACCAAGAAGCTGCAAGCTACCGAAAGGTTTTATGTTGTTTACATCAGACCTCCTCTGTCTGTTACACAATGCTGCAGTCAAAAGCCTGCATGATGTCCATAATCATCATGGGTGACAGTAACATTGAAAAGAATGTCTTTCTGAGAAAAAGTGTTATACTGGCTATATTAACACAGGGGTTCTCAACCTTTTGGGGCCAGGGACCTCTTAAAGGGGAGAACATTTTCCAAGGAACCCTTTATAATCCTAACACCGATTATGCTTACTACCATTTGTACTCTTAGTTTTCATTGGATCTATTTGTATTCTAAAACTTTTCTACCTAAATACTTCAGACCTGTTTGATAGTGATAAACAGAAACACATTTCAATTTGATTCAACCACTTTGTTTTGCCCTGATATTCTGGGTGCTTTGTAATCGGATGTCTCTTTAGTTTGGCCGGCTTCGTGGCTTTCTAGCTAGCTAGCTGGCTAATAAGCAGCAGCAGGAACGGTTCGTTGCTTCCTGAGGGAAGTGACAGATTCACGACAGATTGACGTGATGTGTCACAATCATATCAAAGTTTCTATTGGCCCAAAGCTAACATTGGTGGGAGTAATGGACACAATATGCTTGTTTTATTGGCGCAAATGGTCCCCATCTGTAGATATGTACCTTTTTAATGATACAGCACAATCTTATAATTTATAGCAAATTATTTCGCTGACCCCCTGACAGAGTGCCAGGAACCCCACTTTGAGAATCACTGTATTACATGCAATCAGCTGGATATTAAACAGGCAAAACCTGCACTTCCTGAGAAGAGTTGCATTGTTTCCTTCATGAGTTGGCAAAGTTGGAATGCAAAACCCTGATGCAAGGCAAGGCAAGGCAAGGTTTATTTACATAGCAGCAACAATGCAATTCAAAGTGCCCTACATAAAACATGAAAAGCATTGTGATAAAGTGCAAAAGAAATACACCACAAAGGATTCAACTACAATTAAAAACAGCCAGTAAAGAGCCAAGAGAATAAAAAAGGAGTTCAAATATAATGAGACTAAAAGAATAAAAGTGAATAATTATTTGATTTAATAAAAGGCAGCGGCAAAAGGAAAAGTCTTCAGCCTTGATTTAAAAGAAGTGAGAGTTGCTGCAGACCTGCAGTTTTTCTGTGAGTTTGTTCCAGATATATGGGGCATAAAAACTGAACGCTGTTTCTCCAGGTTTAGTTTTGCAGGCACCAACGCTACCAAAACGACATTACATCCATCATTATATTCCTGTATAAGTTTAAAGGTTTCATGTGGAGTTTTTTGGACCCAAACAAAAGTGATGTGTAAAACACATTGTGTGCATCCTTGAATGTGTTGAATGCATTTCCTTCCTCATAAAACATTTGCAAAGCTGATTTGTTTGCATTCTTTACATCCACGTTTGCCAGCTTGTAGACTTCTTCCCTTTTGCCCTCGTTGGTGCATTGCTGTGTTTCTCAGCATGTTACCGATGCCTGTCAATCAGGTGAACTGTGTGAAACCACTGGCAGGACTGTATGTTACGTTGTGCATACTGCGCTTGAAGCATGTGCACATTACAAACAAAACAGGGGCCCACTGGTATAAACAGATCTATAGCACCACTGCTGGTCAAAATCTCCACAGAGTACCTTTAAATTTGCTCAGTTAGAATCTCTTTAATGGTTTATGATAGAAACTTAAAATTAGTAACAATATGTACAGATGTAGAGACACCAGTGATCTGTCAAAAGAAAAAAAACAATTAAGTACAATTTAAAGGTACTTGTGTTATACTTAGTATTTCCTTTTGATACTACTTCATTCTTCTACTTCACTACATTTCAAAGAGAGAAATATTGTACTTGTTACTCTCTTTCTATTCACTTTTTGCTAAATTTATAGCAATAGTTATTAGTTACTTTGCAGATTAAGATTTTACATACAAAACATGTGATCAACAAATAAGATATGATGCATTGCTATTAGAGCTGTCAAAGTTAACGCGATAAGGCAAGGTTAAGGCAAGGTTAAGGCAAATTCTTTTAATGCCACTAATTTCTTTAACGCATTAATGCAACTTGTTATTTTTAGGTTCCAGCAGGCTCAGTTTTAAAGGTCCCATATCGTGCTCATTTTCAGGTTCATACAGGTATTTTATGTTTCTACTAGAACATGTTTAAATATTTAAATGTTACTTGTTAATGATACTTAAAACTTAAAACTGTATATATTCAACTGTCTGCCTGAATATACCTGTATTTACCATCTGTTTGAAACGCTCCGTTTTAGTGCATTTCAACGGAATTGCAATGGATTTGTGTTGCTAGGCAACAGTTTGGGTTCATGTTTACTTCCTGTCAGCTGATGTCATTTACATACATTGCAACTGGAAATAAACTGGGACACATTTAGAATGTTTACGTTTAAAACTGAGTAATGGTCTAAATATTGTAGTTGGTAACATCACAAATGGACAGAAATCCTAACAGCTTGTTTCAAAGGCACCATTTCTGAATACGGGCTGTGTGTATTTCTCTGTGGATTGAGCGTTTTGATACTTTAACAGAATTTATACGGCACTTAAACCTGCTTTATAATATAAAAGACATGAAAATCTCACTTCTTACAATGTGGGACCTTTAAAGATACACTGTGACAGGATCCATTCTGAATAATGAATACTTTAACTTTTGATACTTCTTTAACGCTAGTACCTCTGTATTTTTATATAAGTAAAACTTTGAATACAGAACTTTTACATTGTGGTGTTGCTACTTTATAGGTGAGTTTAAGTTTTAAGTATCTCTTCCATCACTGCCTGAGAAGACAGATGGAATAATAATGCCCATGCCTTTGACATCCAACTTTATGCAACATAAGGAATCTTGTTTGCCAGTGTTATCAGTAATGAAGAGCTGATGTAGGATAATCTTGGCCTAAATTTGCTCGTCATATCATTTTCCGATTAATCAAAATATACTTTATGCATTGAAACAGAAAATGCGAATCGTTGGAGTAATACATTAACAATGGAATAGCTTACATAGCTTGAGTCATCTTCTTCTGTTTTTACTGTCAAAATATTGTCATAACTGTGCTGAGACAGCTTCACCGCTTCACTGCATTTGAACGGGGCAAGGACAGAGGGTGTGAAGCTCCTAACAGCTGTAAAGTGTACACACGGCTTGTACAGCTGTGTGTACACGCCTGGGTGTCTGCTCCGCTGTCTGTTTACTGAAACTGAAACACATACTACCAACAGCACCACCTGTGGCTGCTTCACCTCTCACTGTCCCCGTGCCAATGGGACAGAACTGTAACTCACAAGGTGTGTCTGTGCGTAAGCTGGTTGTACTGTACGTGTTTCTCATCAGGCCATTTATCTATCAGTTCCAAGAATCCACATATCATCAGCTGCTGCACGTGAACACATTCAGTACACATTGATTTGGGCTAGAAAGACAGTTCCTCCATATTATCCCATGCGGTTGAAGTTAAAATGAGTGAGAGTGTGTGTGGTTGGGTGTATTTGGATGAGCTGGGGGCAGTGGTGGTGTTGGGGTTCTCGCACCTCTTTTAATGTCTGATCAATGTCGCCTCACCCCAGGAAGAGGCAGCGTGGATGCAGGTGAGCCTCGGCGGCGCTGCCCTGAGGGAGGCCCGGGCCGAGTTAGCTGAGGCCAGGAGGCAATGGCACTCTCTGCAGGTGGAGATTGAGACCCTACATGCCTTGGTAAGAAAACACACATCATTACGTATCACCGCGGCCAACTCGCCGACTATCACACTGACAACACTTCTTCCATGGCAAGTGGCAGAGTGTGTGTGTGTGTAGATTTTGTAGAAATGATAAGATTATAAGTTAAGAAAAACAGAATATTTACATATTAGAAGCATATAATACAGCATGAAACCATTAAAGGAGCTAAATTTGAAATTCAGCGCGTTAATATAGCAGCTAACAACTATTGTCTATGTGCAATATAATCACTGTGCAATAGAATTTTTCCACTTGTGCAGTTTTGTTAATAGTCTGCTTATTGTCAATACTGTATATACTGTTCCTATTTTTTTATTTCCTTATATTTAAATTGTTCATATTTTGTTTCACTTTTGTTTTGCTTTTTTTTCCTGTGTTAGCTGATGCTTCTTGTTTTTTGCACTATCCCCTTTGCTGCTGTACACTGCAAATTCCCCCACTGTGGGACTAATAAAGGAATATCTTATCTTATCTTATCTCTCCTAAAGATATAGAGGAGTAATGTCTACCTGAGCAGAGAATGAAGTCACTCTTCCTCTGTGTGTGTTGTAATCTGAGCTTTTCTGTGCTTTGTTTGCGTAGCCTGTCCAGCCGTGAATGCATTTTACATATGTGAGTCCCAGTGTGTGTCCCCCGCTGACTAGCTAATCGCTGCCACTCTGCACTGCGCTCATATAGCAGTGATAACGGCGTCTTCTAAAGATGATCTTTCCAGATATTCCTGTGGGGTGAAGTATGTTAAGAGTGTTTTTTTACAACCCCCGATCAGCTCGGAAGTCCTGCACCGATTTCAAATCGTAAATATTAAACGTTCAATATTTATGATGGGATATCCTGTTGTGTGTGGGGAACCCCGAGGACAGAAGACGACGCAGTCACGTGGGAAAGAACGATAGCCAATTGAGAACCAAGCCGACTGAAGCGGAAGGACAATCACCGCCGTCATGGCAGCTGCGGCTAACACATGAGCTAATGCTAAACGTGAAGATTGAAGTAGTAGTAAGACGGAGCTCAGAAATGGAGGACCAACTTGTCGATTTGGGGCAAAAACACAAGTGTCTATTTAACATGTCTCCATGACTTCATCCATCCATCCTTTTTGGATGTACAAAGTAAAAACTAACATCGCTAATTCTTCATCTCCGTCGTCCCCCATGTTTGTTCACGTTTGATCATGAGAGATTTTGCGAGATTTCCCCTTTTTTTTAATTCGGGACTCTTGTTGTTCGTGAATGAATCTGTTAGTATGTGGTGTGCTGTTTTGGCCAAACCGTTGCTCTCCACACACTACAGGATCAAAACTGTTAACATAACATAGCATGTCGTTATGTGTGGGCTCTCACATTTTCAAAACCTGTTAAGTTTTGAAAAATCTTTTAGTGTGGGCCAGCTGCTAGCTTTTAGCTGCTAGCTGCTAGCTTTTAGCTTTTAGCTGCTAGCTGCGGTTGTGTCTAGAAAGGAAGCCACAATTTGGGAAACTCTCACGAGATGGTTAAGGTTAGGGTAGGTTGTCGGGCAGCGCCTCTCTGAACAGTTTTTGCACGTTTGCGCAATTTGCGGGATACCTTCTAGACACTAGCCGGCTAAGCTGGCGCCATGTTGAGAGCGGTGTGGAGGAAATCCGTCAATCATAAATATGCTCTAAATTTTCAAAGCTTTTCATAAGATTTTAACTTTCAATCACCCCTGATTCCTATTGATTCCTTGATTTACTATTTACTACCGTATGAAAATAATCTACAGAGACTTGAAACAAGATGAAACAAAACAAGATTTATTTATTTATTTACTTACTTACTTACTTACTTACTTACTTACTTATTTATTACCTCCGCCAAGGCCGAAGTCCTAAGAAGGAGGTTATGTTTTCACCGGCGTTGGTTTGTTGGTTTATTTGTTTGTTGGTTTGTCTGTTAACAGGATTACTCCAAAAGTCTGCGATGGATTTGAATTAATATTTTTGGAAGGGTGGGGTGTGGCACAATGAACAATCCATTAGATTTTGGTGGCGATCTGGATCATGATCCGGCTTCGGGATTTTTTTTAATAACTCCGTTCAGCCTGTGCATTAACAGCACAGGCTTTAAGACATGCGCAGTGTAACTGATGACGCGTTCATGACGCAACATACAGCTCATCTCAACATAAACAAAAACACATGTGGATGATGGCGCAAGCTGAACGGCGAGGGGGATGGGCAGGGAAGTACATGAAACCTGTCTTGGCGGGGTCTGCGCTTTCCGAGTGCACTTCTAGTTTATTTTATTTATTTATTGCTGTAGTTGGGTAGGACTGCAGTTGTGAGCAGGTACTGGAAAATAGCCTGCGATAATGTTTATGCAATTGGTGATCAGTTAAAATATGTAAAACCATCAATACGGTCTGTTAAAGGTGCAGTGTGTAGGATTTAGTGGCATCTAGCAGTGTGGTTGCAGATTGTGTAACCAACTGAATAACTGTCCGCTCACGCCTCCCTTTCCAAGACTGCAGTAACGTGAGCCGCCGAGTGCAAAACCGTGGTAACACCGTTCCCCCTCGCTCAGAGGACATCCATACCATAATAACACTACTTTAGGAGCAACGGAAGAAGCTGGCTGTACCACGATTTTGCTCTCTGTGGCTCGCATTTCCACAGTTTCACAAGCGTGTCGGAGAACTACGGTGGTCTTCAGGTCACGTAAAAGGTGAAAGTCTCTCTCTAGAGCCAGAGTTTGGTTTGTCCGTTCTGGGCTACTGTAGAAACATGGCAGAGCAACATGGCGGACTCTGTGAAGAGGACCCGTTCCAAGGGCTCATTCTAAGCTAACGAAAACACAACAATTCTTAGTTTCAGGTGATTATATACTAACGAAAACATAGTTATGAATACTATAGAACATTTCACAGTTGTAAACATAAACATTCCAAATGTGTCCCAGTTTATTTCCTGTTGCAGTGTATGTGAATGACATAAGCTGACAGGAAGTAAACATGGACCTAAGCTGTTGGCTAGTAACGCAATTCCGTTGCAATTCCCTTGAAATGCACTAAAACGGAGCGCGTAAATACAGGTATATTCAGGCAGACAGTATGAGGAAAATACAGGTTGATACCATTACCATTTTTGCTAATAAATCCCCCGAAATGCTACACACAGGCCCTTTAAAATTGATAATGTAATAATTGCATATAATGTGATTTAAAATATGATAAAAAAGAGTTAAGCGTCTACAGCAATGTTAGTGGTTCTGTGAGGCTGTACTTTGCCACAGCTGTGCTTTTAGCTTAATGACAACATATTGTAAGTATGCTAAAAACATGGCTTTATACACCTAAAACCATGGCAGTGTCCTTGTGGCTCAATCTGGGTTCAACTCTCAGCAGTAGGGCTTAGGGCTAACTATTAGACCATTTACAGTTGAAACGTAATTTGTTTCTACATGCTTCTTTAGAGTCAAGGATAACTGTGTAGTCATTATCCTAATAACTCCTTGCTTTTCAGGAGAAAGGCCTGGAGAGCTCCCTGCAGAGCACCCAGCATCTGTACTCCAGCCAGCTGCAGGATCTTTCCCAGGTGATCACCGGGCTGGAGAGCGAGCTGGAACAGGTGAGGAGCGGCCTGGCAACCCAACGCCAGCGCCACAGCCAGCTGCTCAACACCAAGATGAGGCTGGAGCGGGAGATCGGCACTTACCGACGTCTGCTGGAGCGCGAAGAGGGCAGGTGAGAGCAAGAGGCGGAGAAAGGAATGGGGACGTTAGAGGAAGCAGGAAGGAATCACTCAGAGGGAATTTTGTGGTTTCAGTGTGAACCAGGAAACTAATAGATACTTTGTAGTTGAAAAGTTTTTTCCCAGAACACTGGAGCAGCTTCATATTCACAAACTGAAAATATACATAATTATATAGCAAGTCTGCATCTAAAAATCAGACTCTACACACACCCTGACATGAATATGACAGAAACTGCTCCACTTAAAGGGACTGCTTGTAACTTCTTACACGTATAAATCATTGCGGGTCGGTGTCCCATGCGCGCTCGCGTGTGGCTACGCTGTTCAGACAAGACTCCAACACGAACTACACGGGAGCACCAAAACCTCTTGGTTGTATCTAGTGAAGCCCGTCTGTTAAACAGTGTTGGCCGCGGTCGGAGGACTCGGGGGAGACCGTAGCTTTGGTCTCCAGGACCGGAGTCTCTGCTGTACTCCGCTCCTCTGCCTGCCTTCACTCACACGCCGCGCTCCTTCTCGCTCTTTCGCTCCACCTCTCACGTTCATGCGCGCACACTCCACACTGCAGAAGAGTTAGTTTAGCTCTGAGAATATCTAGTGAATGTACAGTGGACATTTGTGTAGAAATAACTGCTGCAGCTCCTCCAGACCAACAGAGGTTTCCCGTGTCTTGTGAAGTGACGGGGCTCCGCAGAGAGAAACGTTATCGTCTCCGACCAAAACTCCGGTGTCTCCCCTGTTCCCTCCGGCCGCGGTCGGGAGGTTGAGGCAGGAAAAGCCAACACTAGGATCAGCATTTATTCATGGAGAGACCTTCGTCTGGTCAGCTAACATTACTGCCAAGCAGCTGAAATATAGAGTGATATTGTGCTTTTAGCTGACGTGTGTCTCCTCACTGCTTTGAGCGATGCTCGTTTATGTCTATGTAGAGCGAGCACAAGCGCGAGCAATAGGACGCTGACTTTCGTTGACTTAACGGCCACAGGTGTCGCTGTTAACAATACATTTCTGATTCTTACAAATAGTCCCTTTAAAATAAACTATTTTCTTAGTTGTTCCTTTATGTGGCTTTCAAACAGATAATTTCATGTGCTGGCATTTTCAGAAGATTCTGTTAGGGATTATGTAGAATCTCTCTGTATAGAAACTGAAAATCCACAATATGAATTGCAGGTTGAGACATACAGAGACTGTAGAGTACAGCCAAGTGAAATAGTGACATGTAACAACAGCGATTGGAAATTGACCACAAATTCTAGTAATTTTATAAAAAGTACTAATGATGAGTGAAGATGACAACCTTTCTACCAGTGATTCAGAGCCTAACATGCAGCTCTGTCTTGAATCAGACAAGATGTCTTTGTCTGGTCTCATAACTTATTCCCTGCCAGCGTCAAGCTGTTTTATTAGGGAATATTCTATTCTTTTGGCACGGCCTGTAATTATCGTAGACATCTCGCATCCAGCTCCTTTGCAATTTAACACCTTGGCTGCATCAAACATGTGATTGTCATTTTATAGTTTGAGGAAAATAATTTGCTTTTATGACTCTTGGTGGTTACAGACAGACTGGAGTGCTTCCTTCCACGTTTCTTTAGATGCTTTTCATTCGGGATATGACTTTGACTGATGTCACTGACGCAAGGGGAGACAGGACGTGGCATCTGAAATTTGCATTGTTTGTTCATATTTGGGAAGGGTGGCGACTTGAGTGGGCAGCAAGTAGAGGCACAAAGGGCTGTGTGACCAAAACAAAAAGAGACGAGGGCAACCTCATACAGTGAAAACGACTCTCTCTCACTGAAGCATCTGCACACATAAAAGCTCAAAGGTTTGTGAGTTGGGAATGTCTGCAAATGAACCAAATGAAAGGCACAAAAGATACTGCTGAAAGGTCAGTGCACAATACTTTTATATCATCTTTTAACCATCCAGAGTCTTGTTCCGGCTGTGCAAAGAGAGCTCATATGTGAGAAGGAGAGAAGGAGGTAGAGAAGGAATAGAGGAGGGATGGATGAGAAGACCATTCGCAAAAGTCTGTCACTGAGTGACTGAGTGATTGAGTGATGAAGTTACACGATTGATCGGTCGAGTGTTGGAGTTTCCTCAGTGGCCGTGGCTCTTTCGTCCTTTATGCAAATTAACCCTTCCAGCTCACGAAACTTGGACCAAGCTGTGAAACTTGGACCAAGCTGTGAAACTAGATGATCTGGGGTGGCCTGACAACCGGTTTAAAATAAAAAAAAAAAAAATGAAATGGGAAGGAGGAGGGGAAAGATAGGGGGAGAAAAAGAAAAAAAAATCCCTCTCCCAACACTGAACCCTCTCTCTCCTGACAGGTCTGGGGGCTGTTCAGAATGGGCAGAAAGGGGACAGTAGACCCCTCTGACAGCCAGCCCCCTCCCCAGGGTCTGGGGGGCAGCTTAAGGATGGTAACCTGTCTCAGGAAACAAAACAATTCAAATGCAAATACAAATAAAGAACAATTTATAAAGACAAAATATTATAACATACCACTGTCAGACCATGAGATACTATAAGACACCCCTGACACCAAAAATATTCATCCCCCCACCCCCTCTCTCTCTTCCCTGCCCTTTTCTTTCTCCTCTTTAAATACAAACAAACAAACACCCCCCCCTCCCCCCTCACACACACTGCATACATGCAAACGCACACAACTGTACACACACACACACACACACACTAAACCTTACACAACAGACTGCCCTGCACTGTCAGTAACACCCCCCCCCCCCTCCCTCCACCAACAGCCCTTATTTATTTCTCTCATTTTGTTCGTTTTGTTAGAATCACCCTGTCCCATTAATTCTGTCATGTCTCCCGATGTATTTTATTTATTCAGTTTTCTCTTTTGTTTTGTTTCTGTTTGTCTTGTCAAATTTCACCTGTTTTGTTTTGCTTCACTAAGTAAAAGAAAGAAAGAAAAAAAAACTACACAATCTAGTTCTAAACTGAAACCAGATTCAGCAGGGGCGTCGCCTATTTCTCACTTAAAATGTTTTCAGAAGTAGATTTTGGTGGATTGTTTAGACGGAATAACAGAAAGTTTACGAGCAGGCCGCCATGTTGTTTCCTGTTTGAACGGGGAGCAGAAAACCAGGGACCAATCAGGTGCATTCCACTTCACCGCTTGAACGGACATGTGGAGCAGCACGCCCCCTAGTGTCCTCGCCGGACCTGGTGGACATATACTGCTGGATTTAACAATGTAGACGTGACGACTGACAATTTGTGTAACACTTTAGCCACAAATTCACAGACTGAACGAACACGGGCCAGACAGATACTCGGTTTGGACCGAGTCTTGTTCACTTACACTCTTTCAGTTATCATCAAGGAGGTTAGCAATGAAGACAACTTCAATATAGAACAGTACCCAGCACACTGCAACACACAGATGTGATGGTATATTTTGTCCTCCTCTTCTCTGAATATTTCTGAAATCTAGGTCTGTCCGAATATTGTTTTCCCCCGCACGAACGTTCCACACGGGTGTGCGAGCATTCATAAGAACCTACAAAATCAGTTTTTAAAAATTTCCAATCTGACGAAAATCCGTGCTTGGTGTGAAACAGCTTTAACTCTTTGCAAAGAAAGTGAATAAGCGTATTTTCCCCAAACATCCAACTGTCCCTTTAATCAAGCAATTAAAATGTAATCATGCATACATACAATCCACATGCCTTTTGGTTGTCATTACTCTCCACTCTGCCTGCAGGTACATGGGCCGAAATGGGCAACCAATGAGTCTGCGGCCCTGGAGGTCTTCCACGGAGGAGTCCAAAGAGAACAGGCTAGAGAACGGCTTCAGTGACCCTGCTGTTACTCCGGACGAACCAAAGTCTGAGCCCCTGCCTGAAATACCTCCACTCCTCCCAGCAGACAGTGGGCTAAAGAGAAGCATACTGCGTAGACAGCAAAGCCTTGTGATACTCACAGGTAACACACACACACACACACACACATTCTCTTAATACAGTCATATCTTGTTATGATTTATCAGTAATGTCTTCTCACAGAGCCAGAAAAAGATAAAGACTTGCCACTCTCCACTGTGAAGACTCAGGAGATTCTTCAGGGCAATGTGGTGCGGGAGAGTGCTGTGGGTCACGGCACCATTGAGTAAGTATTGATCTTTTTGCCCCCCCATTGACCTGTAGTCAGCACCTTTGGTTCAGTCTGACGTGTAGGCATTTTTCGAGTAGTGAGCACTAGCAGCATCACCGCCGAGGGCGCCGTTATGCATTACCCAGATACAGTAAATGCCTTTCTGACTACGAAACAACATAGTTTCTTGCTTGCTTTAATGTCCTGAAGCCTTCACACCTCTCAGGCTTTCACTCAGTGAGTAATTAATGACTCAATCATCCACGTCATCCCCAGTCTGGCGACGTCTGGTCCAGCAGACTAGATGTACAGGCTCCCAAAGGAATTACCATTACACGTCGAACAAGTTACGAGTTATAAAACGTTTAGTCGGCTGCACAGGTTCCCATGAGTAATTCATCATGGTGCTGCATGGGAACTTTCCTCCTCTAATGGTTTGTGTTTGATGTGGAGAAACCGCATGCCTGTTGTGAAGTCTTCAGGGTGTGGCACCTGTTATTGTTACACCAGACATGGGCGGAATTCTTTGGTCATGCTTCAGGTGTTACCAGACACATGCACCCATCCAAAAAGACACACACACACACACACACACACACACACACACACACGCACACAAACATGTTATTTGGCATGTATAACGGCCAAAGAGAGCTACACACGTAAACAGTCACTTTGTTTGTCACAGATCACAGTATAAGTCACTCTGTCACTTGATTGATACTTTACTAATATCAAGAGATTTCATTCATTAAATAAATAAATAAATAATAATAATAATACAAAATAAATAAATAAACAAAAAATAGAAATAAACAAATAACAACAATAATAATTATAATAATAATACTTCAGATCATTAAAAATAAACAAAATACAAAAGATCAGTGAGTGAAGGGGCGACTACGAAAAAGAATAGAAACAATGGAAGATATAATATTCATGGTAGAAAATGAATAGATGATTAGAAATAATGATAAAAAAACTAAAATAATAATAAAAAAATGTATATTGTTGTTGTTGTTTATTATTGTTGTTAATTGATTTCCAGGAATAAATATATACATACATTTGCATAAAGCAGCATATTTGTTCACTCCCATGTTGATAAGACTATTAAATACTTGATAAATCTCCCTTTAAGGTACATTTTATGAGACAGATAAAAAAATGTGTGATTAATTTGCGATGAATCACAGTGAACTATGGAGAATCATGCGATTAATATCGATTAAAAAAATGAATCGTTATTAATCGCATGATTGTCCATTGACAGCCCTAAAATAAAGATATCATATTATTATTTTTCAGTCATTTTGAATTTAGTTTGGTGAAAATGGCAAAGTTCCCAGGTCCTGATCCTCAGTGAGTCTATTCAGTTCCAGACTGATTGCATGTTGTTACAAAGGGAGTGCACATCATGTTATATAGCTGTCATACCAGGTCACAATAAGGCAGCTGAAGTGTTCTCCCTTGCTGCCCTCTGGTGTTACTGTGCAACCAGTTGTATCGTGCATAAATGAATGAATGAAAGGATTTTTATTTCATTTATTTTTTTGTCCTACAGTACCATTGAAATAGCCCATCCCACATGGGATTACATGACACACAATAATACTATACATAAACACATTGACTTCCGGCAGTTGACATCCACTTTCAAAAGGAAAGACAAATAATTTCTTCATACCGCATACTATAAATGTTACTGAACAAAACATGTTGGACTCATAAACAGAATAGAGACCTCAAACATAAAAAAACAACCACCTCTTGCATTCAAACCATTTTTATTCTTAGTGTCCATGCATTGTCTAACCTCTTTCCTATCAGGACAGAGAAGATTGACAAGGTGATAAAGCAGTGGGAGGGCTCCTTCTTCAGAGGGAATCCCAAACTGCGGAAGAAGTCGGTGTCGTTGCGCTTTGACCTGCACATGGCTGCGGCCGACGAGGGGTGTGCCCAGACCAAACAGGACAGCCTCCCCGACGTGGAGGTGCGTCTGATCATGAAGAGATCTCGCAGCATCTCGGCTATCACTCAGTGACTCTTACCGGTTCGCCAGAGTCAAGTTTGAGGTTACACTGGTGATGTTATAGAATATAACAGCTGTGTCATTGACTTTTGGGATATTATACCAACCATTATCATCATGCTTAATATGTATTTTCAAAATCACAACATTTTATTGACCTTTGCATCACAACTGATGACTGATTCTCTCATCAAATCTGGATTCCCGCAGGATAAACATTACCCATCAGGCTTCTGTGCTGATCTAATGGGGCCATTTTTATAGTGTCAGAAAACCATCATCAAATATATCAGACCTACATCCATCACCTTACAGAGGATAACAGTTTGATCTGTAAACATATTTCTTCATCTTCACTCTAGATGAAGAAGAAGTGTCTCTCAGTACTGTCATTGTTTCAGTATGAGGGTCACTGGACAAGAGATTATGGCGATCATATGACTCTGCTTAACTACAGCATTTAATTAACACACAACATACAGGAGGCTGAGTGCACAGATAGATGGAGATAGATGGAGATAGATGGAGGCGAGTCACAGATAACTATGAGCTGCTGTGAACTATGTAAAGGTGGATTTCTTTTGTATTTTTTCTTTAAGAGACTGTGCGGAAATTATTGGGGGGGGGCAGAAAAGGATTATGGGTTTTTTTATTAGTAATTGAATGTTATCCCTCTAGTTAGCACTTAATTTGTCACTTTCCAATAACAGCTCCCACCTTCACTTTATTCTGCATCTAAACAGAAAGCAGCACTACAGTAAAGTAGAATGTGTAAAAAAAAAAATCTTACACAATCTTAAATTCTTTGTGCACTTTTTTTTATTAATAGCAAAAATAATTGTAACAATTCAATAGAGCTATATTACTTTAATATTTTGTGGGGAGGGTGTTGCAAGGGTCCAGTGAAAATATTAATAATTCTGAAGAAGGTCGTGCTTATTTAAAAAAAAATTCCCCCCCATTCCCACCCTATTAATTTCCCTACAGTACCTAAATGCTTGCACTGCACACACACACACACACACAGCACTTAGAAGAACATCAGCACTGAGAGATATCCAGGTTGTGTGCACTTTGAGGGTATTTCATCGATGCAGTTCATTCTCTTTGTGGAGAAAAAAAATCTTGCAACTCAGCTGATAATGTAGCTATATTTCATGATGCATTATCGCAAAAAAAAACAAAAAACAGCTCACTGTGATGTTAACAGCAGTGAGGCTCTCAACACTCACCGTGTCTCAGAGAATTTAGATTCCCTGTCTTAACCAGAGGAGGGCAGTATTTGTAAATAGTTAACACTGCAGTGTATCTTCAATGCTCAACTCGGGTTGTGTATCTGTTACACCTTAGATTAAGAGTTTTTATGCAACATTTTGAGTTGGCACCAAAGATGTTAAAATAAGAAAAAGGATCATTGTGCATTGTATTTGGGTGCCTCAGAATATATATTCTATTTAAAGATATTATCTATGCAGTTCTGTGCTTGGTTTTGCTTTGCTTCATGAAGCACACTTCATTTGGGGAGCTCTGTAACTTCAGAATGAAGCATTATGCTTTTATCTAACAATTTATCATTTAAAATAAAATAAAAAAATGTGCAGACTGTTGTGTTTTCTGACCGACATTTATCATCACGATCTTAGTTTGATTTACTAGAAGACACAAAGCGATTAACCGCAATGTGTTCCTTTATGTTCACTTTGATGATGAGGTAAAGGAAAAGATAAAGCTCTGTTTTTCACACTTTCACACGTGCCGTCTCTCTCTCTCTCTCTCTCTCTCTCTCTCTCTCTCTCTCTCACGCACATGCACAAAGTGTAACAGTTCAACGTGTTTATTTTTCATAACAATTTGAAAAAAATATATGAATATACAGAGAAGAAATTGTTTACAGTGCAGTATAATAAATACATTCTGAACTATACAACTAGGGTATATATGCAAAGTTTCTGCTTTGAAATGAAAGGACATGACAATATTCAGTCAGTTCTTCTAGGCTATTACTAACAGAACCTTCAAAATCCCTCATCGCTATATTTAAAAGGATCGGCTAGTGCAGATTTACACCTCAGTTTACATCTGAATCATTCTACATTAAGAAATAAGACAATCAAGTGCTTTACCATGCCCTAAGCTCTATGTCAGGTGTTGATTTCTAACACCTAACATTTTACATTGAAATTCTTTTTCATATTCATATATTAAGTATTACAAAAATATTGTTGAGTTTGTTTAAACATTTTTACAAACTGGTTGGAAATTATTTTAACAATAGCAGCGTGCCATTTAATTACAATCATATGTTCCTCGTCTGTTCTTGCTTGAACGCTGTTCAGTCTTGTATATCTTCATATATGCCGAAGTTACACCCGTCTTTTCAATATGACTTTAATCATGTGACCTCAAGGTATGAGTCTGGGTCGTCCTATAAGCACTTCTAAAGCAGATTTTTCTGCTGTTGTAATCCGGCAGATGCCGTAACTTGTCCAGTTTAACAATAGCAGTAGAGACTTACGATGACCACCATACTGGACAGGTTACTTGAGAAAAGTACAGTATAAGACAGACAGTGTAGGTAGGGGCATAAGAGCCCTTGCTGTATCATGTTGTCTCAGTCCCTCGTGTGTCTATGGCTTGGCTATGGCAGCCTGAATAACCTCGATGACTTTGTCGCAAGGCTGCAGGGGGTCATATTCTGCAAAGACGTGGCATACATTCTCCATGCCAGCCTCAATACCTTTCGCCACGAAGCCAAACATCCTGTTGGGACAAAGAAACAATAGATTAGATATAGATTTAATTAGTACAAAATTGAAGTTCAAAAAGAAGTGTTTTTAAATAGATCTATACATGATATGCATTACAGGTGAGCCTGAAACCTGGGAGGCTTTACTATGTATCCTCCCATGAGCAATATGTAGACTTTACAGTTAAATACAAAACACCATTCTGATTTTGTAAGCGATTAAAGTTCTAAATTACCTTGCACCAAAACTGCAACCTCTCATCCACCTGCAAGAGTAAAAAAGACAAAGTTTAAAATTAAAGAATGTGGTCTACTTTAATATTCTTGGTTAACATGAATGGAGCGTGTATCATTCTCAAAATGAATCCCTTTGATCTCATAACTTGTCGCTGTATACTCACAGTCGATTGTCTGGATCTTCACCGCCGTAGCTGAGCAGGTGAGCAGGATAATGGCGTCTGAAGAAGAGCCTGTGAAGAAATGGCCGTTAGAAATAATCACGTCTTAACAAAATGTTGCACACAAACCACCGGGATTTCGTTGTGTACTGTGAGTAAAATCTCAGCCGCAGGATGACAGGATGTGTTTGTTCTTACTTCCTGTTAATATCTGTCAGCGTAACACCCTTCAGAGACGCCTTCAGGTTGACTATGGTTGGTGTGAAGGAACCCGGGGCCTTCTCAAATGTCGAGAACACCGCCTTCTTCACTGCACAAGGGCCCGTCAGCGTCTCAGTGGGGACAGCATTCAGGTAGATGAAATTGCAAGCTTTGTAAAAGGCAAACATTGAAATAGTTGATTAGAAATAGAGGTTGAAGGCACATGCACATCATTAAACATGTAGGGTAGTAAATTGAATCAAGTGAAGCTCGACCAAACTGTTGGTCAATTAACCTTTTTTCATTCTCATAGGTAAAATAGACATAAATAGCTCATATTAAATGGACTGTTTGTAAGAATCAGAAATGCTTGTTAACAGCGACACCTATGGCCGTTAAGTCAACGAAAGTCAGCGTCGGCCTCATGCTTGTGCTCGCTCTACATAGACATGAACGAGCATCGGTCAAAACAGTGAGGCGACACACGTCAGCTAAAAGCACAATATCACTCTATATTTCAGCTGCTTGGCAGTAATGTTAGCTGACCAGACGAAGGTCTCTCCATGAATCAATGCTGATCCTAGTGTTGGCTTCTCCTGCTTCAGCCTCCCGACCACGGTCGGAGGAAACAGGGAAGACACCGGCACCCGGTCGGAGACGATAACGTTTCTCTCTGTAGAGCCCCGTCAATTCACAAGACACGGAAAACCTCTGTTGGTCTGGAGGAGCTGCAGCATTTGTTTCTGCACAAACGTCCACTGTACATTCACTAGATATTCTCAGAGCTACGAAGTCTTTTGCAGTGTGGAGTGTGCGCGCATTCACGTGAGTTGGAGCGAGCTGAGTGAAGGCAAGCAGGCAGGCAGAGGAGCAGAGTACAGCAGAGACTTCGGTCCTGGAGACCAAAGCTATGGTCTCCCCCGCGTCCTCCGACCGCGGCCAACACTGTTTAACAGACGGGCTTCACTAGATACAACCAAGAGGTTTTGGTGATTCCGTGTAGTTTGTGTTGGAGTCTGAGTCTGAACAGCGTAGCCACACGGCAGCACGCACACATGCGACCGCGCGCATGGTACACCGACCCGGATGATTTATACGTGTAAGAAGTTACAAACAGTCCCTTTAAATATGATTTGGCCCAAATTTATAGCATATTTATGCTGAAAGGAAACACAGTAACCTTCGACTCAAGCTGTCTTTTCTCAATGCAGTTCCAATGTACAGGTCTATTCTTATCTTATTCACAGCCAGTGTTTTAACTCATCATCATCACAGGTACAGCAGCACAGGTGTAAATAATGCCTCTAATTAGCTATAGCTCCGTTCCACTCAAGAGTCAAACATTCTATTATCACTGGCACAGCTAAATGAAACGCACACTTCCCTGTGCTAGTCCTGCTATGATAAGTCAACATGTCTGTGATGAGGATCAATTAACGTTAATTACCGTTAGCTAACCCTTATTAACGTTAGCTACCGTTAGCTACCCCTCTGAGGTTGTTGTTGTTGACTGGTCCAGAAAGCCAGCAAGGTGAAAACAGTGGTGAGAGTGAAACCTCCAGTCACCTGTCCTTAATCTATTTCCTCATTGTATTAGCTTCAAGACAACCTTACTTCAATTGACTTGTTATACTAAAGTGTAGCCAGCTCTCAGTGAGGACTTTGTGAGGACTTTGTGAGGAGCTGTAGAGTTCTAAAGCTAGCCGTTAGCTAATTAACCTTCAACATTTAAACTAATTAGCTGACATTAGCTGTTAGCTAGCTAACTTAACCTCAGTTATCAAGCTGTTTGGGACCAGCTACTGCTAGTATTTCTTACATTACAGCAAAACCTTCAAGTTTGTGACTATACAGAGGAAGAAAGGGTAATGTAATATAGGTTAATTTAATGTAGTTTAACACCTTAAATGCAAATGTCTCAAATGTTCATGATCCTGTTCTTCTATAACCCCTCAGCCCTCTGACAGTAGTCATTGAGTCATTGATTCCATGGTTCTGCTGCTCCTTGCTGCTTTCTGCTCCTAGTGAAGTGTCACTTTATAAGTATTGCTTTAAGATAAGTGCTGGTAAACTTACACGCTGATAATGTAAACAATTCAGGTTTATATTCTTTATTATAGTTATTTTGTCCCACCTGTTTTACTCTTGTCCTCTGATGCTGGTTTGTAACTCGCTCTGTCTCCTGCTGCGCCCACATCTGTGGAGGCAAAGAACAGATCAGGTTTTCATTTCTCTCTCTCTCACTCTCTCACACACTGACACACACACACAGATTAATGGCCTACCTTGGGAGTGGAGCAGTAATTTGCAGGGCAAAGCGTAGGCAGAAATAGTGTGCTGGTAGACCAGGGCAGAGAGACTACCTGCAAAGATAACAAGATCAGAGCTTTGGTTAAGTACAAGTAGCCTACTGCTGAGAAATTCACTGTCTTATTCTGACAAAATATCAGACAAAAATTAAAAAATGTAATTGACATTAAAGTTTAAATGACGAGATGGAGATTTTATGATCATTAGTGCAGTATAGTGGTACGGTTTGCTGTAGGGTTTTCTTGATGTGGATAGTAATTTAGCTTTTTAAATGTATCTTAAAGGGGCTGGATGGAAGAATCAGAAATGTCTTGTTAACAGTGACACCTGTGGCCGTTAAGTCAACGACAGTCAGCGTCCTGTTGCTCGCGCTCGCACTACGTAGACACGAGCGAGCATCGGTCATAACAGTGAGACGACACATATGAGATTGAATGGGATTGACAGGCATCACGTTGATTAACGTTAGCAACATTAGCCAGCTAGTACATTGAACTGTTTGCTGTGGTAATTTGACTAGCACAAAAGAAAATGGCGATTGTTGTTAGTTGTTATGGTGACAACGGAACCCACATCAATGTGGCCGTAAAGTGTGAGGTCGCAGCTCTCCAAGAAGAGAACGGACGCAGCTCCCAGGGACAGCCAGCTGGCTGGCTAGTTAGCTAGTTAGCTAGTTAGTTTGTCCCCAAGCGGAGGAACTGCTTAGACCCGGCACTGCCGCTGGCGGAACCAACCCAAGAGCTAACCAGCCAGCTGTCCGCTCCACCATGCTCCAATGCCACATTGCTTACAGAAAACGAGCCGAACAAAGTTGTCACTCATCTGTCGACAGCGAGGTGCTTTCCTCCGCTGTGACATGCCGTGTGGATGAAGCATGAAGTTATTCAATTTGACTCATTGACTTTTTCTATGTGCCTCGTAACATTACAACTCCACCGCTCATTTAGTCGTTGTTACTGCAAATCCACACCTCAGTGAGTCCACGACTTACCGCAAGTTGGTTTAGTTTATGCAGAAGTCAACGGTTGCTATGGCAATGGTACACATAAAAATGTCTGCCGCTCTGACCATCCTGCTACGTCGATTTGAATGGGAATGTCCGTTCCACTCCTATATTCTATTTCTAAGGTCCCTCCATGAATCGAAGGCCCGGCCGATGTTGATCCTAGTTTCCCCCCCGACGTCGCTCACTGCTCTTGTGCCAGACGGGCTTCACTTTGTTTTTTTAGTTCTTCTGTGGAGTTTGTGTTGGAGTCCGAGTGGTGGTGGGAGCTGGTCGTTTGTTGGCGTTAGCGGGCTCCATTTCTAACTGAACGTTAGCTGAAAATAAAGGTACTCCCAAGCGCGCATGCCGTTCCATCCGTTGGATTTTCCCGGAAAAAACGGCCAGCATTCTTCACATAAAAAGCAGTCTACAGACTGAAAGAGGAAACACAGAAATTCGCGGAAGGTCTCATTTCTTAGGTTAGGTTACAACCTGTTCACACATTGGCAATAATAAAAAAAATAAAAAAACGATTAAAGAAACGTTTATACGTGTAAAAATGTACACACACACAGTCTCTTTAATGCATTGGCCCACTCCAGGATCAATCTAGTTTTTAAAATCTTCATATTTTTGTCATGATATAAACACCGTAAGTGATATTGAAAGTAAGGTTGCAAGTTACTGTGTGGGTGTTTTACAGAGCCATCACAGCTAGGAGTCAGGATTCTTTGGAAGCAGATATGAAAGCCACAATACACCTTGATAACTCCTCTGTGGGTGTGAGAACACACCCTGTGGACTCACACTGAATCCCGAGCAAGAGCCACCCACTGCTGCCCGCCTACATCTTACAGTAAGAGGCCACACATCGCTGACTCAGTTCTGGTCATCATCATCATCAGCCAGACCAGGATGTGTATTCATATTAAGGCGAGTGAATTTTAGAAGTGAGTTAAGAGGGAATCTCTTCTAGATCATGTGGTTTTGTTGTTGACCTTTACTTACCAAAGTATGGTTCCTGAGAAGAGCCTTTGATGCGTACACCCTTAGGTGATGATTCAATAAGGAAGTGTCTGACAACATCTGGACTGCTCTCTCCTGTTTTAATGAAAGGACAAATAAAGAATAAATAATGTAGTCAGTGGAGTTAATGTAAAAGTGATGGCACTGGCAGTTATTTCATATGGCTCATGACGGATCCATTTTTTTTTATTGATTTATATATATTATTTTTACTTTATATATCTGTAGTGTCCTGTGCCACATAATGCCCAGCCCATATGGACTTACAAGACACTAGACAACAACAAACGCCAAGATGATCACACAGCCAATCATAATGTACAGATCCACAAATTATAAAGAGAAGATTTCAAGAGATAAAGTTTCATAACAGGAATGTCCTATAATAGGATACCCTGTAACCTATTATAAAGGATACAGGGTGCTCTGTCTTAGCTGCTACGCATTTACTAAGAATCTCACCATAACAAAACCTCGTTAAAAAGCCAACTTGACATATTACCCTCAGATCACCACAATAAATCAGGATTCTTTGACTGATTTTTTTTCAAAATAGCTGACTTCTGTCAGTTGCGGTACACGGGGCATTGAATTACAAAATGGAAACAACACCAAGATCACTTAAACACTGCTCTTCAGGAATGCCTTTATGTCTCTCAACTCCATCTGCCAGGATAAGGTAGCACATAAGGACACATAAGATCTCCTTTCTTATGTCTCATATCATCTTGTTTGACTATATTTATTCTACACTGCAAATTGTTCCCCAAAATAACACTGATGTCAGAAAGAGAAACATTTACATCCCTGGACCAAGTTTTTGAGTCTGAACACTGAAATGGTCTCAGTGCCCAACACAGTCACATGTCTTTCATATCCTGCATTCCAAAAAAAGAATGTTTAAAAAATACAAATCTGCAAATGGAGTATAGGCCTCAAAATTGTTTCGTGAGTGAGGTCCATTTTTTCCCTCTTTGATTGCTTACAGTGCCGTAAACAGCTGGTTTTCTCTTGTGTTTACACAGCGTATACTGTGGGTGGAAAACATAACAGCACTGTCTCCTGCCTCGCCACAGATAGCTGGATGTCATCAGACATGCCCAGTCACATCAGCAGAGTTGGGTAAGTGATTCCCCGTGCCATCCAGGTCTCTGCTATAGACACATGACGACAGCGGCACTGTGAGTTCTCATTCTCTCTGTGATTGTGGTAGCTGTGGCATTCATGACCTTCTCTTTCCTGTATCCGACCAAACACTGCTATGACTTTTATAAAAGCACGTGATTGAAAAGGAGTCATGAGGTCAGGTCGCAGCACTGACTAGTGAATGTTTACCTGGGTAGGCGGTAGCGATGGAGTTGGCGTCCGTTTGGTCCACCTTCATAGCCAGACCGAAACTGCCTCTGTAGGAGGTGCTGTCTCTCACCACAAATGCTCCTGCTTCCTTGTCCTTTACCAGGGCATCAGCTAGAATGAATGAAACATCACAGAAAATGCTTAGAGACAGTTGCAAATGTGTGTTTATTACTACGGTATCTATACTGCAAGAGAATCCTACATCCCTGAAGAAAAAAACACTAGATCCTGCAAGATAACTTCAGAGCTTGAGTAAAGCTATAATGTCTTCATATTTCTGGAGTGGTGTCGAGATTCTCACCTTCTGCTCTGTTAATATGTGGACGGAACCAGAACTTTGAAGTATCCATGACAAACTTCATTGAGGGCTGGCTGCCATTAAAACGGGCTTGGAAACCTTGGAAACAACCAATATGACAGTGGGGGTCAAATACTGTTGAACACATTGTAGCTGCCAGAAAAATAGACTACCATGACTACATGCGACTCACTGTGAGGAGAAACTGGCTTTGGGTTGGACACATTAAGCATAGTTTGTATCAAGTCAACCTCTGGTCCAGGAGACGGGATGTGCATATCTGGCTCTGGTACACCGTTGACTAACAGTACAGGAATATCGCTCAAAGAGCTAGAGAGCAAAGTAGGACTGCTCTGCGCTCCTTTGCCGTGAAGCTCCTGATGTCCTCGTCTAAACAGCGGGGGCTTGTCTTGGCTCTGCACGTTATCAAACGGCGACATTCTGGACCTGTCACTGAAGGAGCCCGGACTGAAGGAGTCGGACGTGTGAGTGAGGATGGACTCTGGAGAGTCGATGTCTTCGCTGGTCAGGGACAGGTTGCTATGCAGGGGAGGAAGAAGATATATTGCAAATGTACAGATCAACACAGATCAATACACCCTCCTTTAATTTGAAACACTACAATGAAATGTTGTATCTGGGAATATGGTCATTTTCCAGTTTGGAGCTGTTATTACTGCCATGAAACTTTTATTTGACTGCAAAATCACAAACAAGTCCACTAAGTCACGTAGTAAAGAGGGGTTCTCAAACTTTTCCATGCCAAAGCCCCCCAAATAGCATTAGCTCATGGCCCCCTTTTGCAAGATGTCTTTAAAACCCATTGACAAAACTACAGCAAAATAAAAAGAAAAGAAAGAAAATTCTGAATATATTTCCTTACTTTGATTAATGCAATAATAACTGCATTTGTATTTCAAATCTTGAATCAGTCCATTAGATTCAGTATTTCTGTTTTCCATTTGAAGCATTATTTGCCAGTTTAGTTTATTTGTTTGTTTGTGTCTGTCCGTGAATCTCACTGTGTGTTAGTGTCTGCTCATCAGGTCTTCTCCTTCTCAACATTTTTTGGTGAGTTAGCACTAGATAGCAAGGAAGCTAGCTAGCTAGATTTCATCAGCAGAGCAGCTTCATGGAAGTCGCAGACCGTTACAGGTCAACACTGACAGCCTATGATGTGATGGATGTTGTTTTGATTGGCAGGCAATTAGAAAGATGGGCATGGAAAATAAGATTTCGATATGTTATATATTAGAAATTATATTTTCTGATAATAATAATAATTGTATGAATTTGATTTTAGTTTTGAAAAAATAATATTTTTTAGAATTTTCCCTCATCTTCTTTCCAATTTGCTGAGGCCCTAATCACTTGCCTTGTAACCTGGCCCTGGTCAGCCTCTTAAGACGGTACAGTTAAGGTTTTGAAGAATGTATACAAGTGACCGCATGTAAAAAGATGCATATTCTAGACTTGTTTAAAGGCGGGCCGCGCTTCGATCGTGAGTTTTACCTGCCGAGGATGTAGCTGGTGTCTGAGCATGTTGACATGGAGAGGAGCGAGACGGTGCTGTTTCTGTTGGACAAGCGCAGGCCTCCTTGGGAAAAGGTGACATCGGACTTCGATGAGTGATTCCGTCGGGGTACACTTCCACACGGCAGCGGAGGCAGGGAGGATGTCGGGGAGCTGGAGAACACCAGCGTGCCGTGGGGACTGCAGCTGACACTGCTTTGTGTGGGGATGGGTATGCTGGGTGACACACATTGGACCACGGTGGGCAGGAAGCAGGGAGGACATCCTCGAGGGACCAACGTGCAGTGGGAGACATCTTCATCTGAGTCGTCTGAGATTGGAGAGGAAAAGTGTTAAAAAAAACAAAACTGAAAAAGGATGATGGGATGTCTGAATGTGAAGCTGACGTACTCAGTGGAAAAACCCTGTGTGTTACTTGATAAATGATCATTTCTCGGATTTGGTTTTCTGTTACACAAGGGCTTGGCCTCCGTATGCAAACACATAGTTGCCAAGTCTCCTGATAAAGACATTCATATTTGTCATGCAGGTACTTGCTTGCACAGCTCAGGCTGTTCCTTCCAAACTAAATGCTTTGAATAGTGCATTTCTGCCATTGCGATGAGACAAAATCACCTAGAGAAGTCCCAACTTGTTCTTGGGCTCTTGAGAATCTGCCTGCCTCACTGTGTTGAGGGGAACTGAGTGAGTTTATGCCCTCAGGAATACACTGTAGCCTGTGGCCAGTGTGTGACAGGTGGCGTCTGCAACCAAAGTTACATAATGACTTATGTGGAAACAGAAACAGCAAAATGTGTCCGAGAACTAGAGGCAGGTGGCACTGTGGTGAGTGTTGTTTCAAGGGGAAACGCTGTATTTTTGCAACAATAGGAAAGAAGCACTCATCAACACAGTGCATGAATTTTCTCTTTTACTGTTTTGACGGATTAAATGAACCTTGCTTTGTCTGATTTCTCATCACTGTTTTCTTGATTTCCTTCAAACTTCTTCATCTCTACAACCAGGGTTGGAAATTAGCACCAGCCAAATGCTGGTAAAATATGCAAGCGGCTGCTATAGATCTGCTTCACTCACCAGCCAAAAAAACAATGGTAATCTATTGAGTGGCTGGTAGATTTTGTAATCCACCAGCCACAGTTGCAGGTGTACAATTTTTTTAAATTTCCAACACTGCCACAACACATAGCACTCTGCTTCATAAACGTACGACCAAACATCTTTCAAGAAAAGACGAGCAACAGGAAATCCATTTATATTCGTTGACTCTTGTGCACACTTTCTGATCAGAGCAGGTCTCAGTGAAGAGACCGCCGTACAAACCTCGCATGCGTCTACTTCAGTGAGCTTCTCTGTGTCTGTAGCCTAACGTGTGCAGGGTGTGGTACTAGTCTTGGCAGTAATGCCGGAACAGCTGAAGTGGTGCAATTACCCCATGATTAAACAAATTAAAAAAGGAGGGTACATTTCCAAAGTCCCAGGCTATGTGTACTATCTGTTCTATAAGGGTGACTGTGGTTTTACTGCGCTCTGCGTCACACCTCTGTAGGCTGGAGGCTGTCATTTGTTGCACTTTGTTTGGCCTTGTTGATGTGTTAAAAAAAGAGTTTGAATAGTGTTGAAACAAAGGAAAGAGGCTTCACAGTTATGCTGTACCTGTAGGAGGGCTGATGCACAAGGGACTTTTGTTGACCTCAATGGGTTCAAATGTTGGATCCAGTTCCAGGATGAGCTGGTTGAGATTATCCAGGGAAACATCAAGATCTGGGCTGCCGGGCTCCGTGAGAGTGGGATGCTGATTGACTGTCTCCTGCGCCGCTGAGTCCAGGCGGATAGTTTGGCCGACTCTCAGAACATGATTGGGTATCATTTGGGACATGCCTTTAGCTGTAGGCATCATGTTAGGAGAGCTCACAGCCTTCTGGGACAACTAGAGACAGAGATACAATGGAGAGAGATCAGTTACACTTACAGTCTTCACTGGAAGGACAGCCTTTTGTCCTCTTTGTAAAACAGACCCATAATCATTTTTTTTCCCAGATACTCATATTCATAGAACATTTAGCGCATTTTTGGCCACTAGACATAAACACATATCTCAAGTTTTTCATTGTTACCTTCTGTGATTAAAGCTGAAGTCGGTAACTTCGAGCAAATATGATAAAAAGAAAAAAAGTTATTTTTATAAAACGGTCACTATGTCCTGACAGTAGTGCATGAGACAGATTATCTGAAAAAATAATGTTCCCTTGTGTCCTCCTGTGCTCCTAATGGCATTTGCATTTTCACAGCGCTGAAGGAAAACAACCAATCAGAGCCGAGGAGTCTCTAGCGCAGCTGTCAATCACTGCTCGCCAATTGCGCCTCAATGCACAGGCTTAGGAGGGGTTGAAGCTCACGAGACACAAGCTTCTAAAAATGCGGCTGGACGTGGTGGGGAAAGAACGAGGGCGCTGTAATGTATCGATACAATGTTCACGTCCTGCAAAATCAGTAACGTTACATAATATCGGCGGTGAGAGCGAATCATCTAGCAGTCATTCTGTTAGAATGGCGGACGGAACTGTGTGTTGCCATGATAAACAATGATAAATAAATGTTAGGTAGATAGTGAATAAGTACCAGAAGACTGTTGCTGCCTGTGTTATAAATGTTAATTTTCTATACACTGTGTATCCATAACATGTGAGTGTTTTTCGCGGTATCCCATCGACCGTACGCACCGCTGTCATCGTCATCAGTTTATCGGCTACAAGCATTGGAAAATAAATCAATAACACAACAACAGTAGCTAGTCACATAGTCCTACTCATCACGTTATGTTTTGAACACACCTGATACACCTGATGCAACTTAGAAGCCCCTTACTGTTGGATCAGAGCTGAGTATCTGCTGGTTCAGGTGTGTTAGAACAAAGAGCTGGAAAATGGGCAGGTACGGGGGGGGTCTGGAGGTTTGGAGCTGGGAACCCAGTGTCTAGGCTATAGGCTACAATAAATATAATGAGGGAAACATTATTTAAAAAAATGTTCTGAATCTGCGTTATTGATTTACAGAATATGATTTTACATGACAAACGTTGCCAGAAGAATTAAATGTTCAGACGAAGGCTGTGATATGTTTAAATAATAAAATATTTATTATAGCAAGTTTTGTTTTTAAGCTTTTTGGGTGTTATCTATAGTAATAATAATGGTCCAAAATGATGGAAAATTACATAGTTTTTGGTAAAAAACTGTCAGATTTTTTGGGGGGGAGGTCCCCCCAAACCCTCACCCCACATTTTTGCTGGTTCTTTGCCTGTTATGTTTGCCTTGTTTTAACTGAAAAGACTGATCTTGCTGTTTTGCCGCTGTGGCACAAAGGCCTATTTGGCTCAATAACCTGGCTTTGTCTTGACTTATTGTTGACGTATTGTCTTATAACGATGAGTTTCATATTCTGTTTACTGATCAGGAGGTTGCCGTGGCTTATTGTGAGGGGAGGGGAAGGCCTCCAAAACATCTGCAGGCTCGGGGCCTCAAGTAATATTAAGGCGACCCTGCTGCTCGCGAAACTCGTGAACTCCGGTCAAATTGCAAAACTCGGCATCGCTGATCAAATGTGAGTCAATATTCTGTTACTGTAATGCCTATTTCTCTCCTCAAACATCCTGTAGTGTACTGTTTAGCTGTAAAATGAGAAAGTTTGTGACCCGGCTGCTGTGCTGAAAACAGTCGAGGCAAAACCAAGCACATATTTTTTCACACATCACCGGTCTCATGCACTACTGTCAGGATATAGTGACCGTTTTATAAAAATATCATTATCAAATCAAATATTTGAAAAGTATTTGCATATGCAGCCGCCAGATTTTTAATAAGAAATGTTCTTCAATAGATGATATAACTAAAAATTTTTTTCTTTGCAATCACACGGTGTTGTTTTATATTTGGTTAGCTCATTCGCTGGACTAAAGCAATAAATAACTTGAAGTTAGTGAAGAAAATAAACAGTGCGTGTCACACAGTGCATAAGTGTGAACCTATAAGGCTTCCCACACGTCTCCTCAATCCAGCCATAAAACCACTGGATGAATAATGAGTGGGCTGAGTAAATGGCTTACTTCAATGCTGATATCAGCATGAATAGCTGCTCAGGAAGGGTGTGTCATATGAGGGATGATCAGATCACACTGTGTCTCCCTCTCCGTGTTTCAGACAAGGAGTGGTGCTCAGTGAGTCACCCAGGTGACTGTTGGTTACCGGGACTACACTAGTGTTTTCCTACAACATTTTTGAAGTAGTCTACAGACAAAGCTCTGCTTTATTATCTTGGAAAATTTAGATCATTCAGAATGTTTTTTTTAACTTTTGAGAAGCACCCACTCAGTTTCACAAAGCCTCACCGTGGTCAATAACATAGAAATACAATTTACATATGAGCTGAAATGCAACTTTGAACAAGTTATTGAGCAGTTTTTCATCTTAGGAAATGAAAGCTTACATATTTGCTTTAACGTAGCTTTTTATATCCCTGATGAGACCTGCTGCAATAATAATAATAATAATAATAATAAAAAACACAGTTTAAAGACTACATTAATAATGGAGCAATCCAAGCATTATTGGTATAGGCTATATGTTCAAAACTGCTGACACATTGACAAATCATGTATATTTTACTGCAACTTATTATACTGTACATGTAAAGTTCAGGTAAAGAAAGGTCGTCTTACCTTATTTTCTTCTGGTCAAGATTCGACAGTTGTAATGGTGGTTTCCTCTCAGACTCTTCACTGTTTTACTTTGATATTTCATGTGTTGCATGCTTTTATTAATGATATCCCAACCCTTTTACCTGTGAGCCTATCAGCAGTGAGGATCACTAGTCCCTGCAGCTCCAGCTGATGATGTCATCTCAGCGGTGTAAAGTTTATGGCTGGAGGGGTGATTTTTTTTTTTTGGCAACACAGGGCTATGACTTAAACTGTTCTAAAGAAAGCGTATTGTAGCGTGTTGTACAGTAAGTGATGGCTTTATAAACAGTTCTGATAAAGCGTGTCAGTCTGCTGTGGGTGTTTCTGCCTCCCCTTAACCGTAAAGGTGATCTCTGGATTTATGATGAAATGTAGTGTGTCAAAGACTGTAGAAAGTAAAGACTGAGCGTAGTTAGAGAATAGCTTGCTTAATCAAATAATTCAATTCAATTCAATTCAATTCAATTTATTTTTATATAGCATCAAATCATTACAGAAGTTATCTCAAGACGCTTTTTATATAGAGCAGGTCTTAGACCGTACGCTATAGTTTAGAGACCCAACAAGAGATCCCACCAAGAGCATTACAATGTGCTGTGGCCAGGAAAAACTCCCTAGTAGACGATCCAGGTGTAACCGCGATCCAGGTGTAACCGCGATCCAGGTGTAACCGCGATCCAGGTGTAACCCCGATCCAGGTGCAACCGCGATCCAGGTGCAACCGCGATCCAGGTGTAACCCCGATCCAGGTGTAATTGAGGATCCCGAAGTAACATTTTCCATTTCTTTTCTTTGAAGCAAACGTAAGCCTGTTTCTACTTTTAAAATAATATACCTCCCTTTATTTCCGCACACTTAGTGAATGATTGGGGACATTTTTAATATCTTTCGTCCATAAAATATGAACACAGTCAGAACTTCTGTCGTACCGCACAGCTCCTTAGCTTGTTCTGCTTGATAAATGTGTGTGTTTCTCTGAGTACTAGCTGATAATGTTCACGTTCATCCCACCAAAACATTACTTATTATTGTGATGATATCCCTTTTTTTCTGTTGAGCAATCTTGAACTACATCACTATGAAATTGCTTCAGAAAAAGTTGGCTGCAGGGAGCCTGGTGACTGGAAACTAACAATTATGTCTGGCATAGTTCAGTCAGCCGTATAGCACAGAGGCAGCTCTCCCAAGGTGTGTCTCCCATGACTCAGTTCCTCAAGGCTCAGTTCTTGTACCATTATAGGTTGGGGTACATTATCTGTGGCTCTGTCCTTTTGATATTGTAATGCTAACAGTACTTGACTATAAATGTTTACATTAGTATATTGCTGGAATCAGTCTATGAATTACTGAAAGCTTTCTTCAATCTCAACCAAACTGACAGACTTCAGAAATGATTTGCCACCACTTTGGTTTCCTGGCTATTAAAAGATGCCTTTATGAACCAAAGTTATTATCCCCAGTTATTATGCCCGGCTGAGCTTTGACATATTCAGTCATTTTCAGGTAAGATGTATTTAAAAATCATATCCTTCTCGCAGTTGTGCCAAAATCCATACTTTGTATTTTAGCCTGTTTTAATATATTTTAAATGACAGTAATTAATCAGAGCAGGCTTCTACCGAACTTACCACGACTACACCAGCACCTCACCTCACTGCTGCAGAGGGTGACGTGCTGCGTAAAGATGCAAATTTATATTTTAAATCAAGAAACTAACTCAAATACAATTTCTGCAAAGTTCTGCTGGGAGATTACAATCTTAAACTCAATAATTCCTCTGGTCTGCACTTCCCGGTAGCCTGCTGTCTCTCAGTCATATTTAAGATTTAATCTGAAATTCTTCTCATCACATATAAGCCTTACTCAATCAGGCTGCATCTTACATTTGTGACTTGCTGCTTCATTAAGCTCTCGGGTCCTTTTGAGTAATGTCTCCTGGCTGTTAAGCACATTGGGCATAGACTCAAGGTGACCATGTTGATGATGTCCTGGCTCTCAGGTTTTAAAATAGTTTCCTCACAGGGGTTTATGTCAGAAAAAAACGATATATCTTTGGTGTATTTTTATCCTCCTTAACCAATAGTGAACTATACACTTGCTTGGTTACTTGCCTAGTTCCTTAAATTATACAGCGTATGGCTGTAGCAGTCTAGGAAAGTCAAAGTTGTGACTTGATCACAACTCTATAACTTGCTTTTCTTTTTACTTCTACTGTAAGTTTAATGTGAATATTGTGTATTGTAAGTTGTTTAAATCAACTTTAATTATTGCAGTATTCTAATGCTGCTAATGCTGTTCAGTGAATTTAATCTTATTTAGTCATGTTACAATATTGCAAATAGCACAAAATACAGAAAAGAGACGGTGGTTTGTTCAGTTAGTTTAATGTACATGATTTGCTCCGATTTAAAAGCACCGTAGAATATATTTTTTTTTATTAACAGCGTGAATTTCTTGAAATACTGTACAGTGTAGCCAATACAAAAAAATAACCACAGCTCTGTTTGATCTTAACTGACGAGAATAAACACTAAGAAAGAGACAAAAACAACAAAACTCCACAAGATTGTCACTGATATGATAAACTCTGCTATGTACATGGAACATATCTATTTTTTGATTTGAGACTTGTATCCTGATGTTTAACAGTCCGCTGTGTGATCTGCAGGTGTGAATAGGCGATTGTCCGTTCTGAAACAGCTTTAAGGAGAGAATGTGGTGGTGGTCTCAGTGTCAGTGGCCGCGGAGCTCCTCCTCCTGCCGCAGGTATACTTGAAGAACCTCTCCTGGCTCATGCAACCCAAGTCCTTCAGGAGCTTCAGGAGGTCATTGCGAAACTTCACACCGATAAAGGCGTAGACGAAGGGGTTCAGGCAGCACCTCAGGAAGGCCACGCACTGGGTGACATCGGTGGCGTAGAGCATAATGTTGTCGTAGCTGCAGTCTATGCTTCCTCCTTTTGCTGCGACAACTGTGGCCCAAAATAAGACCAGATTATAAGGCATTTGGCAGACCAGGAAGACAGCTGCCACCGCGAGGATCACCTTGATGGCCTTATTGCGTTCAAAGCCACGAGCCTGGCAAAGTTTGTGGACAATGCCGCTGTAACAGACGCTCATGACCAGGAGCGGGAGGGCAAAAGCCAAAACAATCTGGCTCGCCTGGATGCTGACGCGGAGCTTGTCAGAATTGCTGGAGTAAGGGGTGCAGGTGCGGTTATTGATCGTGGTGTACTTCATTTCCGGTATGGAGAAGATCAGTGCCATCACCCAGATGGCGGCCGATGACACCTTGCTGAGAAACACTGCTTGGGAGCGGTAGCGGTGAGCGGAGACGGCCTTGGCGATGACAAAGTAGCGTTCCACGCTGATGAAAGAGAGGATGAACATGCTGCTGTAGAAGCTGACCTTGTAAATGGTGTGCATGGCTTTACACACCACCACGCCCAGCACCCATTCTGTCATGGAGTTGGCGGCCCAAAAGGGGAGCGACAGAGCGAAGAGCAGGTCTGCGAAGGACAGGTTGAGCAGGTACACATCCGTCATGGTCTTGAGACGCTTAAAGTAGAAGAAGGTGAGGATGACCAGTAGGTTCCCTGCCAGCCCCAGGAAGCAGATGATGGAGTAGAAGGTAGGTATGAACCATTCGCGGAACTGGCGGTTGGAATCTTTCTCACAGAGCTCAGTATAGTAATCATAATCAAAACTGGAGCTGTCCGGGTTGTACACGAAGGTGGAGTTATAGTCCGGGTCGATAATGGTTATATTCTCATCATGTTGAGACAAGCAACACTGTAATCAAAGACAGATTAATTGATCAGATAAGTGAAGTAAAGCAAGCAACTATTGCATATATTAATCTGAAAAACACAGCTTTTCAACCACTTCCTCAGAGGAAATGGTTTGTGTGTGTGTGTGTTTGGGGGGGGGGGGTTGTGGTTAGTTACCTGCTGCCTGCTGTTTTCACCTCTAACTGGATACAATTTGCTACATTGCTACATTGTTTTGTTAACATCTTGTAATCTTTCATGTTTACCACTGTAATAAGAGGTGCTGCACTTGTGTTTTATTCTTACCTTAAAATTCATCAACCATATCAGCACCGCTGGCAGAAGGTTTGGGAGATCTGAGAAACAAACGGAGTGAATTTTAGAAGAACAAGCAGTGTACTAGTATGATTGCCAATATCTTTACAGTAATAAGCATAGCTCTGTGTAGACGATCATTATGTGTAATGTTAGAGAATGATAGAACAATCAGTTAAAGGGGGACTACAATCGCATAACGTTAAGGGACTCGTTAGAGAATGATTTCCAAAAGGGTCAAAACTGAAGCAATGAAAGGCCGAAATATCCTGAATTTTGCTCCCTAGTATGAGTTAAACTCCAAAAATGCTGGATCCTACACTTCCCACAATTCAAGCAATAGCATCTTTTCATTAGACCCTATACCTGCCAGGGCTATTCAATGAAGGCTGAGACACGGTCTGTGCATCATATCATTGGGGTCCAACACATGCGCAGTAAAATCTGGTCTGCACTTGCCGAAAGGCTCAGTAGCTGGCACACGATCATAGGACATGACTTGGGGTTGTGTCAAATAAAGGGAAGGTGTCAATAGTAGCCTACTTCATGGTTGAGAATTACAATTCTGCAATTATTGAATAAAGATCTTTAATGAAACACCATAAAACAATGTTTTCTATTTCAAAACCTTCTGTTGTATGTCAGCCGCCATCTATTCGAGGGTACCCAGAAAGTTCTGTCAGGCCGAGCACACCCAAAGAGCACCTGAGCGGACACCATCCCTTTATTTCTAGTGCCATCTGCTGTAACCCTCCAACATCGCAACTCCAGTTACATTGCCCATAGCTCCCCATGGGGTCAGTGTGTTAACAGGTTAGAGCAGCCATGCTCTCTTCTAGAGAATAGAGGTCTCGCCTATTTTTTACGTGAGCCGCGCACATTTCACAGCAACAACAGACAGTGAAAGTGATCTATTGACTGTATATTGACATCATACCAGCAAGATTACTACAGTTTCAATGTCTATCTGTAGAATATGTTACGGAGATGAAAAAAAAGTAAAGACTTATTTTTAAATCAACACTTCCTGCTTTCATTTCAAAATAAAAGCCCTCAAGCGTTTTTTCTGTGGACAGAATTCCTTCATTTGTTAACATGAGGCTTTTATTCTTTTATTGTAGAACATGCAATGACTTGGAGAGCTCCATGAATGAATATAGTACGGAGTTTTAATTGTTGATTATTACTATTATTTACAAATTACCACACGTTTCTTAACCTTTCTCTGTCTAAAATAAATATATATATATATTTATAATGAAATGAAATGGCTATTATGAAAGGTAAACTCTATGTTAAAAGAAAGGGCTGACAGCAGCAGACAAGCAGCTGACATGAAGCTGAAACGCAGCTGGTGTGAACACCCGACGTGTGAATCTCACAGCCACCACACCATGCAGCCGCTACACCACGCAGTCGCCACGCGCTCCTGACGTTCCCTGTGTGTTTCAAGCGTCAGACTTCACATAGCTCTTCCAGAGCCACAGAGCACATTGTCCAACTGTTTTCACAGACTAGTCTAGACTAGACTGGAGTTCCCCTTTTAAATTATATTTTTTGTTTTGAATGTGTTTTCAGATACTGGTGACATTGCCGTGCTTATTGTTAGACGTAAGAGGCTTCCTGTGATAATGTGGTTTTTAGTCAGTTGTTTAGTTCCGTATTTTTATTAAAGCTCATAGTAGTTGTTAGTTATACAGTGCCAGCCATTGACACTGTTATGTGCAGTAAGTTGCGATTTATTACACAATACGGACTGGACCAATAGTCAGGTAACTTGATATTAATAAAACTCCTATTTGTGCGTTTTTACAGAATGAATGTCACTAATTGCTGTTTTGCAAATGAGATGAGACAGAAATCTGTTTTAAAGTAATTGTTTATTTAATTTCTAATAATTGTATGTTGGCAGTGACATTGGTTGGCAGATTTGGGCTACTCTAAAACTAATGTTGGCTGATAAATGACTACAGACGTACAGTTCTAACTGATTAAGACATACATGAAGTTAACCTCGCAAACATGTCTGTGTTGCCGCGTGGTGTGCAGACACCGGCGTGTATCTTTCAATCAGTCTGCACTTTAAAAAAAGCAACAATTACAGAAGCTGAAACAGTTCTAGTATTGACACCACTTTCAATCATTTTACACATTGCCATTTTAAATGTAGTTGACTGAACAGGTAATATACTATTATCACTGCTAGACACAATAACTAACACTGATTAAAACATGTATACAGCCTGATATTTTTACATACTTTTTATTGTTACTTGAGGTTATCTTTTTAAATACAATCATTTTGATGGTTTTTTTTCATATGCATTCGTTCACATTCTTTTAACTATCTTAGTTAAACTCTGATAAGGTACTCACCGCTGACACAAGTCATGTTGGCTGAGAGTAGTACGCTGCAGGTAAAGCCACTACACACAGATGAGCAGAACTTCTGATGGTGGTTTCCCTTTTGTTGAAATGAAAAAAACAACTGGCTCACCGAAACTTTTTTCTCGTCAGCCCCCAAGTATCATGTGAGAAAACCACAGACTCCAACTCAAATGTGAACAAAAAAAAGTTTATATTTTTTCAATTATTAAGATAAGATATTCCTTTGTTAGTCACTCAGTGGGGAAATGGGCATTGTACAACAGCAAAAAACATATAGTGCAAAAAACAAGAAGCATTAGCTAACACAGTAAAAAAAAAAAAAAAAGCAAAACAGAAGTGAAAAAAATATGAACAATTTAAATAGAAGAAAATATAAAAATAGGAACAGTATACAGTATTGACAATAAACAGACAGATTGGTACTACAATGAACTGTTTATTTAAATATGGAGATCGGATCAGTTCAAACTAAAATGGTGTCTATCATTGAAATAATATGGTGACTGACCACTGTGTCTCGAATGATGAAACAAGAACCACTTCCTGGTTCGTAGCTTCAAAGTCTGTGTTTTGAGAGGCAGAGTTACAAATATACTAAAATACAAAAATGCCTACTATAACACAATATTTGGGTAAAATCAATTCTTAAAGACAAAGAAAAATCATTCACAAGTCTGTTTGAGTTATTCGTGAAGTTTGGTGAATTTGGTGGGTTTTAAGTTATTTAATATGACCAGCAACAACTCATGTTTCCATGAAAGGAAATACCTGAGAAGCAGCAGGGGGCTGAGGTGTAAAGCATTATCTGAATCTCATGCAAATTAGTTATTTCAGGGAAAACCAGTCGCTTTCTGTCAAATAGTGAAACTATGATTGCTCAAAGCCACACGCTGCAGTCTGATGCTTATCTGACAGCGTTCAGCAACCATTTTCCATCATATTATTATAATTATTGGTATATTTTAGCATCTGCCTTACTTATTGCCTGACCTGTCTTGCTTATAACACTTTTTTTTAATACCCCATTTTTCAAAAATTTTTCAAACTTCATAACCCCAGTTAATAACCCAGCGTTTTTTCACATTAAACTCTGAAATTACAGTTGAGTTGGACCAAAGCACACTTGGTGATTGTTGGAAAGAGTAATGAGGACGGTTTAGGTGAGTTTTATTTTGTTTCTGTCCAGTTTGTATGAAGTGTTTTATGATTCTAGTTTTCTTAGGGGCTGATCACATCAAGACATGTTGCTACAGGTGTGGCCAAAACAACGCCTGTGGAGCGGGGCTGCGTGCACAACCGGGTGATCAAATGTGATTAATGGAAAAATGTGGTATTTTTGTGTCATTGTACATGCAGTGTACAGTATTGTGGAGACGGAGTCTCACCTCATCTATCCCTGTACATAGTCAGAGCAGGCTCAGGTCCAGGGAATGGCTTGTGTGCCACAGGCCCGTCCACACCTGGTTCTTGGCTTCATTATTTTTTGAATTGCTGTATTTTTATCATTGTACATGCAGTGTACAGTATTGTGGGGCAGTACTGCTGCCCAGGTGACAAGGCCTTGCAAAACTACTCCAAGATCTGCACAGACTTCTGCACACCTGTATCTCTGCGGTTGTGGTTTTCTAGCTTTCACTTGAGGCAGTGCTAACCACATGGTACAAAACGTGGCAAGTTGCAATGCATTTCATGCATTCAAACTACAGCACTATGAAATCTGATCGTAACACCATCTTATAGGAGGCTGAAACCTTAGAAAACATCACACATAAAGGTCATATCTCCTGTCAGGTCTAACTCACTCCTTTTAATGCTGAATTTTGTTACAAGCACAACAGAAATCTCGGGAGGATTGCTAGTTCTGAATTGAAAACAGGAAATCAGAACAATTCCCTCTCATCTTACCCACTTCCCTTACCTACACTGTGCAAAGAACAAACAGCTATGTGCAAGCACAGCACACTGTATGCAACAAAGAATGTTTGATACGAGCCCTCTGTATACCTGTTTACAGCCCAATTGTTTCTGATCATTTATGCACTATGTGTGCTTACAGTAATGTATTTTTAAGTATACTGTTAAAAGCACTTGTATACATTTTGTATGATGCATGTTTGTACTGTAAATGTACATTCATATGTATTTAAACTAAAAGATGACTAACCTTGCATCAAATGTTTTTTGAAAACAATTCAATTGAGAACTTGTTCAGGGTAGAAAAGTTTATTGGTATAAATATGCAAAAGGAAATTCATTTTAAGACTGCATGTTTATGACTGTTCTTCAAGCTGTTTCACGACATGAAAATCCATGTTTAAGCAAACCTCGTTACACCGTGTACACAATTACGGTACATTTAAAAGTTTTCTGCTGAAAATTGCGATATAGATCATAACACAGAAATGTTCTAAGCGTACTGCTTTTGATTTGATTGACAGCTAGCAAACTTCAGAACACTGGTGGTCAAGCATTGTACAGCATTGATGATCATGTGATATTTTCATGGAGAGACTTGGGACAACCGATACACAAGTATAATAAAAATGCTGATAATAAATAACAAAAATAACCACTACTGACTACAAACTCCTGAGACAATACTGTCACTGTAATACTGATACAGATAGTAAACAAGGAGGTGGTCGCCCAGCTCCGCTCTTTACAAGTATGCCAACTTATTTTTAAAAAATTGCATCATGCAAAAATAACAATAAAAGCAACAAGGACACTACAATGCAAAGGACAAAGTTCAATATAACACTAAACGATGTTTGTTTCATGTGACAGCTTTTTTCATATAGCCAGTCTTAATTAGCGGCGATCTGGGGTCTGCCAGACATAGTGCTAGAGATATGTATCAATGTGTGCTGAACAGGGCTTGTTTGGGGTCCTCCACATGGCAGTGAGGCCTGTGGAGGAAATGTAGTGCTTTCACCTGGGCAGCCATTGATTTTAGACAGGACCATCGCTTTGTCGGTTCCAAGTGCTTTTACATTTTTCATTTCTATATTTTTCGGCGCACGTCTGTGAGCCTTGGGGTTTTCAAACTCAACTAACGCATCATCTTTGCCTCAGGCGTGTTAAACATTGAGCCCATCTGAAGGTTCTTCATGTGCTTCGACAAACTGAGATGGTGCTGTGCAATATTATGTTATCAGAGAGTGATATCGATATGATATTTATTTAGTTCCCAGACAGTGAACTGTGCTGGACTCAGTGGGCTGCTCTTGCCCTGCTGGGCCCCTCTGATGGCTCACTAGTCGGGGTGTCTTCTGTCTGAGCAGAGGTGGTCTCTGAGCCTGTGTTACTGTCGCTGGTTCCCTCCTCCATGGCTCCCTCGGGGACGCTCTCCTTGTCCTCTGACGCTCCTTCCTCACTGCCTGGATGAGCCTCAAGCTCCTCTGAGGCTTTCGGCTTCCCTGAGTCAAAGAAGAATAAATTACACGGTGTTAAAAAACACGAGCGCCAGATTAGCACCAAAGCCATAAAGTAAAGGCCAGCGAGGCTCACCTGGTGTATCTACGGTGTTGGATTCCTCGTCCTCGCCTTCTTTGTTGCTACTTTCACTTAGAGAATTTTGCTGGGACTTGTTGCCATGTGTTGCACAAATGTGTTTTTCTTCCTCTGCTAAGACACAGGAGGGGGCATCCCTTGCACCTCTGTCTCCCGCATCCTTCTCACGTTCTGCCATCCGTTTGCGGGCTGCCTCTTCTGCTGCAGCGATCTCTGCAGAGATCTTCTCCATGTCCACTTCCACCTTCATACAGCACAGCTTTTAAAGTACAGGAAGGGAGGGATTTAATGTAGAAAAGTGAAAACAATTGCTGCACTCTTGATCATGCTCTACGTGCTCATTAGAACAATATTTTTTTCACCTTACAAAGGTGTTCAAGTATTCAGTATTGGTTGAACATGCATGTGCAGGTTGGACACAAAGTAACAAGTTACTTAATGCAACTGAATGAGTTCTGTTCATAACTACAACAAGGGTCATGTTTGAAAATGCTACTTGTCAGTGAAAGTCAGTGTAAGAAGCTCTGTGAAGGATAAATGGCGCCGCCTGTTGTGAACAGCGGACAGTGCATTCAACTGCAGAGTGCTGCATCTCATTTCAGAACAAAAAGTTATCATGGAGGCAACAAATTGTAAACGATCACAGCAGCAGCTGGTGGCTGCGAGGCGGCGGATGCAGACTGGCGCACAACCATAGCTTGCACATTGTATAGTAAAACATGCAAAAGAAAGCTTTGTGTGTGAGTAAGCGATAACCGAGCTCGATGTAAAAGATGCAGTACCCTTTTGAGCTCGTTTGTGAACGACTCCGTGGCTTCGATGAATTTCCTTTTCTTGTCCTGGTGGCGGTCTTCAATCTGAAGCAACTCTGCCTCCAACTTTCTCTGTGACACAACACAATACAACACAACACAGGCAGCACATGGTTATTACATTATTAACCCATAAAAAAACAAATACACCAACATTTTTAAACGTGGGAAAAACCTGCTACAAATAGTTGATAGACACCTTTCCCGTTGCCGAGTTGGTAAACAGTAGAAAGCAGCCTGAGGGTAAAATGGTCTTCTTTTATATCTGTTTACTTATTCTGTCTCTTCAAACTCAGCGCAGACTAATTTGGAACGATGTTTGAGCGCTTCTTTGACGAAGACGGATGTAATTTGTGGCTTGATTGAAGCCACGGCGGAAATCAGTGTGTCCACCTGGGTGTGGTGTCCGTGGGCTGCTGCTCCCAGCTTTCAAACCGGAAACAATATGGAGGCTCGTTTGGAAACTTTCTTTTCTTATTTCACGAAAACAGTTCATTGAAATGTGTTTCTGAAAACATTTGAGGCGAGAAATAAGCCGTGCAGTTGCTGAATCTGCCTTTATTTTGGATCGACAATGTTTACTTTAAAAGATTCTCTGGAGTTTTGAGAGGCGGCGAGTCGCGTCGGACGCCCGTGATTTGCATAAAGTAGACTAGACCTCAGCTTAATGCAAATGAGGAACGGCTGCCGTGACGCTCCGTCTCTCGAATCGCACCGCCACACTACCAGAATGCATTGCGCGGCTGCTTACATAGACAATGAATGGGAAGCGTGGAAAGGACGGATCCTGTGGACGCGTACCATCAGCCCGTGGACGGTTTGAGGCCGGTAACGGCCCCCGTCGCGCTGTCTGCCCGGGGAATTCAACTGGGCGGGTTAGGGATGGCTGCTCGGTGTGGGAGGATCCCCTTGCGGGACCTCTCCCCGGCGCTAGCCGGCTCCCGCCGGGCGCATTTCGTCCGAGGCGTTTGGTCGGCTTGGAAAGGCTCGGGGTGAGAGTGGCTTGTGGCTTCGCGGCCGCGAGCTTTACAGTGCCCCCCCGCCCGGACAAAGTGTTTGCTTTTGTGGTCCTGTTAGTCTCAAAGACATTCGTGGCTCTGGTAGTCCATACTCTGACACTTTCTCTTTTTTTATTTTTTTTAAAAGACTATTAGTTTACAAAAAAGAATCAATATACATAGGACATGGGACGGATTACAATCATAAAAATACAATACAAAACAAAAACAGTGATGAAAAGGCCTATAGTGAGGCTTGAACCCACGACACTGACAATTTATGTCTCATGCTCTATCGACTGAGCTAGCCGACATATCCTTTGACAACAATCTGGTTTTCTGTTTTGGCTTTCAAAAACCCGGTTTGTGAAGACGGGTCGGGTCGTCTTAAGGATGGCTCCACTGCGTCATCGAGCCATGGTTTCAGCCCCGCCTAAAAAATCCTGAACACAAAACTGGCGAAAAACAGTTTAACGGTCTTACTCCACAATCCAGTACTCCAATGTTCACAGCCTTTGCAACATGTTTTCAGTCATTAGTTTCCAACATTTATAATGTGGTTAGAAACAAAACTCTGAATTTCCTTCACACGGCCTTTAAGACGAAAGAAAAGTTCTGTTATGTGAAGATCATACCTGGTGTACCATCAAAGACTGGACCTGGCGTTTGAGGACCTGCATGCGAGCAGTGGTAACAACTGAGCGTACATCTGGGACTACGCTCTCACTGAGGATCTCGCTGATCAGACGGTGGTTGCGTTGGAAACGAGCTGCAGCCGAGTGCTTTGTAGAAAACCCGTCGTCGTAATCTGAAGACATAAAAAAACATCCGAGTTGTTACGATTATCTTAGAAAATAGATTTTCATACACCTGACAAAAGGCAAAGAGAAGAGATGTGTTACAAAGACTGTCACCATCCACGAGTATGAGAGGCTTCGGCAAACTACGGCACACATGCTGCAAAACAAAATGATGCAAATACTGCTGTATCAAGACACTATAAACATGAGGGGGATATTGCTCAATATTTATACACAGTTAAAGTTAAGTATAGGTCATTGTTAGGCGAATGGGACAGGCAGTTAATTATAACCCAGTGGACAGTTTCAAGATGTAGTCTGCAATTTTCATTTGTCAGAAAAAGTTCTTCTTTGTCTTAAATGTATACTCCTTTGCTATTTAAATACAGGATGATGGTGCAAGAAAGTAAAGACATTTAAGACAATAATCATACCTAGTCACTTTTTAGAAGAATTAAGTCCAGATGGATTCAAATAGGATCTTTTTATTATGTTTTTTTGCAAATTTATTCACAATAAAATGCAGAACTACAGTACTTTTAGAACCATCTTTGACAGTGATGTACAACTTCAGATCTGCCTACATTTGTGTTCATTTTAGTGAAAATATATTTGACAATCCCCTGCCGTTCTCCTTTGTTCAGGCTTTATTAGGATGTATGGAGAGAACTGTATCTGTATACAGCTGTTCTCAAGTCAGTTAAGATATTTTCAATAGAACAGAAAAAGACCCAATCAACGAGAGCATTGTATGCAAAACAGATCTTTTTTTGCAAAACAAAAATAAAATTTGTGCCACTTTTCAGCACTCGTTCTTTAAATGTCCCATATTGTAGAAAGTGAGATTTCCATGTCTTTTATATTATAAAGCAGGTTTAAGTGATATATAAATACTGTGAAAGTATCAAAACACTCAATCCATGGAGAAATACCCACAGCCCATATTCAGAAACTGTGCGTTTGAAACAAGCCGTTAGGATTTCTGTCCATTTGTGATGTCACAAATCTACAATATTTAGATTATTTCAGTTTTAAACGTTAACATACTAAATGTGTCCCAGTTTATTTCCTGTTGCAGTGTATGTGAATGACATCAGCTGACAGGATGTAAACAAGGACCCAGACTTGTTTCCTAGCAACGCAGTTCCGTTGAAATGTGCTAAACATGGAGTGTTTCAGACAGAGCATGAATACAGGTATATTCAGGCAGACAGTATGAGGAAAATAATGTGTTTTTTGAGCAATAAAGCATGTAAACTTGTTCTAGTAGAAACCCAAAATACAAACATGAACCTGAAAATGAGCATGATATGTCCCCTTTTAAATGATAGCTTTGAAAATAAGGTTATGAATAATGTGAACGCTAGCATTAGCTGAGTCAACGTTAGCTGTGCTAAGTTTGGAAATAACTGAAGTCCGGTTGTAGGTATACTCCCATGTTCTGCGAGGTCAAATTACTGTTTTTGTCAATGGCTTTGAAAAGAGCGATATAACAGCTTCAGTTACCTGTCGGAAAGAACAGTCTGACGGCGAGGTAAAGCGTCTGTTGGACGGGAGCAGCAGAAAAACGTATTTTAGCCACCTAAAAAAATCAATATCAGGTTAAGAATACGCTATATTTAGAATATTTTCACCGCTTTACTTCGCCATCAGACCGCCATTTTCAACGGGGGAACTGAAGCTGTTAATCGCTCTCTTCAAAGCCACCAGACTCCTTTTACAAAAACGGTCTTTTTACCTCGCAGAACAGGAGAGTTGCTGGTCTACCGCTGCGTCGATCGGTTTCTTTGTTATTGTGTGACTTTCAGATCTGAACTAACGTGGCGTCCACAGCAGCACATAGCTTTGCATTCCGTGCTGGTACGCCTGTCTGCTTCTCCAAACCGGGAGCGTGCCGACCGCCATCTAAGTTACATTAGGTAATACCCTGACTATGCATAAGGATATATGTACATCTATGTAGCAACGTCATCATGCAGAAACCTATGTCAGGTCACATGGAAAAATGTTTTTAAATAGGCTTAGGAAAATAGCATTTTGTCGCTAAAACATAAATACTATGACCAGATTTGAATACACAAGGAAGACCATTGGGAAGCTACAGAATGATATAAAAACCTAATAATAATAATAATGGACCTGGCTCTTAATTGATATTTTATTGCACAGCAATTAATTGATTGATATTAAATTGGATTTTTAAAGATTAACAGACCAAATGATTAAACCTTATCCTTCTATTATTGGATTTTAAAAATCTGTTGACTGGTACTGTTTTTTAAAAAACGGTAGCTGGTTTCACAAATACATTAAACAGTACAGTTTTTAGAAATTATGTCATTCTTTTCTCACTCTGCATATCTATTTACCAATTGGTTCCCCTTTTTATATTTCCAATAGCCAACACTGTTCAACACTATCATATACGAGACACTCCTTTTTGGCTTTGTTGTGGCAAAACTTTGCTAAACCTCTGTGTGATGCAACGAGAGCTCTCATCAGCTGAACTCATGGAACTTTCCAGAGAGCCGAAATGAATCTCGTCTGCCATGTTGAAAGTTTCAAAGGTGCTCACGTAGTTGGGCTAACACCACAACAGGAAACAGCCAAGTAATACATTCTTATGGTAGCGTGTCAGAATTAAATTCAGTAGAACTCCGTCTCACTAATGAGCAGAACTGGTATTTTTTTCCACATTTTTCAACAACACTAAGCACTCTGCGTGATTCATTTTGTTTCGGGTTATTTTACAATACAGATTTTAAGTGAAATATGGCACCTCCTGAATGCCAAATACTGTCCAGATTATATTACACCCATGACCAGCTTTCAACATATATAGTACATTTAGTATTGCTAGTAAGTTCTACTGCTGAAAACAACCACCATACGGACTTCTGACAACAGCGTACGATAGAGCCATCCTTTGCTTTTGATTTGATGTGTCTAACAGGCCCATTATCTCTGAGCTGTTTTAATGCTGTTCAGAACAGATCAGGACTAACCGGTATACGACAGCAGCTTAGGGTCGAATTTCTTTAAGACTGTATTTATTAATAAAGCACAATCTCTGAGTATGCAGGCACCCGGAGAGCTAAATCTTATTTAATCATTGACGTACGTGCAGTCTGTTGGGAACATAACCCACTGGGACACCAGCTCTGACGTTTTTATGGTCTGGGGTGTTTCTAAATAGCAGTTGGTTTTATCTGTAGTTTTCCTGTACATCATTATCTTCTACTGTAACCCAGCCTCATTTCCTTGAGGTGGGTGTAACTCAAACGTCTTCTTCTGGCTTGTGTGTCTAACGTGTGTGTGTGTGTGTGTGTGTGTGTGTGTGTGTGTGTGTGTGTGTGTGTGTGTGTCAGTCTTTAAAACAACAGACAAAAGAATGTAAATTTTGCAATTATGTCTAAACCAATGCCAAGAATACCTACAAAATGTAAACCGTTGTGCAAAACAAAGACACATTTTCTTCCATTTTGCAGCTTAAAAAAGCAGAAATGGCATTTCTGGGAGGGGGAGATAACACAGTCTCTGGGTGTGCGGACTGGCAACTCTGTGTGGTCGTGCTACAGTAATTACAGCTCTGTCACAGTGCTCTAAACCTTGGGAGACAAAGCATTTAGCCGAGTGGCCTTACCATCTGGATCCTCCGCTGGCTGAATGCTCATGTAAGGCTCGCCCTTGTCCAGTCTGGACTGCCTCTGGCGGCTCTCCTCTTCCAGAGCTGCCTCGGCCCTGCTTTTTGCAGTGACGTAAGCCAGGTAGGCTGGCGAGTTGTGGTAGGCCTTCATGCTCTCATTATACTCAATCTACGGCGGAAAAGATGACAGGGAATGACGAGGAAACAGAGATGGAGAGCAGACACAACGTGGGCCCTCGTTTCTATCAACTACGACAAGATAAGGAAAGAGGTTTACTCAAGACTGTTAGAAAGGCAGGAATGACGACAAGAGGGACCCACAACTGTTGGAGACACATCTACTGGTCACCCATCAGAAACAACCCCGTAAACACCCCTTTGTAAAACAACCAACCTTCTCTGCTTCGTAGTCATTCAAATAATCCTGTTTCTCCTCATCAGTGAGGTCCCTCCACATGCCACCGATTATCTTCCCAATTTCCCATAGCTTCAGATCAGGATTGGAGGCTTTTACTTGATCCCAAACCTGGTGATGAGAACCAGACACGGGTGTGGGGTTGGGTTGGGTTGGAGGGGCTATAAGTGGTTATCTCTTTGCAGAGAGGTCACAAACCAGAGGAGGCCGTGTGCTTTAAGCTCCATCTCCAAGGTGATACATCCCACTATGTGACGTGGACAGTCCTAGCTTAATTTGGATTTCACACCTACCTCGATAAACAACTATAGAGAGCCGAAGTCCCGCCCCTTCTGCTGGACCCCGTGGGACCATATTTCGCGAAAAATATGAACGGTAGTCAACAGAGAGAGAAATCATTTTTTGATCCCGTCATGAATCACACATAAGATGTTTGTCAATTTAAAAGATCATTTCGCAAGTCAAGAAAGTCTCAGTTTGAGGTAGTATCATTTAGTTTTGTGTATGTCACCAACACTAGCTAGCTAGCTAACATAGCTATGACCACGCACAAATGTAACGTTATCTTCCCTGATGTATTTTATCCAGCGACTCCTGGGGCCTGTACTACGAAGCGAGTTCAACATACCCAGGGTAACAAACGAGATCACGCTAAACGGTCCTACGACGCCGGTTATCAACTCGGTAAATCAACCCAGGGTTTCTCAGTCTGGTTACGAGCGCGCTCACATGAACCACATGTGACCAATCACAGACATGGGCAAGTCTACGGTCAGCAGAGCAGCAGATTTTACAAAGGAAGAGCATACTTTAACAGACAAATATGAAGAAGCTAAACACATAATCCAGACTAAAAGTAACTCAGTTGAAGCTGCCAAATGCAGGAAGGACAGCTGGCAAAAGAAAAACATTGCCGATGTATAAACGTGTAAATTTGCAGATTTATTAATTTAATGGAATACTTAAAAGTCAGATATAGTCGTGTAGATGGGGCAGTGATATTATAAACAGCCTTTAGAAGAGTAATGGATTAATAGACTACACTTTATTATATCCTTTGACAAAGTTGTGGCGTGTGTGAGTATTTCAGTCTTCTTTCAGCTGTCTCTGGCAGTGTGAAACGGACTTGGGAGCAAGTAAAAAAATAAATATAAAAACATAATTCAAAGCGGTTATCACCCACAGCATACAGCCAGCTGTCCTTCCTGCATTTGTCAGTTTAAACTGTGTTGTTTTTAGTCTGATTATGACTGTAACTTCTTCGTATTTGTGTAATATTGACATACGATCCGCGCACCGAGCTCTGATTGGTCAGTAGGCGGTTCTTTTATACGAGTTGATCTCTTATCTGGAACATAACCTGCTCCGGAGCAGGTCAGCTGTTCAGCATAAGTTACCACGGCGATTTACCCCGGTAAGAAGTGATCCACCTTCGTAGGACGGAAAACCCTGAAGGGTTAACCCTGAAGTTACCTCGCTAACCGCAAATCCTGCTTCATAGTACAGGCCTGGGGTCTCATTTATAACCGTTGCGTACGCACAAAACGGGGCCGGAAATGTGCGTACGGCACTTCCCACGCAATAGTTGTGATCTATAAAAACAAACTTGACGGGAGAATGTGCGCACCGGTACGGAAACTTTGACCCGTGCGTACGCACATTATGGAGGCACCGAGGCAGGGGAAACTGGAGACTCAGATGAATTGAAGCCAGACTGTAGACATTAAATGTCATTATACGTATAATGATGCCTCTCACATTTAACGTCGCTTCATACTTATATCCACTTTATCATAAACATTTAAAACAGCAGTGTTCTTTGTGCTAGTGAGTCATAACTATTCCATAAGCACCTTACAAACGTAAAAGATCAACTCAAAACTCAAAGCAAATTCCACTCAATATCTCATCAGCGCTGTCTCCATCACGTCCTCCACCTCCGGAGCTCAGAGGAGATCGGGCCAGACTACCGCCACTGGCAGTCAGCTGTGGAGCAGCTGTTGAAATCATCATCATCGGTTGTAGAAATCCAAGATTATATCAATTAGCATTAAAGAATGGCAGAACAGAGCGCCAATAGTTTTAATAATATCTTCTAATAGTGTGCAGATATCACCAAGTACCATATTAATTTCCATAAAGTTGTTGTGTAAAATCGCTGCAGTGATGACATGACTTATTAATTTATTAGATAGGGACAGATACAGTATAAATAGACAAAATGAAAACAGCTATCCGATGCAACTATCAGACTGTCTCCAGTGCGCCACTCTGCCTCCTCCAGTCACCTCCACCCGGAACATCTTCACCAGTCACCTCCACCCGGCACATCTTCACCAGTATGGATTGTGTAAATTAACAAAGTGTGTAAATGAAGCCAGTGACAGCTCTCACACAATCGTTACTCTCCATATCCTCATTATCAGTCCTAATCATAATGCAGGACAAGTTAACCATATAACTTAAATAAATAAATAAATAGTGTACACCTGTCAAACTTCCTTTTTTCTAATGATATCCAGGTGGGGGATATTACTGACTGTCTTGATCACTTTAAGTGAATGGATCAGTCTGATTGCTGTAAAGATATAAACACAGCGGTGAGACTCGGAACATGCTGCATGGTGCTGGTGGATATACCGGCACTGTGAGGACTACGTGACGTGAATGAAAGAATGAGGAGGGAACGAGTCTTCAGAGACCTCCTCACCTACAAACACCTTCATCTGTGTGTCAGAAAAACTCCTTTTCTTGGTCTTCCTCTCAGTAGTCGCCGTGATTCACCGTAAGGACCCACTGATCAACAACAGGCTCATTCACATGCAGAAACATTCATGAGGTGCTTTGCATCGACCATTTATGGTTGAAAGTGGGCGTGTAGTGGGCGGAATATGAGGCGGATCCACATGCGCACATTTCCAGGTGGACTGTGATCTATAAAGGGAACATTGCCTGCAGGTGTGCGTACGCACAGTTTTATAAGTCAGATTTTTTTTTGGCGCACGCCATTTTCGGCTTTTGTGCGCATGTACATTTTTAGTATGGATCCTGCACACTGTTTTATAAATAAGACCCCTGATCTTTTTATCAGTTGGGAAGCAAACGAACAAGTAAGACCCGTTGCAGGTGTGAGTTCATCCCAGTAGGAAACACACAGGCATCGTAGCTTCAGAGAGAGAGACGTCACTTCCGCGACTTTTGGGTGTCTCGTCTTTCTAATTACGTATTTTCACAGTCTGATACTTCAACAGTTTTACGACAAACTGAGACTTTCTTGACTTGCAAAATTATCTTTTAAATTCATCTTTGTGATTCATGGCACAATTCAAACAGGGTCCAAAAAAATATTTGTCTCTCTCCGTTGACTACCTTTCATATTTTTTCCAAAATAAGGTCCCATGGCGGTCCACCGGAAGGGGCGAGACTTCGCCTCTATTAGTGTCTGAAACAAAATGTACATCTTACTTACTCTGAGCTGATAGAATATCTTAAAAGTAAAACATCCCTGTCTTCCAACAGAGCACATGATATTGCAAAAGGCGGCATTACACACTGTGTACTTACCTTACGACTATATCTCATATATGGCATCAATGGCTTATCAGGTGGCTTGGGCGGCTTTGGGATATTTATTCCAGGGGAATTCTGGTAAAGAAAGAAAAAGATTCACCTTAAGGCACGGATGCTGTGGAGTTATCAGGCAACCATTTAAACACTAACACACTGACCTAGGCTGAGTACAGCTTATGAAACTACGTGCAGGTGCATGGTCGTGTAATTTGACATAAAACTATCCGAAAAATGAGAACCCAATACAAGATGCATCAAAGTCATTTCTTATCACTTCAATTAACTTGATTTAATTAATGACAGTTTGAGGCCATACACAAGTCAGGAACCCCACAGAGTACAATGGAATAGCGCTGACTGTGAAAGAAAAATACAAAAATCTCACTTAAGCTGAGATTTGCCCATAATGCTATTATCAGAGTCAGCCAACCACAGCTTGCATGCAGCGACTAAATTACTGCTCAGCAGCCAGAGCCATGCAGCGAGTCTGTAATACCATGGCAACACTGATGGCATGGGTTACTTTACATGGCTGTCAGAAATGCAGACTTTGAAAGGCAGGTGGTATTTGAATACACACAGATGGACTCTTAGCCAGCCTGCACTGTGATGAAGACAGCAGAGGGAGTTCAGAGAGACACGCATTTCAGATTCTTCCTCGGTAGTAGACTGAGTTTGGCTTCGCATACTGACTATTCTGCAGCATCTGCTCTTTGAACAAAGGAAATGCAAAAATATATCTAATCTCATTCGCTCTGAACAAAGCAAAGGTCGATCTTGTGAAAAGCTCCAATGTTATTGATGCTCGCAGATGTTTCTGCAGTGTCTTCCTTTGACTAAGCAAACTGACTGTTCAGTGTTGTGTTAAACTAGCTGTTGCAGATTATAATTTCTCCACTTGGGTCTGCATGACATTTTTGGACACCTTGTTTACGATATGTTAATATTCATACCGTTACCCGACTGTTGCTGCTTTGGCTCCCTCCCAGTCTGTAGTTGTTGTAGGCCAGATGGCTGTATGGGTTGTACCCCACAAACCCGGTAGTGTTGGGCGTTTGCTGATGGAAATAAATGAGACAGAAACATGAATGAGAAATGACATAAAAGAAGGAGGGAGGGGGGGAAACCCAAGATAAAAAAATATGAAAGAAACCAATGAAAGAAGCTGGTAAAATGCAAAACAAAGAAACTTGCAGTCATGCTGAGGCTATAAAGAAATAATCTTTTCAGAAGCAGTGGTGTATCAGCACATCAGTCTGTCACTAACAGAGGTTGTGGATTCAACAAACAAAAAAAGCTGATCTCTTTGAAAAATATATTTTAAAGCATTTACTAAAATGAAGTCTCCAAACAGCAACATCAGCTTAACTTGGGATAGCCAGATAATATTTGGTGTTACACTTAGTTATGAACTCTTACTGTTGTAGGGGCGGGGGGAGGGGGAGGGGCATGGGTTGGTCTCTCTGTTGTGAAAGAAAAGGTCCAAATGAAACATCAGCATCAGTCCAGTGAAACAGCACATTATTTACAATTCTCCAACTTCATTCTTAACTAACCCTCCAGTGATTTATTTCTAATATAAAAATAAAACCATCAACAACAAATTAGACCTCAATCAATTCTCTGTTAATCATTACTACACTTTTGACATTTAAGTGTTATGATTGCATCACTTAACATGGATTTATGGAAACAGCAGGTCTGATGTATTTGAGATTTTAATATATGATATATCACCTACAAAGAGCTTCATATCACAACCAGCTAAAAACACTCCAGGAATCCTTACTTGACATGTCTGCAGTGAGGAGCAGGTATCAGTCTATTCCACTCATTGGCTCTGTAAGAAACACATGTTAGAGCAGGACAGCATTGAACTGCTATAGATGAGATGAACTGGGAGGACAGGCTGGTTCATACATGGCACCAAACAAAGAGATGTCAGTGGCTACCAGTGGCTACCAGTGGCTACCAGTGGCTAGGCTACCAGTGGCTACTAGTGGCTAGGCTACCAGTGGCTAGGCTACCAGTGGCTACCAGTGGCTAGGCTACCAGCGGCTACTAGTGGCTACCAGTGGCTACTAGTGGCTAGGCTACCAGCGGCTACTAGTGGCTACCAGTGGCTACTAGTGGCTAGGCTACCAGTGGCTAGGCTACCAGTGGCTAGGCTACCAGTGGCTAGGCTACCAGTGGTTACTAGTGGCTACAGACGAGCTTAAGTTAGCTCCATGTCACCATGAACAGTGAGGAGTGTTGGATAGAACCTGCAGGCCATTTCATGTTAGCAGAAGACATGGTTATCAGTGACAGCGTTACTCTGTTTTAGGACGCACGAAATAACAAAGAAGTTGTAACTATGTGGACATGTGGACATGGTGACATGGTGACTATGTGGACATGTGGACATGGTGACATGGTGAACTAGCCCTGGTCTGGTAGCTAGCTGGACTGACGCTCATCTGACTGCTAGCAAGCTAGCGTTAGCATGTATCCATGCTAGCTAGCAGCTAGTGATGTAGCTACTGTAAAGTGTTGTTTCTCCTTAGCTAGGTTAGCTAGTCTGCAGCAGCAGACGCCAGCAGCACATCGAGCATTGGAGCATACATTAGTTGGCGTGCGTGATTTCATCTGTAGTTGTATAACAGATATTCGTCACTATGTCGTTAGCTCGGCTCATCATCAGCTTCATGAACGCTAGCTTGGTCTGGTTACGGAGCTGAGCTAACGTCAGCTAGCTACATGAGAAGGAACATGACATCTCTGACAGATCACTAGCATGCAACGTCAAGTCAGACCAACACATCTAGAGATCTACAGGTTCCCATAGATTCTGATGGTGACAAGCATGTATGTATGTATGTATAGCCTACTGAAGTGATGGCCAGAACACTCACCCTAAAACCTTTAGTCCCCACCACAGTGGTGGCTTTGACAGGGAAGGCTAACCCACCTAGCTCCTAGATACAGTCCCCACAATAAACCAATGAAACGGGGTCCACTCGGAAGATTCCTGCAGAATCTTCCAGAATTGCACCCCCCACCCTCTCCTCATTCCAGCTGTGCCTTGCCTCGATGCTGATGCTCATCGCCCTCAGCTGTCACTGCTGCAGCTCTCACAGTATTCATATGACAGCAGAAACATCTGTCTCCATTCAGAGAAAAGACCAGGTAACATTACAGAAACAGGATTTCACCCACATAGCTTTATTTCTAAGGTGCAGATGTGCATCATCATAAGACTTGTCAGAAAAATACTGTAGCATAATAATCCTGAGTTGGAAAGAAGCAAAAAGCTGATCATTGTTATCTTGACTGCAAAATACATCACATGTCAAAAAAATGTGCCATGTCAGTGCAGATGCTCTATACAGTTTACACCCATTTTTTTCTACAAGGTAATAGTCTCAGGCTATATAATATTTTTATATTTATTCATTATGTCTAAATATTACATCATGGAGGCTTCACAGGCCACTAAGCTTTTGAGAAAATCAAGGTTGCCCTATTCACTGCTCCCTTGTTGTGAGAACTGAAATACTTTGCATTCTTGTTCACATTGTTTGAGAGCCGCCCAGGTCAATAGTTGTAATAGTGTGTTCCCTAAAGATAACAATCCAAAGCCTGTAGGATTTAGCCTACATCTCTGTCCATTCAACCTGATTAGTGCTTGTTTTGGATTTGTTAATTGATTGTGTTCATTGTGACCCCGTTTCTGTCTGTTTACACTGCACACTTAAGAGCTTATTTTATTTCTGCTTGACCTGCATCCTGTATAATATGCATGCAGACACTGTTGTGATCTCACCTGCAGGTGTGGTTCTTTTCATTCACCAGGCAATGACCAGAAAGCTGTGCAGATGGGACGGGGGAGCGGATTCCACACGAGGCGCGGGCCGGACCTTGTTTAGCGTCGGACACCTGTGATGGAGTACATCTGGAGGTAGGGTGGAGGTCACATGCCTCCTGTATGCTACTGTGCAGGTTAAACACGGGCACTCGCACAGGGCCTCCCAGGCACAGCTGTGGGATTGTGGATGCCCAGGGGGCAGAACAGGGCCTGTGACATTTTGAATCAATCAAGGGAAAACCCATAAAGCTGTTCTTGTAATGCAGCATCAGATCCAGTTCTTAAGCCTGTAGAGCTCCCCAAAATAGACTCAGGCAGTGGAACTAAGCAGACTTGAAAGTTTACTCTGGTGGTGGATGGTGGAGGTATTTTTAGAAGCTGTAGCAGTCAGATTATTATGATGTATCATTCCAGAGGTATTCATTGGACAAATGCCTGGAGTATTATCATCAACCTGTCTATCAAACCAGCATTCACCATATGCTCAGGGAAACATACGGGACATTGTCCTGCTGACTTGGTTGGTCTCATAAATTCCTAAAAGTCCAATGAAAATGTTTCATTTTCTGCCTCTGGCTTTGAGGCAACAATTTCACCTTTGATGAAAGAAACCGTCAGACTGATAAGCTCAGAAGTAGTCTCACACGTGTCGATCATTGTAAATTTTGATTTGAAGTACGCCCAGTTCACTATGTAGTCAAGCACCTGCAACCTTTTATCTAAAGGTTTGTTTCCTGTTTGATTTTTGCACAGTATCTGCAGTATAGCTGCTTTGCTGATTTGGAATTCAAAGATGGACAATGGTGTACTTCACTTACCTAACAAATCACATGTAAGCATTTAGAAATAGTCATGCCATTGCTTCCTCTAACAACACTACTGCTACCATTGCTGCTGGGTTTTTGAAGAAGATACCAACATTTGAGAGGTAAAAAAATGGAATAACAAAATATCCTCATATATTTTTTTTTTTACATAAACATTACACAAACCAACATTTTGATCTCATTAAGATATTCAAGACATTTTGTGACCAAAATGTTTAGCTGAACGTTTAACAGTTGAAAAATGAATCTTATCAAACACTTAACCCAAACAGCAAATATATAGTACGTTTTATACATTGCACTGTGGCTTTTAAATTAGTGTCAGTAATAACTTAATACAAAAAAATAAAATAAGACTCAAATACCTAAAAAAGAAACTCTGAAACTCAGAACTATGACAAACTATAGTGAATGATAAATATTAGATTAAAGGGCCATGCTGCACCGCCATGTTTCAACAGTAGACCAGAATGGACAAACCAGTCTCTGTTAACTTTTCCTGCTTGGGCCGGAGTCGATAACATTACTCACTGCCGTTGTCGCCGCCGCCGCCGCCGCCGCCGCCGCCGCCGCCGCCGCCGCCGCCGCGCTCTCTCATTTCCTTCACCACTCACTTCCCACGTACACACTGTACGCACTGGCACTGCTCCAGATAGCTCTAGAGAGCGCCATTTGCCTTAGATAGATAGAATAGCCTGTCACCAGTGACAAATTCATCTTTATTTCCTAGTTAGTTCTTAATTATCTGTATTTTTTTGTATTTTGTCTATGTGATACAAGCTACTGTATTGGAAAATGTTTTCCGACCTTTATTTATGTCAGTACGACATTGGTCAAAACTGCCATTTCAAAACTATCTTTGAAAATATAGTCACAGCATGGCATTTCCTCACTTTCTGCATCATATTGGCCAGCATATAGTATATGCTGGTACCAATACATCAGGGATAAGCTAAAATCGTCCAATACTACTACGAATATTACTACTGCTATTAATTATGACAGCAACATCAACCAAATTGTAGTTTCTAAAGTGTTTTAATTGATGTATTACAATGTGTACATTTTCATCAGGTAAACATTTATAATGTAACTGATCATTTCATTGGTTGAAACTCTACTATTTCAGTTCTTTGATCACTTCAGTGTTTTAGTATAACGGTCCTGTTCTGGACAAGATATACAAGACCTTAGCTGTTTCCAACCCCAGTCCATTTGGATGCATGCAAACATTACTTCATCTCTTCTACACATTAATACATAATATCAAAGGCAAACAGGAACAGTCTATTCTTGAGAAATGCAATTACAGTTCAGTACAGCAAGGTTAGAGTTCAAGCAACGTACTATAGCTTAAATACACAGTTTATGTAGTTAGAAGGCCTTTACAAAGTCAAAGCCAAAACCATTTGCCATCCCTCTCAAAAAGATTACAATTAACAAAGAAATGTGTTTAGTAACACTTCATTAGCTGATGAATGATAAGATAGGATTTTGCTGTGTGCATGCAGTTCACTAAATGATTATCGACGTCTCCAGATACTTTGCTTGTAGTCTTTGGAACGAGTTTTAGGATATTTGGTTTTGACAGTTTTAAGCTGCAGCAGTGATTCTCCACCCATACCATCTTCTGTCTATCTGGGTTTTGGTGAACTACCTTTGGATACGTTTCTTTCTTAAGTGACAAGCAAAAGTGGTCATCAGGTGGCAATACACTGTTTCCAGCAAATTGTGTATGTAGTGTTGTTAGCACCGGGAACCAAAAGCATTGGCTTCTGACTGACTGATATTATGTTTGACAGAATAACTAGGCCAAAACAGAGACAGGAAAATAAGTTAACTAAGATCATTTTTATTTGAATACTATATTATGTCTAACCAAAATTGGATGTGAAAATATTGAAAAGTCATTGTAAATTCTTTTATTCCAATTTCATAGTTTTGTAGCAAACTGATAGAAGACACTTAAAACACACCCTCCAAGTTTTTAAGTGTTCTAATATTAGAAGGATTATTTTCTAGAATTTCACTCACACACCTTCAGGAGGCACTGAAGACACTTCAGAGGAATCCTCAGTCTGATGATAAAGGACGACATTTTTCAGATTAATTTGGCCCATATCAACCATCCAACTGGAGGAGAGCAACTACTTTTCACACCGGAAGGTTACATGTTTTACTACTTTGCACAATAACCGAATGAGAGACACACCAAAATTAGAGGATTTTACTTTTCTCAGACTAGCTATTTAAGAAAATAGTTAGACCCAATTCAATATGGAAAAATGTGCAAAAATGCATACTTTTAAAGGGACTGTTTGTAACTTCTTACACGTATAAATCATTGCAAACTACACGGAAGCACCAAAACCGCAAAAGTTCTATCTAGTGAAACCCGTCTGTTAAACAGTGTTGGCCGCGGTCGGAGGACGCGGGGGAGACCGTAGCTTTGGTCTCCAGGACCGGAGTCTCTGCTGTACTCTGCTCCTCTGCTCCTCTGCTCCTCTGCCTGCTTGCCTTCACTCACACACCGCGCTCGTTCTCGCTCTTTCGCTCCACTCTCACGTGCATGCGGGCACACTCCACACTGCAAAATAGTTAGTTTAGCTCTGAGAATATCTAGTGAATGTACAGTGGACTTTTGTGCAGAAATAAATGCTGCAGCTCCTCCAGACCAACAGAGGTTTCCCGTGTCTTGTGAAGTGACGGGGCTCCGCAGAGAGAAACATTATCGTCTCCGACCAAAACTCCGATGTCTCCCCTGTTCCCTTCGGCCGCGGTCGGGAGGCTGAGGCAGGAAAAGCCAACACTAGGATCAGCATTGATTCATGGAGAGACCTTCGTCTGGTCAGCTAACATTACTGCCAAGCAGCTGATATGTAGAGTGATATTGTGCTTTTAGCTGACGTTTGTCGCCTCACTGTTTTGAGCGATGCTCGTTCATGTCTATGTAGAGCGAGCGCGAGCACGAGCAACAGAACGCTGACTTTCGTTGACTTAACGGCCACAGGTGGCGCTGTTAACAAGCAATTTCTGATTCTTACAAACAGTCCCTTTAATAATAATGACAGTAATTGTTTTCATGGCACTTTTTAATTTCTGTGTGGAGCTGAATGGTCCTCCCTCCAGTGGGTTGTGCTCTAATAGTCCTACTGTATTTACAGTAAGACTTACCTGATGTTGAGGTCAAATCAGAGTGTGGAGACATAGAAAAAAGCCCCAAATCCTTTGTGTGGCAGTAGCTGTGAATATCTGTCTTGTCGTTATAAACTTTTTATTTATTAATTTTTTCTTTTCAACATATCTGATGTTACTGCACTGTAATGTCAACACAGTCTCACGGCAGTTCGTAAAACAGTCATGAAATTGTATCTATTTGATTCATGTACATAGACGACCTGTTTTTTCGTGACGCTCAGCACGACTTTCAACAACGTATTTTTCATGCGTTTTCCTACAAATGTCCAGCAACGCGTGACGCACGTGTCAATTTCCACTCCAGTCATTTCAAAATAAAACTACTTAGTTAGGTTCAGGAATAGATTGACCCGGTTAGGCTTAGGCAACAAAACTTCTTAGTTAGCGTTATGAAAAGATCGCGGTTTGGGTTAAAATAACTCTGGAAGTGCCGTAACTTAAGTACGGAAGTTACGTGACAAATACATCAACTTTGACTTGTGGTTTCACACGGGACACGAACATCGGTCTCCTGGGCGAAAGTCCTGTGTTTTTTGACCCAACCCATCGTCCCTGACCTCCTCCCTATACGGCGTTCACTGCTCTCTGTACTTCCCAGTTCACAATTACGTGGATCACACAAATTGATTTTGTGCTGACCATCACGAAAAAAATGTGAAATTCGTGTCTATGTACACAAATCAATACATTACATTTCATGACTATTTCACGAACTGCAGTGCGACCGGGCTGGTAATCTACACACCAACGATTTGTTACGTTGACATTTATGCTGCTCTGTGTGGAGACAGCAACACTAATAATGACCGTCCATCTACACAAGGTGAATTTGTGCTTGAGTCAATAACAACCAAAGTCTCCCATAGAACAGATAGAGCAGGCTGTCCATATCTGGTGGTGACAAACACCAGCATAAACCTGCTACTCTGCCCTGAACTCATAATGCGCACCACCAGTACAATCAAATTGCTTTAAGAATATTACCAGTCTTGCCTACTGTATCTAACATATTTGATGAGTAGCTATGTCACCTGCACTAGTATTACACTCCTTTAACTATTAGTGTGATGCCCTACAGACAATATGAGAACTAAAAACTAGCGTTGACAGATTAACAGGAAATTCTGGTTTCCACATAATCATTAAGCTATCTTTACGGCTACACCTCCTCCATTCAAAGCTTCATGTTAGCTGGGAGTTGCTATGCTGCCAGGAGCTTAGTCATTAAAACTTATTACACTCTGCTTGTATATTTAAGACACATCACTGGCCAATGAAACAATCGGCCAGTTAGCTGCAGCGCCAATGTGGGATGTTACTTTTATATTTTAGCAATAACATTGAAAACACACATTGAAAGCGGCCTTCGCCAATAGCTAGTGCAGATGGTCACACATTTAGTCGATCCTGACACTTGCTGATGCTAATTACTCCACATCCTGAAAATCCCAGTCGTCTGTTCCAATCCTAAACAATGCCCAAAAAAGTGCAGAAGCCATTTTTCTTTTGTATTTTGGCACAATCAGTATATAGCACCACCAAAGTTCTGCCAAGCAGTCTGCTTGGAGAGAAATCCTGTATGTTGAAGCATATTCATAAAAACATGAAAGTCACACTGGCATTTTAGCACCAGCTGGAGAAATAAGATTATCCTATCAGCAGTGTACAGAGTTTTTCCTGCCCCGCTATGCTGCCAGTCCCTCTGGACCGCGATGCTAGAGAGAGCTCTTCGGCGAAGAGAGGAAGCAGAGTTAGCCACGGGGGCGATGGAGCAAATCTATTCTGGCCTTTCAGAGATACAGTTGTTCAAACTAATCTCACTTTCCACTTTTGTGAAAAGCTATGGCTTATCATTTGGTAACGAAGGCAGGGGATTGTTGCATTCTTTTGTTTCCCGTTTCTTTTTTCAGCTGTGCTCATCCCATGATTTATTGCTACTCTTGTGTCGTCGCTGAACTAGACTTTGTGTTTGCAAACACATTTTGTGCTTTGTTTTGACCTTCTTACCAGATGGGTGGTTTTTACGACATTAAGGACAGTAGAATAAGAGCCACATGTTACAACTAATTACACAAATTGTGTGAAAAACTAGTACACGAATCCTTTAATTGATAATCTATCTGGATTGTCCTGATGCAGTAATTCCAATTGATCTAGTACTCCAGAGAGAATAAAACAAATGCTAACAGCTCCTGTTGTATCTCAGGTCTGATTATCTGGTGGGGTTGATGCATTTTCTGACTTTTCAAGAATATTCTACTGAAGTTAGACTCGAGAAAACAACACATTTCGCTCTCTAACAAAGATCACAATTACAACTGTTCTCTGTGGAAGGTTTTTTTTTCTGCCACCTGTAACTTTAAAGCGCATGTGTCTAAAGACTATCAGTCTTCAGTTCACATAGTAGAAACAATACACAACAAGTGCTCAAAAGACTCAGAGATCACATACTCTCACACACAGAAACAAAATAGCAAAAGAACTCAATTCAATGGTTTCCTTTTTGTTGCGCAGGCTCATGTACCGTTGGCCTCAGGTGAAACGAGGCTTTAGAGCGAAGTCCTTTCCTCGTGTAGTTCTACTAATAAGCACCAGTAGAATTCAACTGGTCCTGCACCCCCACTGCCACTCCCACTCCTCAATCCCTCAGGGTAGCAGTCATTAACTGGTGGCAGTCTAGATCCCCTCGCAGCTCCAGCGGGCCCGGCAGCCTCATGCCCGTCTTCTGATCCACACACCAGCACTTTCCCCGCTGGCCGTCACGTGCAGGATGACACTGTGGCCAGAGAAGATATATAGAATATTCTAGTTACATATAACAAATTCTTCAACTACAGGTTCAAATATTAAAGCTGATCTGTTTATATGTTATTATTTATTACACGGCTGTGTTGAATACTTGATTCTGATTGGTCAATCACAGCGTTTTAAGGACTGTTATTTCTTTATAGCAGACCGTTGCTATGTATAGCAGACCGTTGCTATGTGTAGCAGACTGTTGCTATGTATAACAGACCGTTGCTATGTATAACAGACCGTTGCTATGTATAGCAGACCGTTGCTATGTATAACAGACCGTTGCTATGTATAGCAGACCGTTGATATGTATAACAGACCGCTGCTATGCATAGCAGACCGTTGCTATGTATAACAGACCGTTGCTATATATAACAGACCGTTGCTATGGGCGTAGTACTGATGTCGGACTCTGGCGGACCGTTTTTGTGTCAAAATATAGATTTTTTTCAGTAAGTAGCCGTGTAATAAGCGGGATAATGTACAGCTATCGGGTCGTTGTTGTGAAAAGAAACCCCTTCAGGGCGATGAGAGACGCCTCCGCTTCGCGTCGGGGTGCAGGTGCGGCATCGCCCTGTCGAGGATTCTTTCACAACAATGACCGGCTCGCTGTACATTATCCCTTACTTATTAACTAGGGCTGTCACAAGATTAAAATATTTAATTGTGATTATCACAAATTAATCAAACATCTTTTATCTGGTCAAAATGTACCTTAAGGACAAATATGCTACTTTATGCAAATGTATGTATATATTTTAGGGCTGTCCCGAATAAAGTTTTTTGGGCTTCAAAGCCTTGGTGAGAAATATTAGAAGGTAATTGAAGCTTTGGGACAGTGCCGCTGCCGCACTACTGTACACACAAGCACCGATACACATAACAAACAGCGATATCCCTCTGAAAATAACTCATAATAATTCATTTTGAATATGAATAATGAAAAATATGAAATTTAAAAATAACTAAAAATGAAGCTTTCGAATACTGATTTCGAGGTCAATTACCATGACAATAGTCAAAGCTTCGAAGCAATTGGGTAAGCCCTAATATATTTATTATTTGAAATCAATTAACAACATAAAACATAGACAAGATAACATAAGATATTCCTTTGTTAGTCCCACAGTGGCATCATATGAAATTAAAAAACCTAATGAATCCATCGGTACCAACCATGTCATACTAGCTGGTCGTGAAGAAGGCTAAATAATGCTCCAAACTTGTGCTAAATTTTGGCGAAGAAAAAAACTGTCACGGCCATTTTCAAAGGCGTCCCTTGACCTCTGACCTCCAGATATGTGAATGAAAATGGGTTCTATGGGTACCCACGAGTCTCCCCTTTACAGACATGCCCACTTTATGATAATCACATGCAGTTTGGGGTAAGTCATAGTCAAGTCAGCACACTGACACACTGACAGCTGTTGTTGCCTGTTGGGCTGCAGTTTGCCATGTTATGATTTGAGCATATCTTTTATGCTAAATGCAGTACCTGTGAGGGTTTCTGGAATATATCTGTCACTGTTTTGTGTTGTTAATTGATTTACAATAATATACAGTATATACATATATATACATTTGCATAAAGCAGCATATTTGCCAACATGTTGAAAAGAGTATTACATACTTGACAAATCTCCTTGTAAGGTACATTTTGAACAGATAAAAAATGTGTGATTAATTTGCGATTAATCGTGATTAAATATTTTAATTGATTGACAGCCCTTATATATTTATTATTGGAAATCAATGAACAAAAGCATCACATAGCATCACACCGGAAAAGGGGCGAATATTTGCGTTAACTTTGAAATTATTAAAACATAATGAATTATTAAACATTAACAATGGATTAAAGTACCAAGTGTAATGTGAAAGTTGTTGCTCATAATGATAAACCCACAGACACTTATCACGCGACTCTGCAGTTCCCCCTAAGCTTCACTGGGCTTTATAGCATTTGTTTTAATTAATATTTTGGTTTTACTGCTCACCACTTTACAGTTTTGGTTCGCTCTCGCCGTTCTCATCAGCATATTTAAAATAAAAGCCCAGTACATGTCTGTCTGTCTGTCCAGCACCAACGTTAGCGACTAGCTGGTGAACACAGTGCAGCATTTGACAACCAAAGAGATATTTCCCTCAGCAGTTGGTGGAGAGCAAAACCGAGCTAAAATAGAGTGAATATCGGCCACGTGAACACAAACACGACTCCCATTGAATGCTAATGTCGCTCCGTCTCTGCTGGATGTGTAAAAAGTAGGGATGCTAATTTTGAAAAAATGTCTTAACCGATAACCGACCCTCGCTAACCGATTATTAACCGATAACCGGTGTACCAACTGCAGGAGCACAACAGATATTGGTTGACGGGAGTCCCCAGTTCACCGTCTGGGAGCGTTAACTTAGCAGCTACGATGCTGCGTGTAGTGTCGCGGACATGCAGCCACTTTCCCAGTGAGTCTCCACCGCACATTTAGTTTAGTTTAGCAGGTTGTCAGCTGTGTGTCTGCCCGGCGTAACTTTACTGAGTGTCCAACAAACAGTGTGTGTATTTGTGCTACGTTAGCAGCTCTAGCATTGCCGGAGGCTTCGTGTTCGCCGCCGCACACGTAGTCTGAGTAACTTTAGTGAGTTTCCAACAGACCGTGTGTGTGTGTTGGCGGTGAGTGTGAGGTTGTTGGTGGAGTTCTAGTTGTGAACGTAGGTGTAGCAGTGTGTGGACAGTTTATTTGTCGGTGAATAAATGCTACCAAACTACAACTACAACTCTCGCAGAGACCGGAGCCGACTTCCTGTATCCTGCAACTCCGGCTCCGCCTCTTAAGGTGGACTGTTAAGGTGGACCACCTTTCTCCCTAAAGTAACGAGCCGCTCCTCTGAGCCACTCAGCTTTTGAGTTAATTATTAACATTTCTTTTAACCGTTTTAACCGATAGCGTTAATCGGTTTAAATGCTTAATGTCGGTTAACGGTTAAACGGTTAATTATGGACATCCCTGGTAAAAAGGCAACTGCGGTTAAGGTGATAATTTGTTTGTGTTTGTGTTTACTGCTTGTTGTGCCGCCCCCAAGAATCAATTAATGCAGGTTTTTATCAAACTGAGCACTAGGTAAGAGGTTACAGACTAGTTTGTTTATCTTGAAAGAGCAGTCAGTGCTCTGTTGGCGGGGCCATAATCCTCTAAGATGACATCAGACCTGCAGCTTTTAAGCTTTTAAAGATGTTTTCATTGTTTTCTGCATAAATGGTCAGAGTTTCTGCAGTGAGTTACAGTTTCAAAAAAGCCCCCAAGACCAGTTAACAATCTGAGAGCAACCCTGCCATGAAATGACTGCCAGTTGTCCCTCATGACCTGTGCTTTACTTCCCAATAGGGTTTATCACAGTGCAGTTTTAGTTAAACAGTAAACAGATGCCTGTGAATCTGAGCAGACAGAGATACTTTAACCATGTTACACAATCAACAGAACGCAGACTCTTGATGGCCGGTGCCTCAGCAGAGCTTTCCTTTTATCACTCACTCTGCGTCTGCTGCTTTGATTGCATATACAAGTCACAGCAGTCTTATCTGTGTTTTCATGTTCTCTGATTCACTCACTCTTATCTGCATAGTTGCCCAATCTTGCAAAGGTGGAGTAACAAAAAAGCAACTGCATCCAAAAGCTAATTGCATCCATCACAGCAATAAAGTGATTATTGTTAACGGTTTAGTGGAAACCATTTTACACACATACTCAACTCTTGATTCCTGAAAGAGAAATCACTTTTCATGTGAGCTTAGAAAAATAAGGATTTGGCATTACCAACGGCAGTCTGCTTGGAAACACTTTTGTGTTGATCTTGAACTAGTAAGAGACAATATTTCATCGGCTGCAGGCCTGTTTTGTGTTTTGGCCCGCAGATCGCTGATGCGGTTTGAAAGGAACTGTTTGAAGTATTAAGATAGGCATTTTTATTTGTATTGGCTTAATAATAGAGATTTACAGTTCACCAGTACACACGGCCAAATAGCGGTCTGCTCAGTAACTCAGTAAAGTTCATAACGAGCGTGTGCTTGAAATCACAGACCTGTTTGGCGTGGAAATCTCCGTTCTTGTCACAGTTGGGTATGGGGATCGTGAAGAGATCATCATGTGTGCGGCTATTTGACGCCAACCTGTCCAGCGCTCTCTGTAGCTCAGCACGACATGGAGCCTGCGGGAGAAATCAGTTTTCATTTGATGTTTATACACATCAGGAGAGTTCCAGATGTAGATATGTGTAGACATTTGCAATGGTGCAAGAGAAACTGCTGTGTATAAAGGAATGCCAAATTATTAGAGATGCCCCGATCATGTTTTTTGGCACCAATACGATTGCAGATCGTCGATGAGCCGTATCAGCCGATACATGGCCGAAACCAATCAGGTTTTTTTTTTTTGTTTTGTTTTGTTATGGCAGCTGGTATACAAGGCTCCAGACTGTTCACCATCACCTCCCGAAAAATAATTTCAACTGTGCCGAAGTCAGTGTAAACTGTCAAAAATTCTAAATGTTATTACTCTGTTATTGTCATATATACTGGATAATAGCAAAAAATTGCACAATTCAAATGATTCTGAAAAAAATTATTGCACATTGTCATGGCATTAGTAGTTTTAATTATATATTATAAGCTGCTTATGTTAGTGTTCAGAAGTTAAACAGGTCAAAAGTCTCTCTCTGATATCTATATTGCAGTGAAAACATCTCCTTCAAACAACTTTATTTATTCAAGTTTCTCAAAAAAAAACTGAATTTTACAACATCACATTTGAACACAACATGATAACGTTAGAATTTGCCTTCGCCCTAATACTCATTTTGACTGAATATACCTTGAATGCATCTTAATATAACTCAATGGGACCTCCACTGTCGTTGCTGCACTGCCCACCAGCTGCTAGCAGCTAACGTCAACTTGCTCTCCTCCTACCAATTATCTGTCTCACACACCTGTCTCCACGCCGCCGACATGTTTTGTTTTGTTTTAGTAGCGTGTCGCGCCTGAGCAACCGCATGCTGCAACTGGCAACTAGAAAGCATTGATGCCGATCTCCCGATTGCATATTTTTACTGAATATCGGCTAACAGTCGGCAGTCGATCAATTGGGGCATCCCTCCAAATTATTATCTCTGGTTTTCAGAAGAAAATAATGAGAATGTTTACTGTAGGTAAAATCTAAAAATCAACCACCATAAATTAAAGCTGCAGTTGGTAACTTTTATAAAAATAACTTTTTATCATATTTGCTCAAACTGTCACTATATCCTAACAGTAGCACATGAGACAGATAATCTGTGATAAATAGTGCTCCTAATGACATTTGCAAGATTCCACCGCGCCCGAAGGAAAACTACCAATGTCACTGTCAAACTAGTGAACTGTGAAAGAAACCCCTTCAGGGCATTGAGAGACCCCTCCGCTTCGCACCGCAGCATCACCCTGTCGGGGATTCTTTCACAACAATGACCGGCTCGCTGTACATTATCCCTTAGTTACGTAACAAACTTACCTATTTGAACCCAAACCATGATCTTTTCCTAAACCTAACCTAAGTAGTTTTGTTGCCTAAAGCTATCACAGGACAAACACAGGACTTTCATCGAGGAGACCACTGTCCATGTCTTGTGTGAAACCAAAACTTAATGTTGACTTATTTTAAGTTACGTAACTTACTTATGTAACGTACTTAATTTACGGGACGTATGTAACATAGTTGCGTCACGTACATGACGTAGTTAACATACTTAGATTAAGTTACGTAACAAACATACTTATTATACCCCCGCGACAACGTAGTCAGGGGTATATAGCGCTCCGCGTGTCCGTCCTTCCGTCCGTTTGAGTGTCACACTTTCGTTTCCGGAGCAGAACTCAGAAACTATTTAACTTAGGAACTTCAAATTTGGTATGATGGTTGACAGTGTGGTGTAGTTGTGCCTTCTGGGGGTTAGAAGTTCAGGGTGCACCAAATCTTTTGAAATTTTGGCCAAAAACTGTTTTGTTTTTTTTTACTTCAATTTTGTTTCCGGAGTAGAACTTGTTCCATTAGTTCCAAAAGGGCTCAACCTTTGGCCCTACTTTAGTAAGGGTCAAGCAGTGAGCGGGGGTATGTGAGCCATACTCACTTTTACCTTGTTTTAACCCAAACCATGATCATTTCCTAAACCTAACCAAGTACTTTTGTTGCCTAGAGCTATCATAGTTAAATTACATCACATATGTACCATATGTACCACGTATTGAAGTCTATTGGATTACCCTGCACATAGAGAAATGACGCTAAAGGGGTACCCAGTGCGTTGAAAAGTGTTGTGAGTTTGTGCACCCTTACATCGTTTGTTTGTGTCGATGTATCTGCAAATAGTGCTGAGAGTCGGTGTGACGGAGTAGCCGTCACTGACTGTGGGCAGCGCACACACATCACCTCAGGCCACACAGACCAACATTTCTCCGCTGCGCCGCAGGCACACACACACACGCCAAACATTTCTCCGCTCCCTTCCTGGTTCACTTCATAGTTAAAACACATCGCGACATTATTCTCACTCACCAGCTGCTGAAACGCTGCCTGTCCATCCTGTCATGTCCCATTCATGGGTTTGATGAGCGAAACAGGGCCGTAACAAATCCCCCCGTTAAAAAGGGTGCTCTCGCGCATTTTTGAGATCATGTGATCAGCATAAATATGTTTATTATTTTGAATTGTGATTTTGTTGCAAATTCACTTGTTTTGGTTGGGGGGGGAATGTTTAGACAGAGGTATATAATTTATATGTAAAATATGCCTAGGTTAAAGGGACTATAAATATCTTCTATGATGAAGAATGTTGTTAATTGTTATTTTTCTATGTAAGTAATACGCCCAGGGGAGGGGCTATTGGTTTAAAAAGGGGGTCATCTTGGCCAGCTGAAGTCAGTCTGATCTTAAGTGGTTACAGAGAAGGTAATACTCAGGAAGGTAACATATAGATTGCATTTTTGGATTGTTTTTGCCTGTTCTGAAAGAGAAGCATGGAGTTAATGAGGAACTCGATTTTCAGTACTATTTTATGTTTTGTACAGAGCTTATTTTAAATTTTTTCACTTTTTGTAAATATTAAGCACTAATTGCACTTTGGGAGGCCGGCATAATAAAAGGGATTAATACAAAGTTTTCCGACTACGCCAGTGTTTTTCATGTTGTACGGAGTTTTGAAATAGAACCCCGCGACAGTCGGCTGCATTGAATTCACAAGCCAACTAATGACGATGTGAATGCATCATTCTGACAGATTTCTGAATCAATCGGCACAGACAATACCCGCGAAGTCTTTAAAAATTCTAAATGTGGGAGACTGTGGCATCACTGTGCATTTAGACATTTCTGTGTTAAATGAAAGTACTAGAGTGTGGTAAAAACCAGCCTGTTACTGATTAATGGGGATGTTATGATCATGCTTTTGCCAATGTTTAAACAGCAAATTGCATGTTGATGTCAATGTGCACCTGTACTTTATTTCGCAAGACCGCAATTAAATTTTATGGTCTGTAAATAACTAATTTCTCATTTACAACCTGACTGTTACGCTTGTGGCTTTGGAGCTGTAAAGCCTTAATGTAAAACACCTGCTGAGGGCCGAGGCATGTGCTGCAGAGGGGGATTGCCTGTGTTTGTCGTTTTCCGTGAAACTGATAAAGATGTCAAAAGATCGTTTCTCTCACCAGCGCCGCCTTGGTCTCCTCCCTGGCGGTGTTGCTTCTCTGATTTGTGGATTTTGGAGGGTGTCGGGCCAGGGTCTTCTGTATGCAGCGCTTGTCCTGTGGACTGCACCGGATATTGCTGTTGTTCGGGTGTTCAGGGATGATCTCATCCTGCCTCTCCATTGCTAAAGGACAAGGAAAAATCCTTCAGTTCAACAACAAAAAGGACATTGCACTGTCATGGACTATTACATAAACAGTTTGTCAAAAACATTTGCAGGGCTTTTGTTGTAGGATTGTCAGTGCAACATATGACGTTTTAAAGGTCCCATATCGTGCTCATTTTCATGTTCATACTTGTAGTTTGTGTTTCTACTAGAACATGTTTACATGCTGTAATGTTAAAAACAAAACTTAATTTTCCTCATAATGTCTGCCTGAATATACCTGTATTTACTCTTTGTCTTAAACGCTCCGTTTTCCGTTTTAGTGCTTTTCAACGGAATTGCGTTGCCAGGCAACAGTTTGGGTCCATGTTTACTTCCTGTCAGCTGATGTTTTTTAAATACTGTACACTGCAACAGGAAGTAAACTGGGACACATTTAGAATGTTTATGTTTAAAATTGTTTAATGATTTAAAAATTGTATATTTGTGACATCACAAATGGACAGAAATCCTAACGGCTTGTTTCAAACACACAATTTCTTAATATGGGCTGTGTGTATTTCTCTGTATAGTGAGTGTTTTGAAAGTTTAACAGTATTTATATAGCACTTAAACCTGCTATATAATATAAAAGGCATGAAAATCTCCCTTTTTACAATATGGGACCTTTAATGATATGAGCATACTTAAGGGCAACATCCATTTATTTAATTATTCACTTTGGTGTCAGATATAGAGCGGGAGCTGTTCTACTTTTCCCCCTTGTCCTTCTACATAACATCCCATACAGCTGAACATGGTGAGATGTAGGCTAAAAATGAGGCCAGGTTAACCTCAAGGACACAGATCCGTGTTCCCGCTCTGGGAGGTAATCTCTACTTCGGTTCTCGCCCTGGTACTCAACTGCTGCACCGCGGCCATGCCACGAGCTCTGAGGCTTTTTTAAACGATGCCACCCCTGTTCTGCCACCCCCTCTGTACATTGTGGTCTGTGCCACATTCACCTTCGCATCCCTATGATCCTGCAGTTCTGCGGCCCTGCAGGCAGCCAGCTGCTTCCTCAGGAAATGCCCCCCCCTTCCCTCTTCATCCTCCACCCCTCCACAACAACCTCAGTCTGTGCCAGATGGAGGTTGTTAGAAGGTATTTGCACTGTCACAAGTGGGCACAACTGTGTGTGAACTGGTTGGGCGGCTGGGGGGCACAAGATGGGCAAAATGAGGGATAAAGGGTGTGCGTGCCTTTCTGCGTGCACATGCATGCTGCTTTTCACCTGTGGCTTGTAAGACTTGGCAGAGTTTATGCTTTCTGCTCATAACCCATGGCATTTTACAGATTGGCACCAGAATCAAAGCACTGCAGTTTCACCATTTTGAAGCTGTTCTCCTGCTCTGATCATTGAACCAGATCTGAGCTCTGGTTAATATCTAAGGCCACTGCCAGGCATTCACTTAATTGCTGTTGGCAAAGAGACAATGAAGGTGGCTCAGTAGCCTCCTTAATCTTGTGCAATGTGCAGCCTTTTCTCAGGTCTACAATGCACGAAGGCTCACACACACACACAATCAAAACCAGTACGAACTTTTCTTTGCACTAGCCAGTTCTGGCCCCGCTGCATTCAGGATATAGATCCTGTTTTTTTCTCACAACTTGGCGACAACAGTTGGACGGTGACCGTGTTTCTCTAAACTTCATAGACAGTCTTCTTGCTTGGCTTGGCTTCTCTGGGGGGGGGGGGGGGGGGGGGGGGAGTGTCTCTTGGCTGTTTGTATTTTTAGTCTTGTTGCTGTTAAGGCATGCTCATCAGCACTTTCTTCCACAAGAGCCAACAGGGTTTCAGCTGTTTCCTTTGTTCCAAGTTGTTCTTTCTCCTCTTTTGCCAGTTCACACTTTTCCGATTCCACACTCTTTCGCAGGGCGAGCCAAAGTGATTTAGAAGTGGGTCAGGGGTGGCATGTCCTGTTTGCTACCACTGCTGTTTTCTACAGAGGAAGTCGCCACTTCTCTCTGTGGTTTTATTTGATTTGGATCAGCAGCATATAATTCCTGCAGTGCATTATCAGCCCCAGAGCCAACACATCGCAGTGCATTGCCAGTCACAGGTGCACAGCAAAGATAAAGAAAGATCTTGAGCAAACACATAATCATTGCTCGCTCTATCTAGTTAAATATTTGTTGTCATATATCCGCACTTGCAAATGTATTTGTCACGCTGGCCACCAGGTGTGTGAGCATCATTCATGATGGGATAGAGAGAGCAGATGAACACATTTTCCTTCCATCACTTTACAAGTTCATCGCAGTTACTGTACATAATTTAATCTAAATTATGTTCAAGTTCATGCCACGTCTTCTGTTTATATATTTGTCTTCTCTTTGCTGTCCGCAGAACAATGACATATGGAACTAAAGGGGTCGTCAGATTTCAAATTCCACTGTTTGTGGCCATAAAGCTGAACTTGTAAACCTCAGAGACAAATATCCTCCTTAAATAAATATTTAGCTACGCTCAGCGAGATTGGCAGAGTACTTTCCAATGGTTTATACTTCCACTAGCTTAGATGTTGGATCTAAGCCAAAAGAGAGTCCACTATGTCAGACATTTGTACAAAAACCTTGAGATGCACCCTTTTAAAAAATAACAACTTAATTTGTGCTCTGTTTAATAAAAATACACCGAGAATAGTTACAGGGCGCTCATGAAGTGAGGTAGGTAGGTAACGTAAAGGATTACTATAAAAGAAGATCCTTTTTTTGCTGAACTCTAGTGGTTTAACTTCTCATTTTGCCACAGTGATGTAGGAATGTACTTCAAGGCGTGTCGGTCCGCCCTGACATCACTGTTGGGTGTTCTTACAGGTGCAACTGGTGAAGTTATAGGTAGGGCTGTACCAAATGTCCTTTTTTACATTCTATTGAGGTTTTCAAATGAGGCTTTGACTGTCTGTCATCATATTTTATGATGTCATCACCCTAAAAAAAAGGAACAAATTTGATTTTGTGTTATTGTGGTTATATAAATGTAATTTATGGTGCTGTTAGTTGGCTGCTAGACCGCCCCCGTTAATACAAACCATGCTTCCCTTTGTGTGCGACAAGCCAGAGAGCAAATGTTTTTGAAAGGCTCAATGCCAACAAATATGGACTGAAGCAGATTATCTTTTCAATATTTTGATTTTTGGACATTACAATGCTCTGGAGTTATTGGAAATGTTTAGCCACCACTGGAATATAATTTTTACTAAGGCTATTAATCAATTCAAATATTTAATCTTGATTAATCGCAAATGAATCACACATTTTTTTATCTGTTCAAAATGTACCTTAAAAGGAGATTTGTCAGGTATTTAATACTCTTATTAATATGGGAGTGGACAAATATGCTGCTTTATGCAAATGTATGTATATATTTATTATTGTAAATCAATTAACAACACAAAACAATGACAGATATTGTCCAGAAACCCTCACAGGTACTGCATTTAGCATAAAAAATGTGTGTCAGTGTACTGACTTGACTTGCCCCAAACTGTATGTGATTATCATAAACTGGGCATATCTGTAAAGGGGAGACTCGTGGGTACCCATAGAACCCATTTTCATTCACATATCTGGAGGTCAGTGGACAAGGGATCCCTTTGAAAATGGCCATGCCAGTTTTTCCTCGCCAAAAGTTAGCATAAGTTTGGAGCGTTATTTAGCCTCCTTTGCGACAAGCTAGTATGACATGGTTGCTATCAATGGATTCTTTAGGTTTAGTCCTAGTTCGATATGATGCCAGTATTTTCACTCTAGCCCGCTACACCTAAAAATCGTAAGTTGCGAAAATGTGTTAAAGAAATTAGTGGCATTAAAACGAAGTAAGGGTACAGCGAGCCGGTCATTGTTGTGAAAGATTCCCCAACAGGGCGATGCTGACGCGAAGTGGAGGCGTCTCTCATCGCCCTGAAGGGGATTCTTTCACAACAATGACCGTTTGAAACAAGCCGTCAGGATCTCTGTCCATTTGTGATGTCACAAATATACAATATTTAGATCATTACACGGTTTTAAACATAAACATTCTAAATGTATCCCAGTTTATTTCCTGTTGCAGTGCATGTGAATGACATCAGCTGACAGGAAGTAAACATGGACCCAAGCCCCTGCCTAGCAACGCAATTCCATTGAAATGTGCTAAAACGGAGCGTTTCAGACAGAGGGTGAATACAGGTATATTCAGGCAGACAGTATGAGGAAAATAAAGTTTTTTTTTACATTACAGCATGTAAACATGTTCTAGTATAAACACAAATACAAGTATTAACCTGAAAATGAGCACGATATTGGACCTTTAAGTGCAATGGAGAGCTACTGCTCAGTGCATTACTGAGGCCTTTGCCTTAGTCACGGTCATTCCTGTTCTGCCACCTTATTCATTTATATTTTACAAACATTGGGATTAGTCGGATTTTAACAAAATATCTTGCCTAGAGTGGCTTAAAGTGTGAATTTCGCAGAAAACATTGTGTGTCGTATTGTGGTTCTCCACTAGATAGAATAGATTATACTATATTGACAGCAACTAATCTCCTGAAAAATGAATACTCTTTGGGGAGAGAACCCCTCCAAAAATGTTGCTTAACACATTGATAAGTGTTTTTTTCAACAGTTTCTGGCAGCGACCTCAAAAGCCAACTAGGCGTACAACCAAAAAACTGTTCGGTTCAGTCAACACGGGATCCTGGTTTCCAGGTAGAAGCTTTCTTTGAATCAGTTAATCATCAGAGTTGATGTCTAGTGCAGTTGGTTCAGAACGCTGTTAAAGACTACCAGCATGTGCTGTGAGAAGGCCAGTGGAAATTTTGAAATAGTGTCTTTTGTCAAAGGAAAGATAGAAAGTTAAATCCGCACTGAATCACAAAGACGACCTTTGTGAAAAAGTAAGGCTGCTGCTACACTGTCTGATGCTGCTTTGGCCACTTCCAATTCAACTGATGTTAAAGCAGACATCCAGAGGTATGACACGTCTGAGTCTGAATCCAAAGAGAGCAGACCAGCAGCAGTTTGCTGTCCTGTTTGATTTAGTCTTTATTTACCCTTTAAGGAGCAGAAAATCATTAGGAGCAACCCATCTGAAAGGATTCAAAGATGCATACTTTCAATCCTAAATTGCAATAATCTCACAGGTTTTATAGATTATATTTAGGAGAATATTCTGTTGAACTTTGCCGCTGTAGAACGAAGTTCACAGAAACTGAAGCCACAACATAAAACCACATTCAGCTTAGCAGTTTGTGAACTCTCTCTAATAAGACAGATATAACGCGCACACACACACACACACACACACACAAAGGTTTGGATCAGAGAGAAAAAAATATGAATAAAGGATAGAGCAGAAACTCTTCCAGATGGATCATCATCAGAATAAACATTCTTCAATCTTTTGGATCAAAACATTGTGCTGCATGATGAAAATAAAACATGTTTTGGGGGAACTTTAGTGCAATGTGAGGTTTTCCCCACATTCACTGCCTCCTCTGAGATTCACATGTTTCTTCTGTTTTCAGGAAGCAATCCTATTTTACAATCTAGATGTCACTTATGTAACAACAGAACTGAACTGAGTTATTATAGTCATCTTTAGCCTCCATAGGCTGGACTCCATCACTACTTGTTTTGTAGATTGATTTTTGCAAGCAGATAAACTCAGTGAGCCATCCGTCACTTGTTGATGCACCGATACTACTACTACATGTGATGAATAGATCTATGAATAGAGAGAAAGCTGCAGCTGCACTGAATTAGGTCAAACTATTTTGAGTTACATCATTAACTTAACTTTGAGTAGATTTCTCATATTTCAATATATGTACAGAATCAGGATGTTGAGTGGAATTATTAATACTACATCATTTCTATCGGCCAGTGAAGGGGCACACTACCTGCAACATCAGTAACAAATTAGGGCTGTCAATCGATTAAAATATTTAATCACGATTAATCGCATGATAGTCCAGAGTTAATCGCGATTCATTTTTTTATCTGTTCAAAATGTACCTTAAAGGGAGATTTGTGTTTTTAGTATTTAATAGTCTTATCAACATGGGAGTGGGTAAATATGCTGTTTTATGCAAATGTATGTATATATTTATTACTGGAAATAAATTAACAACACAAAATAATGACAAATATTGTCCAGAAACCCTCACAGGTACTGCATTTAGCATAAAACAATGTGCTCAAATCATAACATGGCAAACTGCAGCCCAACAGGCAACAACAGCTGTCAGTGTGTCAGTGTGCTGACTTGACTATGACTTGCCCCCAAAACTGCATGTGATTATCATAAAGTGGGCATGTCTGTAAAGGGGAGACTTGTGAGTACCCACAGAACTAGGGATGTTCATAATTAACCGTTTAACCGTTAACCGACATTAAGCATTTTAACCGATTAACGCTATCGGTTAAAACGGTTAAAAGAAATGTTAATAATTAACTCAAAAGCTGAGCGGCTCAGAGGAACGGCTCGTCACTTTAAGGAGAAAAGCTGGTCCACCTTAACAGCCCACCTTAAGAGGTGAAGCCGGAGTTGCAGGATACAGGAAGTTGGCTCTGGTCTCTGGCTCGCTTGAGCGGAGTGGAGGAGTTGTAGTTTCGTAGCATTTATTCACCGACAAATAAACTGTACACACACTGCTACACCTACGTTCACAGCTAGAACACCACCAACAACCTCACACTCACCACCAACACACACACACGGTCTGTTGGAAACTCACTAAAGTTACACAGACTACGTGTGCGGCGGCGAGCAAGAAGCCTCCGGCAATGTTAGAGCTGCTAACGTAGCACAAATACACTGACTGTTTGACACTTCCGCTGGGCAGACACACAGCTGACAACCTGCTAAACTAAACTAAATGTGCGGTGGAGACTTTTACTGGGAAAGTGGCTGCATGTCCGCGACACTACACGCAGCATCGTAGCTGCTAAGTTAACGCTCCCGGACGGTGAACTGGGGACTCCCTGTGTTCCTGCAGCTGGTACACCACTGCTTGCGGGGCACAAATCTTGTCGGTTAACAGTTAATAATCGGTTAACGAGGGTCGGTTATCGGTTAAGAACATTTTTCAAAATGAACATCCCAGTTTTCATTCACATATCCTGAGGTCAGAGGTCAAGGGACCCCTTTGAAAATGGCCATGCCAGCTTTTCCTCACCAAAATTTAGTGTAAGTTTGGAGCGTTATTTAACCTCCTTCTCTAATAAAAGAATATTTTTATTTTATCTTCTCGACAAGCTAGTATGACATGGTTCATATGATGCCAGTATCTTCACTTTAGCTTTAAAACTGAGCCCGCTACAACCTAAATATTGCAGGTTGCGTTAAAGAAATTAGTGGCGTTAAAACTGATTTTCATTAACGCGTTATTATCATGTTAACTTTGACAGCCCTATAACAAATACAATATTTCATCTTGGTGAAAGGCGTGAATTAACAGTAATGAACATTACTCAGAAGAAACACCTCATTAATAAAAAATCTGCATTCATCAAGATATTGACATGTAGATTGCTGCATTGTTTTTATTGCTGAATTAATAGGTTCACGTATGAAATCTCAGCTCTCGAGGATCGGCCGTCTTCCTCAGATTAGGCCTGTTTCACGGCAATGTCGGACTGTTTATGTATCTCTCAGCTCCAACACTAGAAGGGGGCTAATCACATTTACTCCAGCTGTACAAATGTGCTGCACAACCCAAAGAAAGCAAATACACAACATTAAGGGGACATCTGCTGAAAAAGGTTTTTTTTTTGGGGGGGGTGGGGGGGGGGGAATCCTCATATAGCACCCTGAAAATACACCCACATCTTTAACACAACTCCCAAAACGTGCCGAGGAGTCCTCGCTCGTAGGAGGAAGGAAAATGTAGGTTAGGCATGCTGCTTTCATAAAGACCCGCGTGCGTCACAGCAAATCGGGGCGTAGTTGGACAGAGTCCGGCTCCATCGACAGCTTCATTCATGCAACTCCTTCGGTGCCTGTAGGTGTAAGACTTTTCATATCTGACATCTGTATCGGTTTGTAAATAAAATCCGTTTCACTGTCAGAGGGAAGCGTTTGAATACGACACCAGGCAGACTCAGCAGGAATGCGGGAACAGACGCCAACGCACGCATGATGATTTATTCTAAGTATTAAGATAGAGAGGGTTTCTAAGAATGGGATATTAAGATGCACTAAAGCTGTATTAGACCGTGACACAAGATGCAGGGTAATGCTTGTTGTTGCTATGGAAATTGGGTTCAAGAATAGCCTTAGTTGGTCCATTTTTGAGAGAAATGCACTGTTTTGAACCAAAGAAAATGGACCGTAACTCTTGCAAGCCTGATAAATGAATTATCTTTACTTAGCTCCTTCTTTCACTGGTAGTAAGCAGTAAATCAAATGAAAATGAAGTGGCAATCATGAGGCAGCACAAATCTTCACAATACAAGTGTTCTGTTGCAGTATGCAGATGCAGAGAAGGCTGAACACCCTAAATTCCCTTCAGTCTGCCTCTACTAGTCCTTTTCATTAGGAATTCTCTCGCTTTTTAAAAACCCTCTTCTATTTTTATCTAGCATGTTCACTGTTGCTAGGAGTGGGGCAGTGTCAGACATGTATTCAGGAGATGCACCCCCTTGTTTAATAATGCATAAGTACGGTGAATGCGCCACAAAGGAAATCTCCTGCTTGTGACTGGAGTTGCTCCTCGCCTCTCCCCCCACGCCTTTTCTGATTGTCTCTTCGCTGCCACGGTTTACATAGAACATTCTTATACAGCGGATCTGAGCTGCTGCCCAGAAGAATTGATTTACAGTGTGATTTATTGGGCAGAGCTTCCCCGCTTTGTTATGACAGACTCCAGGGGTGAGAAGGAGTGTGGAGGCAAACAGAACTCAGCACTCAGATTACAGAACACCCAAAAACAAAACTTATGAACTTTCCAAAAAAAAAATCTTCCATCTACTGCCGCCCCGCCCCGGAGAAAGGACCTGAGACTCCCCCCCCCCCCCCCCCCTACAGTGCGCTATAACTCAGTTCCGGGCCGGCCGATCGGACAACGCAAGGCATCAAAGAGCAGAACATTTTTCAGGATAAACTGGTGTGGACGGACAGAGCCGAGCCAAGCCGAGACAGCCCTCTCAAACAGCTTTCTGATTCCATTTAGTCATGCTATGTGCCGGCCTAACCTATGCTGGCCCTGCACAGAGAGCAGAAGGCTCTCATTTCAGCTCTGGCAGCAAGAGTGCCGATGAGCTCATCCTCATGAAGGAGCTGGACGCGGTGGGCGATGCGCTCGAAGGCTTGTTAGGGGGGTTGGGGGGGGGTGCACCCAGGGCCAGGGGAAACAGATGCTGCAATGAAGATGAGAGTCCTGGGAGTTCTATATTGGCTAAGTTCATCCAAATCTTTGGTGTTCTGGCGCTAGCAGATAGCCTATACTGCCATTACCAGTAACTGTCTGGGAGCTCAGTGGAAGCAACGGCGGAACAGCTAGTTGATCATGTGGAACAAATGAAAGAACCACCTTTGTCTGCGACACATTATAACAATTGTCTCATATGGCATAATGGAAATCAACACCACTCCCTTTGCGGAGAGCAGAGCGAGACAAACAGCGGAGACCGTTTCACCAGTAGAAAGAAGTTCACGTCGAAGCAGTGAACTGGAACTGGGTCTGCAGATAAGCTGTCCAGTGTTAGACATCCCACTGTGTGAAAGTGGAAACAGACTTTTCTTCTTTGCAAAAAAGGAATGCAACAACAAAGAGGAGAATGAGAAGCTGTACCAAAAGAGTGTGATAGAGACATTGACAGACGAAGAAGAGTTAGACATCTGCAGCAGCAGCAGCAGGAGGAGGAGGAGGAGGAAGAGGAGGAGGAGGAGGAGGAGGAGGAATGGGGGCGTCCATGAAAGAGCACCAAGTGAATTACTGATTGCAGAGAGCTCTAATAGCCCCAGGCTGGCCACACTCCATTACAGTCATTTCATACAGCAGCTTTTATTACCTCCTCCCATTACAAATACACACACACACACACACTCAGACTCTCACATTCCCAGTACCACCACAATGCATTTCATTTCACTGCTTGCACTGCACGACTACCTGCAGGATCCCAGTTTAACGTTGGCATGATGAGGTAATTGCACAGCCAAGGGTTGCTGGGATATGTAACTATCTGCATTAACCAAATGCACGGTTCTTTCGCTGAAACAGGTAACTAACTTGCAGTCATACAGATGCATGCAGCAGACGCACACAGTAGAAAAAAGTCCTCATGCACACTAACATGCACACACACGCCCACCTCAGCCATCACCACAGCGCTCTGCTCTCTGAAGCCTGCTCTGCGTCTTAACATCAGGGCCCCTTTCACAGCGAGCGGCCGCAGGACAGCAGAGGGACTGTGTGCGCTCTCCCATCAGGCCATGCGTGAGGAGCTGGTGTGTGTCCACGCTCTGGTTCAGGGCTTAGCCGAGATTAGGGGTAAACAAGCAGGACATTGTCACACACCCCCACCCCCCAACTCTGACCCTGCCCGGCTCAGGTAAGGCCCAGGGAGCGGAGACAGAAAATATTCTGGTCTGCTCGGCCATGGGTCCACAGAGACGTCGGTCCAGGTTTGGAGAGACCTGGTCAGCTGTTCAGTGCTTCACACTATGAGAGCATCTTGACTTAGACATCTGTAGATACCAAAGGTGGTGTAAATGCTTTGGTGCTGTGAGCCTGATTGTAATTTACAAAAAGGAAGAAGAAGAAGTGTAAAGAAGTTCAACAAAGACTCTGAGTCCTTCACTCTCACCTGAGTTCTCCTCCACCTCTCTCTCATCAGTGCACACCCCCTGGCCGTGCATCAGCGAGTGCAGTGGCCTCTCCACGCCACGCGGCGGGTAGCAGCGGAGGCCCGTGCCACATCGGGGCGAGTAGACGCCACAGTGCGCCCCTTTTGCCAGGGCGCAGGTGGGGCAGCAGCCGCAGCCGGGCTCCCGCACCGTCTCCTCACAGCCGTCCGGCAGACGGCAGCTGGCCAGCCTCTCCTCGGAGCACAGCGGGCAACGGATGGCCTGGTCCGACAAGCACAGTGCCACCAGCGACAGGGCACCGAATGCCCAAAGGCCCCAGCAGGACGGAGCTACTGCCACACCACTTCCACGCACCATGGCAGCCCCCGGCACCTGCACGCAAATCCTTTGCCCTCGTGTATGCTCCCCTTTGGCTTCCCTCTCCTCTGAGTGTTGTGCAGCTTTTGATCACTTTCTACTTCAACAGCAGATTTTTAGAGCAACAAGAGAGGCTGGAGAGGAACGCTTTGTCCAGGATGGTCTTTGATATTTTCAGCTGGTTAGTGTTTCAATTGCAGGGACACAATGCCTCTGCTGTATTGCCTCTCCGTTCCTCTGATTCAATTTCACAGCGCAGAAATTGGAGCCTGCTCGTGATCTGCTCGGCCGGCGAATGTAGTGGTGATAAGAACTAGTTTTTTTTGTTGTGTTGGAATGAACAGTTGCAGGAAGGATATCCACCACTGTGTTCAGGTGAGTCTTGCTCTCTCTTCGAGTTTGAGTCCAGAGGCTCGCCCCGAACCGCTAACGAAACACCCAAAAAAAATCTGGTCTACAAGTGTCCAAATGCAAAGCAGGTCATCGAAAGGCAGCGTTTTAAGTAACAGCTGCAGTTTCCTCCTCTTGCCGGTGTGCAGTGTAAAGGACTCGCTCCTAAGAATGGCTCAACACGAGTGGCTCTCCTTGGACTTTATACTGGTCCATGGACACGCCTCTTTTCTACAGTGAGAGAGGAGCTGGAAAGCACAGCAGAGAAAAGCCAGGCTAAAGCTCTCTCTCTCTCTCTGTCTCCCTCTGTCTTACTCTCTAGCTCTCCTACTCAGACACACAAGCTTGTATACACTCTCCCTCACTTGTCCTTTCTCAATCCTGAGTGCACGCAGAGAGAGAAAAAAACAGCTGAATCGCCGTCTCAGTTGTTCACACACTGATTACACTTAGTTTTCTCTCCCCCACTCTCCTGCTGTTATTCTTCTCACTCATACATGTCTGACATGTGACAATTACTGGGATATATTCATTTGCATTAATGAAACATTTGAGTTTGTAAAAAAACAAAAAAAAATACATCAGTGCTGTTCCACTTTAATCAACCCCAAATGCCCAACACACACACACACACACACACACACACACACACACACACACAAACACGTGTGTGCCTCTGGGGTCGAGAACATTGTTCAAACAACAAAGCGACCTCATGCCTGCTCCCTCAACAAGGTCTCAGTGTGTTTGTGTGTGTGTGTTTGCGTATGTGTGCGTCCAGTGGTCAGTCCAGTCTTTGCTGTTGTCCCCCCACCCCATTATGTTGGTGCCCAGATCTCTCTCTCTCTTGCTACTAACTGGAGTGGGCAGCTATAAAAGGCAAATGGACAGTCTCACCCCCCCTCCCTTGCTGCCGCCCTGCCCCCACCGGTCCTTAAAAAAGCCTCCCACCAGTGGGATCGCAGGATAACTTTTAACAACGCTGCAAACCGGGACAGTTTATTATACACGTGTGCGTTTCCGATCATGAAAGAGTCTGTAAATCAGCATGTTACTTTGTTCTCGTTTGCCCGTGTGTGCAGATATGCCCTGCACCCAGCCTTTAAGGTTTGGAATCATGGCTTTTATTGGTAGACATCTCTCTCTCTCTCTCTCTCTCTCTCTCTCTCTCTCTCTCTCTCTCTCTGTGTTCCTTTGCCTCCGTTTTGCCATGGAAACCCAGCATGTATTGTAATGCCTTTGTGAGTGTGCTTTCTTTCAGTTTTTTTTTTTTTCTTTTCCGGCTGGTAGCTGGTTGCCATAGGCGGACCATGGGCCGCAGCCAAGCCTTACAAGGCCGTGCACCACTCAGGTGGGTGCTGCACTGTGTGTTTGTTAGTTACAGATTCCTCATCTCGTCCCTGCTTGGCGAACGGTCAGGAATTAGTCCCAAGATATCAACGGCCCTCGCTGGGATTTAGCCACTTTCAAATACTTGAAAGAAAAACTACATCTGGTCAGCCTCAAGTAAATAGCTTGACTGACTGTAACAACAATGTACTAAAGCAGTAAGTAGTTAGAGGAGCGGCTCTCTGGTCCTGGAGCTCACAAGAGCTGCTTTCATTATGTGTCATTTATGAGGTGTTTTACTGTGTGTGTGTGTGTGTGTGTGTGTGTATGTATGTGTGTGTGTGTTAAGGATTTATTATTGTCATTACAATACAGGATTGTACAGAAGAGGATTAGAGCCACATGTGAAAACTTTACTTGAGTTGGGAGAATAGACTTTAAAGTCAGATTCAGGATGGTTGCTCAGTAGGTGTTTGCTGTTTGCCAGTGAGTGTCTGTAGTTTCATATTTCACCAACAATATTTGTGTTTGGTAAGTCTTTGTAACAGACTAAAGCCAGGTTTATGCTCGCCATGGTTGCCCCCAGTTTTCGTACCACTCGGTCGAGTACCTCTGAATTTCTGTAACTAGGCGCCCGCTGCACATGTGAGGCTATTCAGACATGACCGTCTCAATAAGATAAAAGCAAATCACTCAAATTAAGAAAAGATAATGAATCAGAAAGACGGACAATTTCTTTTAAATGCTTTAAAAGCAGGAGATCTTAGAAATCAACGTAGTAAATATTTTGCCGGCTGAATCAAATTGTTTACACCTCCGTTTCATTATAATACATTTTGATCTGTTGACTCCTTTCTGTACAGGGATTGTATAAAGGTGATAAAGTTGCCAAGGCGCCACCTTCTGGGGGGCGCTGGTCGCCCCCTAAAAAAAAAAAGAATTCTGCATTGAGGTAACAAATGATCAAATAAATAAAAAGAAATACACTCTTCGCCCCTGTATCTCTCTTTCTCACACTTATCATCTGCATGGCCGCACAAAAGTGTAAATTGTAGTGAAACAATATCAGGGACCAATCTTATATATATATATATGTATATATATATATATATATACATATATATATATATTATAATAATACAGTTATTTTTTGAAAATAAAAATCTTGTGTGTTGCGGTTTACGGGGCTAGGGTTAGGGTTCTGGGGTGTAACGCTAACCCTAGAGCTCCTGAATTTTGCCTAGGGCAGGGGTCAGCAACCTTTACGATCAAAAGAGACATTTTAGGCACAAAAAAAAATCTGTCTGGAGCCGCAAAACATGTGATCATTGTGATGAAGGTAACACAGTTTATAGTCTAAGAATATAGTATATAAGTCTAATGCAGTGAGGGCCAAAGATACAATGTACTACAGAGTATTAGGGCCACATCATAAAGTCATAACTTTACGAGAAAAAAGTCGTAATATTACGAGAATAAATTCATAACTTTAGGAGAAAAAAAGAAAATAACATGTAGCATACTTTATAATATTATGACTTCATTCTCATAATACTACGACTTTTTTTCTCATAATATTATGACTTCATTCTCCAAATCTCAGATTTATTTTTTATCCTCAATGTGGCCCTAATACTCCGTCATATCGTCGTACCATAGACCTACAACAATGATAAATAAAAATGAAAAAGTAAACAAAAAAACAGTTATTCATTTCCACTCATTTTTTAAAAAATCCACAGCGAGCCACTGGAGAGCGGCTAAAGAGCCCCTCTTCAGGGGCCCCGATGTGGCTCCGGAGCCGCAGGTTGCTGACCCCTGGCCTAGGTCACCAAAAGGGCTAGAGGCCCTGATGACATATGAGTCTACAGTTATTCACAATTCCTCCCCGGCATTGAGGAGTTTGGTTTATGGCGTTTTGCCATCAACACTTCAGAACACTGCGATGAACAGCGCGTTGAGCATAAACACCTAAGTGCGTGCTCGTAACTTGCGCGCCATCTGTGGAGGCGAAGAGGAAAGACAAAGCTTAACAGTTTTACGCCTGTATTAGACAGCCAGAGTAGAGAGAGAGAGATGACATGAAATGAGGGGAAAGACAGATGGGGAAGGACATGCAACAGAAGGCCCTGACCAGACACAAACAGGGACAAAGCTGCTCAGGTTTGGTGCCTTAAAGGTCCCATATTGTAAAAAGGTGAGATTTTCATGTCTTTTATATTATAAAGCAGGTTTAAGTGCTTTGTAAATACTGTGAAAGTATCAAAACGCTCAATCCATGGAGAAATACACACAGCCCGTATTCAAAAACTGCGCCTTTGAAACAATCTATCAGGATTTCTGTCATTTTGTGATGTCACAAATATACAATTTATAGACCATTTCACAGTTTTAAACGTAAACATTTTCGGTTTGGAGTGTATGTGACTGACATCAGCTGACAGGAAGTAAACATGGACCCAATCTGTTGCCTAGCAACATAATTCCGTCACAATTCCGATGAAATGCACTAAAATGGAGCATTTCAGACAGAGTAAATGCAGGTATATTCAGGCAGACAGTATGAGGAAAATAAAGGTTTTGTGAACATTAAAGCATGTAAACCTGTTCTAGTAGAAACCCAAAATACAAGTATGAACCTGAAAATGAACACAATATGGGACCTTTAACCCCGAGCCACCAGGGCAGCCCATAATCCAATACTCAATAGCTCAGATAGTGTTGTGTTACTTTGCTATTTGTAGGCAGTTTTTTAGCCACTAGTTCCTCAGTTGATTTATTTTCCCCTTATAATGAATGCCTAAAGTTTAAGATGTGGCCGTAGTTAAGAAGATTTTTGTACATGCCATTATCAAGTTACACTCATTTGGCAGATGTTAGTCCATTAAACTCAACAGGAACAAGAGCTGGAGGTCATTAACAATTGGACATGCAACCCACCCAAATAAATAACTAAAAGTTAGTGCTGTCAAAGTTAACGAGATAATTAACGCAAATTCTTTTAAACGCCACATATTTCTTTAACGCATTAACGCAACTCGTGATTTTTAGATTGTTGCGGGCAGTTTCAAAGCTCGAGTGAAGATACTGGCATCATGAAACTAAACAACATGAGGAATCCATCGGTACCAACCACGTCATCAAAGGAGGTTAAATAACGCTCCAAACTTGCACTAAATTTTAGTGAGGAAAAACTCATGTCCATTTTCACAGGAGTCCTTTGACCTCTGACCTCCAGATCAGTGAATGTAAATGGGTTCTATGGGTACCCACGAGTCTCCTCTTTACAGACATGCCAACTTTATGATAATCACATGCAGTTTGGGGCAAGTCATAGTCAAGTCAGCACACTGACACACTGACAGCTGTTGTTGCCTGTTTGGCTGCAGTTTGCCATGTTATGATTGGAGCATATTGTTTTATGCTAAATGCAGTACCTGTGAGGGTTTCTGGACAATATCTGTCATTGTTTTGTGTTGATAATTGATTTATAATAATAAATATATACATACATTTACATAAAGCAGCATATTTGTCCACTCCCATGTTGATAAGAGTATTAGATACTTGTCAAATCATCCTTTAAGGTACATTTTGAACAGATAAAAAAATGAATCGCGATTAACTCTGGACAATCATGCGATTAATCGTGATTAAATATTTGAATCAATTGACAGCCCTAATTTGTTACTGATGTTCCAGGTAGTGTGCTCCTTCACCCCTCATTGACAGCTCTACAAAAATGTGTTCAAAGAGCTACAGTACAGGCTACAGTGCTCAGGGTTTATTTAAATGTTGTACAGGCTTGTATTATTGATTGGGGGAGAGAAAAGTTGGAATGAAAAAGTAGCTTTCTAGTTTGGCCACAAGATGGTGTGACAGCTCTTGAAATGGAAACAAGACATGAACCATGTGGACCGCCTGAATCGATATAAAAAAAACCATAATCAGGTCTTTGTTTCACTCATAGACGTATAGTGTTATAGACTCTACATGTTGAGCTTCATTGAAGGAATATTTCTGTTATGATCATGGACCTTGTAAGAAGGAGTAATCTAAACCATCGGTGGTGCTGTTCTGCTGAGTAAAACATGCTTCTCTCTTTGTTGCTCGACCTTGTTCAAAATAAGTTCCTGTTCCTTTAAGGGATCTCTCCAAAAATTCACCGTAGTGACGTTGCTCATATTCCATATTCAGAGAATGTCCAGTGGAGTGTGGAATCTCCTACTGCGAGAGCAGTCTCCTCCGGGTGCTGAGCAAAAAGCAGGTCAGATCATTTCATCTTTACTCACACTTACTGGCATCTTCCAATCAAACCCAAAAAAAGTACATTGGAATTAATTGTAACATGTAGACATGTGCTTCTCAATTTCATTTTGACTGTGTGAGAAAGTTTGTTATTGCTGTATTTTCCTCCCTGAATGTGATGTAAGAGTAGTTACAGCTGTCTAAATGATGAAAACTTTCAACCATACGCTTTTATTTTTTTTACTCTTGTCATGTAAATTGTAAAAGTATTCATACTCTGTGGATTTTTATTAGTTCACTGAAAGCTGATACAGGGGTTCTAAAGTGGCTCTTAAACAGTACACACCTAGATCTTTTATTTCCAAGTTCATTTTCAAACTTTGGCTACAAGTGTTACATGGAGTCTCAGTGGCTGTTGGCGATGAAAGCGTTTTTACACTCACTCCTATGCACAGACCCGGCAGGAAGTACATGTGCAGTGAACATCACTTCTTTCTCATAAGGCTAAATGTAGCGACATGGTCGAGCAGTCAACCGTGGGCTTCTTTCTACCCCCTTTTTTATTTTTATAAACTTCTTTTTATGCTGTCCAACCAACAGGAACAGTGAGATGCAAGTGTTGCTTCTATTTCTTCACAGGCTTTGTAGAAATAGTAAGGGGAGGCTTTTAATAATGTCAAGAACATAAGCGTCGATTTGTAAAAAAAAAAATCTTGAATGTATGCAACAAACACCATTTTTATAGTGTTAAATGTTCTGTCTTTATTGCTCTGAAACACCATGACCTGATTAGACATATGTGGATTCCAAACTATCTCTCATTAATATATGTTGTAATTTCTCTCCACAGAACATTTGGTCATCATGAACACAGACAAAGATCCTGAAGTTACTAGCCCAGAGGGGTCCGGGATGGGTGAGTATCTGATTCCTTGTCTTTAGTGTGAGAGTGTACGTGATCAGGCTGCTACATTTCCACCATCCTGCCTACCACACTGCCTCAGCGCACATGACTGTAGAGTATTGATGAAAGCTGAAGCTGTATATGCGCAGGCTGCTGCAGTTGACAGCAGACAATAAAGTTGTCTTTGTCCCCGTGTGAAGAAGTGTTCCTGCACATTTATTGTCGGCGACAGGATTTTTAATCTTCCATTATTCTAACAGAGAACTGTAGTTTACTGGTGTGAAGTTCTCCTAATGAAACAAAATGTGACACAAAGTTCTTTTGTGTCACTTCTCAGACGTTTGCAGTGATGTTGCAGATGTGAAGCCGCAGGAGGAGGAAGAAGAGAGGGAAGATAATTCATTCAGTGAGAATGGAATGCAGTGTGATGAAGGTGGTGTGACAGGTCCACGTATGTAAACCCCCCCCCCCCCCCACACACACACACACACACACACACACTTGACATCTTTACATTGTGCTTTGCATTTTAGCCATCAAGCTCACACCGTTCAGCATCTTACAATGACTTTTTTTACATTACAAACAGTTGGAAGAAGTCTGAGGGACGCTGCTACAAACCCTGAGATTTAATACAGTGAAACGAAAGGGATCATGAGGGTCTTGTAGTTATCCCGGGGGTATAGTTTAAGGTGTCTCCTGCTCTGGTGCTCATCACAACGTTTCATTCAGTGCAAAGTAACGAGCAAATCATTCTCAGAATTTGATTTAATCTGCTTTCAACACTGTTAGGATGGAGTTAGAGCAATGACAGGAGTGCCAGGTCAATCCCCAGTCCCAGCACATCTTAATTCTGTAATGTGATATGTTAAGATTCGGGCTGTCAAGCGATTCAAATATTTAATCGTGATTAATCGCAAATTAATTGCACATTATTTATCTGTTCAAAATGTACCTTAAAGGGAGGTTACCAAGTATTTAATACTCTTATCAACATGGGAGTGGGAAAATATGCTGCTTTATGCAAATGTATTTATATATTTATTATTGAAAATCAATCAACAACACAAAACAATGACAGATATTGTCCAGAAACCCTCACAGGTACTGCATTCAGCATAAGAAAATATGCTCAAATCATAACATGGCAAACTGCAGCCCAACAGGCAACAACAGCTGTCAGTGTGTCAGTGTGCTGACTTGACTATGACTTGCCCCAAACTGCATGTGATTATCATAAAGTGGACATGTCAGTAAAGGGGAGACTCGTGGGTACCCATAGAACCCATTTACATTCACATATCTGGAGGTCAGAGGTCAAGGGGACCCCTTTGAAAATGGCCATGCCAGTTTTTCCTCACCAAAATTTAGTGTAAGTTTGGAGCGTTATTTAACCTCCTTCATGACAAGCTAGTATGACATGGTCAGTACCAATGATTTCTTTAGGTTTTCTAGTTTCATATAATGTCAGTATCTTCACTCTAGTTTTAAAAATGTTGAGCCCGCTACAACCTCAAAAATATTGATCGCGTTAATGCGTTAAAGAAATTAGTGGGGTTAAAACAAATTTGCGTTAACACGTTATTATCGCGTTAACTTTGACAGCACTCATTTTTTGTGATTGTGGTTAAATAAATTGTAAGTTATGGTGCTGTTAGATTGCTGCTAGACTGCCCCGTTAATACAGACCGTGCCTCCCTTTGTGTGTGGCGTGCAGGAGAGCAAACAGCTTTTTGACTGCAGTGAAAATGTTTTTTTTGAAAGGCTAAACACCAACAAATATGGGTTGAAGCAGAATATTCCGTTAGATAAAAACATGTTGTGAAGTTTGGAAATGATTACATCTATCTTTTTTCAATAACTGTCGACTTTTGGACTTTACAACGCTCCGAAGTAATTGGAAATATTTGGATCACACGAGTCAGAAACAACCCTACACAGCCGCCACTGGAATGTAATTCTGCAAGTATAGTCAACATTTAGCCTAACTTTGGAGCGTTTTTTAGCATCCTTTGCAACTAACTAGTATGACCTGGTTGGTACCGATGGATGCCTCAGGTTTTCTATGAGTCCAGTATTGTTTGCGTTAATGCTTTAAAGAAATTAGTGGCATTAAAACAAATTTGCGTTAGCGCGTTATTATCGCGTTGACTTTGACAACCCTAGTTCAGGTTGTCAGATATTATGGGTATTTCTTAAAACAGGAACATTTGTCACATTTCTTAACTGTGACCACCTTGTTTCACATACAATATTTTGAGTGTAGTAATGTTTTCACTCAGACCTGTGGTCTTAGTCTCTTAGTTGTCACAAATAGAGAACATGTTATTACAGGCAGCTCTCCTATTTATTTCTGACTGCCACCCATCTACCCTGCTGGGTGCATTTCCTAAAGCCCTGCTCTGCGTCTGAGGCGCAGCCTGCGGTTCACTGCTCTGAGACCCTGGACTCTATATCGGGCCTCTCGAGGGCTCTGTGCGTGCAAAGTTTCCATAGCACCTCTGAGCGCTTTCCACAATACAAGGCGCCGCTCTTCAGCTCATCACCAGTCGCCGCCAAGACCACAGTGTGGTTTCTGGATGATACTAAATGCGTTGACACTTAGCAAAGAGGCTAGGTGAGAGGTCCTGCAAACCGGGCCTCAGGACTCGGCGCGTTAACAGTTGTAAAGTGTTGAGAAATTCACACACAGTTGGGTAGATCCTGTATGGTGTGGAAGTTTGGGCTACAGTGGGTAAGAAAAGTTAAAATGGTTGTGAAAAAATAACAGGAAAAACTTGCATATGGTAGAAATGAAGTAGAATTAGTGCTCTGATGGCTGATGGAGGACCTTTGGTGCAGATTAATGTTGGATTGGTTTCAGCATCTGTGATACAGGCAATAAGCAATCAATGTGAAATCTCTTTTTAAAAGCAGATGAGGAATCGATGTTGTCTGTGTGAGACGCCGGCTGCGTCTCTCTCCTGCCCTGGTTCTAGTTTCTCTCTGCATTCAGAGGAAATGCCTTCCCCTTATCTCCAGCACACATCTTCTGAATCTCTTTGTGACACTATGCATCGGCCCAAATTAAGCTACCCACACTGTGGAGATGTGCTAGTACTAATATGAAACTATCAGCTATAAATACAAATGTAGAAGTGAAGATGTGACAGTGTTTTACATTCTGGTTGGAGTGGAGTCTCATCAAGCTTATTTAGATCCTTATTTGGAAGTGAGAACAAGCATCAACTGTTGTGTATGGACTATACATCACTACATATATCTTTTTTTTTACAATGTGTTTCACTTCATGTGCGTTAACATCAAATCTATTCTTTGATTCTCCCTCGCGTAGATGTGATAAAGACAGAGGCGGAGGAGATGGAAGACGACGAGCAGCACCCCGAGGCTGAAAAAGAAAGAGAGACTGTGCTCAAAGAGGAAGCGGAGGGGGCCAGCGAGGACGGGACGGAGGAAGGATTCGACGAGGAGAGGACAGAGGAGGACGAAGACGAGGAGAGGGACGGGGAGGGGGACGAAGAGGGAGACGCCCTGAATGAGCCACAGGACCTGTCGCTGGTGGACTACTCGCGTTACGACAGCGCGGCCCTGCCAGACGCCCACGCAGCAGAGGCGGCGGCTGGTGAAGAAGAAGGGACCTACGTGCCTGGAACCGTGGCCCCCCGCATCCAGACGACAGGCAAGCTCAACTGTGACATCTGTGGCCTGTCCTGCGTCAGCATCAACGTACTGCTGGTGCACAAGCGCAGCCACACGGGTAAAGCACAGGAACACAGCCTAAGCACCTGACCTCAAACACAACAGTTGCGCAATCATCACTGCGTCGATAGCATTGGGAGATAGCGCCTCGCGCTGACTAGGTCAAGTTGTTGACGCACGTGGCCTAACCAGCGCTACAGCAACAGCAAGAGGTTGTGAAATATCCTCCATTGTTCAAATATGAAGCACATTGCAATAACTTGATTTGTGAACAGATAGGTCAACACATCATAGAACATCTACAGTCATTATTTTGCCCCGAATGATGCAATTCCTGTCACAACTCACTTGTGTATACGGTGCATGCTTCGAGCAGAGTTACACTCTGGAAATTAATGTTCACCTGGTAGACATGAAGCACAGTTTCTGTCACGGTCACCTTATTGTCTTTCCACACGTAGTAATTTTTGTCACTGCCAGCCACATGTGCACACATCATCTGTTAATAGGCAACTCCACTCATCTTTTTACTGACGCGTGGAGCTGACTAGTAGAATAATGCCGCCTTCAGATGGAACCCATGAGGCTGTGTTTTCGACAGGGGAAGTCAAGTGCACAATATGCTTGGCACTTGTGCGGTTTGAGTCGTGAGAACATTTGTTTCTAGGTTTCTGACAATCAGAGTGAGATGTCGCCTTGTTCCCTTTTCAAAGATGGTGAATGATTCTGTGTTTTTTTTGCAATTCACTGTGATACTAGGGACAAGAGAAGGGTTGACAACAGAGCTGTCAAAGTTAACGCGATAATAACACGTTAACGGAAAATTCTTTTAACGCCACTAATTTCTTTAACGCATTAATGCCATTGATCCTTCGAGGGATGTAGTGGGCTCAGTTTTTTTAAAGCTAGAGTGAAGATACTGACATTATATAAAACTAGACAAAACCTGATGAATCCATCGGTACCAACCAGGTCATACTAGCTTGTCGCAAAGGGGTCCCTTGACCTCTGATCTCCAAATATGTGAATGTAAATGGGTTCTATGGGTACCCACGAGTCTCCCCTTTACAGACATGTCCACTTTATGATAATCTCATGCAGTTTGGGGCAAGTCATAGTCAAGTCAGCACACTGACACACTGACAGCTGTTGTTGCCTGTTGGGCTGCCGTTTGTCATGTTATGATTTGAGCATATTTTTTATGCTAAATGCAGTACCTGTGAGGATTTCTGGACAATATTTATCATTGTTTTGTGTTGTTCATTGGTTTCCAATAATATATATATATATATATGTATATGTATATATATATATATACATATACATATATATATATTTACATAAAGCAGCATATTTGCATATTTATATTAAGAGTATTAAATACTTTACAAATCTGCCTTTAAGGTACATTTTGAACGGATAAAAAATGTGTGATTAATTTGGGATTAATCATGATTAAATATTTTAATTGATTGACAGCCCTAATATCACAGGTACTGCATTTAGCATAAAAAATATGCTGAAATCATAACATGGCAAACTGCAGCCCAACAGGCAACAACAGCTGTCAGTGTGTCAGTGTGCTGACTTGACTATGACTTGCCCCAAACTGCATGAGATTATCATAAAGTGGACATGTCTGTAAAGGGGAGACTCGTGGGTACCCATAGAAGTCACATATCTGGAGGTCAGAGGTCAAGGGACCCCTTTGAAAATGGCCATGACAGTTTTTCCTCGCCAAAATTTAGCATAAGTTTGGAGCGTTATTTAACCTCTTTCATGACAAGCTAGTATGACATGGTTGGTACCGATGGATTCTTTAGGTTTTCTAGTTTCATATGATGCCACTGTGGGTAATAAAGGAATATCTTATCTTATGCCAGTATCTTCTCTCTAGCTTTAAAACTGAGCCCGCTACAACCTAAAAATTGCAAGTTGCGTCAATGTGTTAAAGACATTACTGGCGTTAAAACAAATTTGCGTTAACGCGTTATTATCGTGTTAACTTTGACGGCCTAAAATTAAATGCACAATTGCTTTTCATGGTGCGTGTTTTTTTTTTTTCCTCACTCAGGTGAGAGGCCATTCCAGTGCAGTCAGTGCGGCGCCTCCTTCACCCAGAAGGGAAACCTGCTGCGCCACATCAAACTGCACTCCGGGGAGAAGCCCTTCAAATGCCCCATGTGCAGCTACGCCTGCCGTCGACGCGACGCTCTGAGCGGCCACCTGCGCACCCACTCTGGTACCAGCCAGCCACATACTCGCTCACATGCACTGATACTGTACGCACCTGTGTACAGTATCATGTCGGTCGGTTTCTCACTCCCTCGTGTTGGTTTCTCACTCCTTTTGAATCTGAGCGCATGAGGTCTGCTGCTGAGCCTGCGTTGCTTTTCCAGTAACAACCCGCCATGCGCCTCTCATACGGTTACACACATCACATATGGCATCTTACTCATTTACCTCTGGAAACTTACTCATTCACTTTCAGTTCACGTGTTTTACCTGCAGACAGTTTCTTAATGTGCACATCATCAGTTTTGTGTGAAACCACGTACTTGAGGCAATAATACTAGCTGTACCATTTAGATGGTGTTGATGTTTCATGTGTTGGTGATTAACTGAAACTTCTGTTCACAGTGGAGAAACCCTTCAAGTGCAACCACTGCAGTCGCAGCTACAAGCAGAGAAGCTCTCTGGAGGAGCACAGAGAGAGGTGCCATGTGTACATTCAGAACAAAGGTCCCGCTGAGAGAGGTGAGCAGACAGCACACACACTCTGACAGTCGCTCCATCACCAACGTCTCTGAAACTCCAACACGTCTTCACACACTTCACACATGCACATAGAACTGTCAATGTAATCCGACCGCTGCACCATCTACATAAACTCATTTGCACATTATGGAGCACACGATAATGTGCTGTTATTGCTAGCAGATCCTGTTTTTATAGGCTCATTAAATTAATGAGCTTATGGCTGTTACCCCATCATTACAGCTAAATAGGTTATGGCTGCTGTGGTGTGGAGGCACAGCGTATGAAGACCGCTTCTAACGTTTGGAGCGGCAAAGGGGAAGCCAAATATGTAGGGCAAATGTTTCAGCCCAGCCACTCGACACACGCACACACACACACACAAAGATACACCCTCTATGTTTTAGTTATTAAAGCTTTATTTAACCAGAGAAAATCCATTAGATTAGGGAAAGATTAGGGCTCTCAATTAATCATATGATTGTTCATAGTTAATCATGATTAATTCATCGCACATTTTGTATCTGTTCAAAATGTACCTTAAAGGGAGATTTATCAAGTATGTAATACTCTTATCAACATGGGAGTGGGAAAATACGCTGCTTTATGCAAATGTATGTATATATTTATTATTGGAAATCAATTAACAACACAAAACAATGACAGATATTGTCCAGAAACCCTCACAGGTACTGCATTTAGCATAAAACAATATGCTCAAATCATAACATGTCAAACTGCAGCCCAACAGGTAACAACAGCTGTCAGTGTGTCAGTGTGCTGACTTGAGTATGACTTGCCCCAAACTGCATGTGATTATCATAAAGTGGGCATGTCTGTAAAGGGAAGACTCGTGGGTACCCATAGAACCCATTTACATTCACATATCTGGAGGTCAGAGGTCAAGGCACCCCTTTGAAAATGTGGTGTTAAGATTAAGTGTAAGTTATTTAACCTCCTTCGCGACAAGCTAGTATGACACGGTTGGTACCAATGGATTCTCAGGTTTTCTAGCTTCATATGATACCAGTTCACTTTACCTTTAAAACTGAGCCCGCTACATCCTCCGAAAGATCGATTGCGTTAATGCGTTATTATTGCGTTAACTTTGACAGCCCTAATTGAGATTAAATCTCTTTTGCGATGGCAATCTGGCCAAGAAGGCAATAAAGTTAAACATCGTCAATTCCATACATACAATAAAACAAAAACATAACATAACAGAGTAAAAACTGAAGTCCACGCATCACCAGAAGAGGTTAAATAGACACTATGTATTTAACCTCCCCCCCAAAAAAAATGCCTTTACATACTGACAGGACAGTTGCACGGTTGCAACACACAGACAATGCTGTGCTTCTGTGGTCACCAAATGTCGTAAGTTTATGCCTGATAGTGCCGCGGCGGTGAGGAAGTACATCCTTATCCTGTGGTCTCCTCTCCTGCACTGGTGGAGTCAAAAACCCACCAGGAAGTGAGGTCAAAGGAGTTTCTGATCTCAAATTAATATCTCGTTCCTCCCAGTGTGACTCAGCTTCAAGCAGCTGGTGTGTTTTGCAAGGTTTTTTTCACTTCACTTTATAACCTTGAAAGCTTCGACAGGTGGACAGTTGCAGCTCAGCACGCTGCCTTTACTTGTGATACCGCTTTGATCGAGAAGACGTCTTTGTTTCCTCGTTGCACTTACTCCCTCGCTCTCTTGCTGTCAAGCAGAAGACGGCCAGACACCCAGGACTCAGATGGGCACTGAGCGTGCTCTGCTGCTCGACAGGCTCGCCAGCAACGTAGCCAAACGGAAGAGCTCCATGCCGCAGAAGTTCACCGGTAAGAGCAGCTGAACACAGACACACATGGGCTGAGTAGAGGCACTGACCTTAGCAGATGATGCTGTAATTTCACTAAATCACTTTAGATTTAAACAAAAACATTAGGATTGCCTGCATATTTTTTAGTTTGTCTGATGTTTATCTATTTAATTGATAATTGCTAATTTTTATCTGTTGATGCCCGACTGTTTACTGACTTCTTTATTTTGTGCCGCTATGATACACTGCTGCCTTTTTGAAATGTTTACATCGTTTGAGCTTTTTGCTGTGCCTTTATGCTGTTACAGAATTCATGTTTTTGTAGGTGATTCCAAGTTGTCTGTCTAAGCTACTGTGTGTTTGTCTGTGCTGGCCTCCATCTCTTACCAAACAGGAATTGAGGGCAGAGCACCTGCCTCATACCTGCAAACACCACAGAGTGGCTCCACTGTCCTAAATTCTCTGCGAGAAATGTGTCATAGGTGGGTATTGGTAACCGTGCATGGTTCAATAAATGGATTCATGAAAAAAACGAGACACGTGCACTTGAAACGTCTCCACTCAATTACTCACTTTGCATGTTTTGATTCAAAATCCGGTACTATGAGTGATGAATGATCAAAAGATAGGAGTTTCAGTAAATGGCTGACTTTAGGGGCGTTCACACACACACACACACACACACACACAACAATTTTCGATAGTTGGCTCCCAGCTTTCGGGTTCAGCCTAACACTAGGTAGTAGTTTCGCAATCAAGCCTCAAGCCGCTCGCAAAACGAGTGTGTATTGGCGAAAAAAAAAACTCCTACATCTCTCGATCAGGTTGACAAATGAAGTGAGATCTTTCAATATGACAACCACAGGGGGAAAAGAGAAGTAATGTCTGCGACCGCAGAGAGAGAGAGAACAGGCGGGAGGCGAGAAACGTGAGCAGGTGCCTCTCTGTCTATACTTCTGTGGTGCAGCTGCACCAGAGGCCTCCGTCTGCGTCGTCTGCTTCCTCTCAGCCCTCTGTCCTCTCATGCCTCCGAGCTCAACTGCTGGCTTTAAAGCTTCTTCTGTCCTGTGAACCTGGCGTGTTCCACTTTTCCTTTGCGGTGCCCCGAGGGGGTGCACATTTTTCTCATTGCCTCTAATCAACACCAAAGTGACGACCCCTCAGAGCCCTGTAAGGAGCTCTATTAGATCTCTTTCCATCTGTAAGCAATAAGTGTTTGAACTGCCGCTTGCTGCCTGTGGTATTTCTCTGGTCGTGCTGTTGGATGAAGTCTTGAGTGCTCTTTCTTCTCATGCCGCCGGTCTAGGCGACAACGGCGTCTGCCTGGACCTGAGCTTTAACAGGGAGTTGGTCTATCGAACTGACGTCAAGGAGCCTCCGCCGGGCTCCCCGGGGCCCGACACCCACCATCAGCAACAACCCATCCCCACAGGGCCAGACGGCAACCCAGCTCCCTCCCGCAGGCCCTACCCCATCCAGCTGAGCCGCAGCGACATCGGCCCCATGGGCCTCACCAACGGCCACAAGATGGCCATGCCGCTCCTGGGCCTCCCTCACGCCACCCCTCCACCCCTCGGCATGGACTCGTTCCACGCCGACGGCTCCCAGATGTCCCAGCCCGTCATGTACACCTTAGGGCACCTGCTGGGGGGGCTGAACCATCAGAACGGCATCCCTCACCCGCACGCCCAGCCCATCCCCTTGTCGCCGCTTGAGGCCTTACGGGTGGTGCGAGCCGACGGGGAGGGCGGAGCGGTGCCCGGGGCGGTGTACCCCTGCGGGCACTGCAGGGTGATCTTCCTGGACTACGTCATGTTCACCATCCACATGGGGTGCCACGGCTTCCGTGACCCGCTCGAGTGCAACGTGTGCGGCCACCGCAGTCGGGACCGTTACGAGTTCTCTTCCCACATAGCCCGCGGCGAGCACCGCCTAGAACTGAAGTAGCTTTCATTCATGCAGACGTTCATGCTTACACACACACACATACATACACACACACACACACACACACACACACACACACAGACAGATAACACTGTATGAGAACACACACACAGATTTACTCATATAAGTAGCTGGTAGTATCAGAAATGAAAGCATGAAGTAGCAGCTATGCCACTCTCTGTCTGTCTTTTATACGTGTGTGAGTGTGTGTGTGTGTGTCTGTGTGTGTGTGTGTGTGTGTGTGTGTGTGCATGTGTGTGTGTGTGTGTGTGTGTGTGTGTGTGTATGTAAGAGAGAGAGAGATTGAGAGAGACGTTATAGGAGTGTGACGGGTGTCGGAGTGTTCTTAGTCATACTGTACTCATCTGAAAAGATGGCCTGTAAAGTGTCTATGCGGGAGTAATTCTACTTCCTTTCATACGTCACATTTGTTCTTAATGACTCCTGCTGTAGCCACTGCTTATATCATGTAGCCCATATGCCATATATACATTCAAATGTTCAACAAAGTAGCAAAAATGTATGCATTTATTGTTTATCTGCTGTTGTTCTTTTCCCTGTTATTTGTGTAAAGGTGTAAAAATAAAAAGATAGACCTGCACCTTGTTGAGAGAAGTTTATCTTCTCTTAAAAACACATTTGCCAATTCAAGACTGCAGAAAAAAAAACAGTCCTATTATCTAGAAGGTCACATGTCTCCCTTTCAGGCTGTGGTTTGAGAGAAGTGCAGTTCACGGCTTCAAAAGACATCACTTCGCTCTGCACCATGTGTTGGTTTCTCACTCCTGAATATTATACACTCAAACAAAGTTAGAGAGGGCTCACAGTTTTGCAGAGACGTTTTTGTCACACGAAATAGAGGTTTATATATATGACTTAGAAAGCACAAATAAGTAGGACAGAGGTGATGGTAGGTCTAAATGAATTGTAAAGTGCTGTTAAAAACAGATTTCTCTGAGAGCATATTAAAGCTGTTATGTTACATTAAATCAGGAATAAAGAGGATGAGCCTCTGCCAGGGTCGGCTTAAAGCTGCAGTAGGCAACAATTTTTGGGCATCATTGGGCAAAAATTCCATAATAACCTTTCAGCATATTGTAATTCAAGTGTTCTGAGAGAAAACTAGACTTCTGCATCTCCTCTTGGCTCTGTTTTCAGGCTTTAAAAAATCCCAATCACAGGTCATTTCAGAGAGCGAGAGAGCGTTCCTATTGGCTCTGCCCCGGCTGGTGGGCGGTGCTTGGTATTTCCTCAACAGATCTCAACATGGCTGCCAGGTCACAAACGTTCTCGTTTTACAGCTAAACTACCAACCGTGTTTCTGAAAACATCTGAGGAGAGAAATAGACATCACAGTAACAGAATATTGATTCATATTTGATCAGTGCTGCCTAGTTTGACTGTTGATCAGAGTTCGCCAGTGATTGACAGCCGGCTCTCAGACGGAAGCTGGACGGCAGACTCCAGATCAGCTCTGATTGGTTGTTTTCCTCCGGTCTGTGAAATCATGCAGATGCCGTTCGGAGCACCATGCACTACTGTCAGGATATAGTGATTGTTTTATAAAAATATATTTTTTTAAATCATATTTGCTCCAATTCTACCCACTGCAGCTTTAAGGCATAGGCCATATAGGAGGTCACCTAGGGTGCCACCTTTTGGGGGGGGTGCTGGTCACCCTCTAAAAAACAAAGAAAAAATAATAAATAAAAAAATACTGGTGGCGCCCTTCCTTATTTTTTACATTGAGGTAACAAATGAACAAATACAGAAAGAAAGAAATACACTTTTCAACCCTGAAACACTTTTTCATCTGCCCTTCATCAGCACTTGTTTGGTAATAAAAGTGTAAATTGTATTGAAACTGACTAAACACTTTTAAGCCAACAATATCAGGGACCAGCTGTATATTTATATTATAATAAATACAGTTATCTATGAAAATAAAAATCTTAATTTTTGTCTTAAAACCACTGTGATGTCTGATGTGTGTTGCGGTTTATGAGGCTAGGGTTAGGGTTCTGGGGGGTTGAACCCTAACCCTAAGGGCGGCACCCAATTCCAAATTTTGCATATAGGGCACCCAAAGGTCTAGAGCCGGCCCTGGCCTCTGCAGTATCTAACATTGGTATGATCTGAAAATAATCAAATGAGCGAAAAATGTCAAATGACACTTCTCTTTGATATGGGATTATCTCCTACTTTCATCACAGGATTTAGACGTCACTGTTTCTTCCCCCGGATGCTGAGGAAATGAAGGTCGGTGGATCATTAGTCTCTTAACACCAGCGTCCATCTGCTGGGGGAAGTGTGGTACTGCATGACAGTGAATGATGTGTTTTCCTTACACAGTATCGCTCCACAGCAGTATAGGTCCCAAAGTGGTTTCAACGGGGGCCTTTAAAAATGACACAGGGGGTCCCTAACTAAACGAAGAATAGCTCCATGCATTTATTCTTTCTTTAACATGCTCAATGAGAGAATGTGCAAAAATGATTTTAATCAACAGTTTCACTCTTCCCACTAACTCTCACTTCACCCACAGAATAGATGGTAATCAGTAACGTCTGCCAGTAAAACTCCACATGTGGGAATTTATCTGTGTGAGGGCAAAGTTTGGTTTCAAATTGAGGGTCTGTGCTCACTTTTGATATGACAAACTTTAGGACCCTCTGCTGAAATCTTCTGAGTGTATTGGGGAAGATTTAGGTGATCTGACTAAAGCCACTACTGTGTGTGTGCATGTGAACGTGGATGCACTTCGCCCACATGTCAACGCAGGGACTCGGTCACGCCTCGCTGCCTTCAGACCAGAACAGGGTGTTAGCTTCATCCAGCTGCCGCCACGCTATCTGTCCTCTCCATCAGCGCCAGTTCCCTTTTCTCTCTCTGGGCTTGAAGAGAAGTGACACTTGTGTGAGGCAAACTGTCATGACAGCTTCCAGTCCATACGTCTGATTAAAAAGCCCAGTCATCCATTTCAAAAAAACAAGCGGGGTGCTTCTCTTTTTCCAATTACAAGAGGTTGACTTCAGGGTAGTTTTCTTCTGAGTAGTTAGTTAAGTAAAAGGGCAGAAGTGTGAGGCTAAGTTGGAAGTCAGGGTAGTTTGTGGTCATGTAGGAGGATAAAAAAACAGCTTAAGGACTCATAGAGAATATTTTGACACATCCTCTCTGAACATGAAAGAACCATTTAGGGAAAAGGGAATGGGTCGGACTGGCGTCTAGAAAGCCCTGCTTCTGCCCAAACTGTGTGTGTCTGAAGTCCCATTTCCACCATAAAAGCAGCCTGCCAGACTGAGTTTACTCAGCCAGTCGAGACAGGAGTCATAAAGAAACAATGACGCAAGTCCAGCAAAATGAGAGGCTTCTGGTGACATCTGCTGACTGAATTGTAGCAGTCAACTTGACAGCCCAAAAAAATCTGAATGAAATCCACGCTGATGTATTTTAACTGGAATAACAACACGCTGTACGCTGACCTCGAGAGCAACCAAGGAATCAAATCAAGTCATGAAATCTCAGTAAGGGTCAGTCGGACAAACTGGAATTTGAAAATTATATCCAAATGGGTGGACTATGATCTTGAAAAAGTACAAAATGCAAGTCTCCTTCAAAAATAATACAAGGCACACTGTAGAGTTTGAACAAAATGAGAATGTCTTTATTTTACATGACAATAATTGTTTAAAATGACCGACATAGGTCTTCATCAGGGTCATTGTCATATCTATTTGATTTTTATTTATTTATTTATTATTTTGGCTGCAACTACAGTAGAGAGATTTTAGTCTACGAGTAGAGAAAGAATACAAGACAAATGCAGACAACTGTCTATCATTTAAAGCTGCAGCGGGTAGAAATGGAGCAAATATGATTAAGAAAAGGATTTTTTATAAAACGGTCACTATATCCTGACAGTAGTGCATGAGACAGGTAATCTGAAAACAATCATGTTCCTCTGTGTCCTCCGGTGTCCTCCGGTGCTCCTAAAGGCATGTGCACGATTTCACAGACCGGAGGAAAACAGAGCTGATCTGGAGTCTGCCGTCTCTGAGCACCTTTCAATCACTCACGAACGGTCAAACTAGGCATCCATCCATCCATCTTCAACCGCTTATCTGGGGTCGGGTCGCGGGGGCAACAGCTCCAGCAGGGGACCCCAAACTTCCCTTTCAAACTAGGCAGCGCTGATCAAATATGAATCAATATTCTGTTACTGTAATGTCTATTTCACTTCTCAAATGTTTTCAGAGACATCTTATAGTGTACTGTTTAGCTGTAAAATGAGAAAGTTTGTGACCTGGCTGCCATGTTGAGATCTGCTGAGGAAATACCAAACACCGCCCACCAGCTGGAGCACAGCCAATAAGAACGCTCTCTCTCTCTCTGAAATGACCTGTGATTGGTCAAAGTCTCCCACCACGGGCTAGATGTTCTAAAGCCTTAAAACAGAGCCATGAGGAGCAGAAGTCTAGTTTTCTCTCAGAACACTTGAATTACAATATGCTGAAAGGTTATTATGGGATTTTAGCCCGATGATGCCAGAAACATCCTGCCTACTGCAGGTTTAAACCTTACACCAAGAGGGAATGAATCCGAATAAAGTCAAATGAAATGTTGAGGCAGTAATATAAACAGGTGTATCATTCACACTGGATGTTTTCCATCTCAGGACACTGGATGGTGAAATAGCTTGTAACTGCTGTTCTGCAGACATCCTGAAGATGGCGCTGTTGAAACAGAATTGCTAGACAGAGAGCAGCCAGCGGTTTTTACAGATTGATCCACATGTTTTTACTAAATCTCATTAATAAAACTGTTCCACAGACCAGCAGCCTTTAGGTGCACTAACCTCACATCGATAAGAATGATAACATGAATGTGAGAGAGTGAGAACAGGCGGTGTAGACGGGCTCCGTGTTCACACTGATAACAATAACTTGCTACCTTTGCTGTGACTTCTTGTGAACCACAGGAGCAGGTCTGAGCATGCGCACTGCATCGCTTCTATGGGGACGGGGAGGACATCACGGAAAAACCGGAGAGGAGGCAGCAGCAGCACGAACACACCACCACGCCGAGATTTCTCTCTACGCGGCGCCAAAAGTGCGCCACGAAAGCGGCCCACGACTATGCCCGGTGCGGCGGTGAAGTGCGGGACGACCACTTGACAGGCCTGGGCGAGGTCTGAGCCGTTACCGGGAGGGCAAACACATTTCTTCGTATGGGAGCAGCATGCGGGAAATGGTTGGAGGTTGCTGCGTGTGTTCAGACGAGCGAGGCTGGGCTGAGAACCCCCTGGTTTACTGTGATGGACACGGCTGCAGCGTCGCCGTCCACCAAGGTAACATTAGCCGCCGCTAGCGCGTCATTACCGGGCTGCTGTGACGGCGAGAGCCGGCGGCTGGAGGCAGCCAGAGGCAGCCAGAGGTGCTGCTGTAGGTCGGTAGGTTTCTAGGTCTACTAGGTCTGCCGCTGTCTACGTGCGAGTGTGTGTGTGGGAGGGGTAGGTAGGCGTGCTGTTTGTTGTTTCCTCTCCGCACACATGATTAAACACACAGGGCCGAGCGGAGTGTGACACCGAGCCTGGATGGCGCCTTGATGCCACTTCAGGTCCGTGTGTGTGTGGTTGTGTGTGTGGTTGTGTGTGTATGTGTGTGTGTGTCTGGCCCGGTTGGATCCACGACACACTGCAAGAGGCGTGTTTTTGCGACAAAACAGCCCCTGCGAGGCCCGCCGGTTTGGACATTATGTTACCTTGTGTCCACTCGCGTTGTTGCTGTAATGAGACAACACGGACAGAGGAGAACTTCTAGGATCATTATATCTCTGATCTGATGATCAGCCCTGTTACTGATTGTTGGAGCAACTCTGGGAGGCTGCTGGAGGTTTCTGCCTGGCTGACTTCATCTGCTCTCCTCTGATCCTGACTTTGTTCCTTAAAGTCAGCGAAAGTGCTCTAAAATGTAATAAAGAAAGATTAGTGAGAAGCTGACACAGCAGGTTGAGCTGAGAGGTGTCAATCTTTAAAGTTCCAAGTGGATTAAAAATGTCTTCTTTTGTTTTTCTCAAATATTATCTGACCAAGATGACAGCAGCACTTAAAGCTTCAGTAGGCAGAATGTTTTGGGCATCATTGGGCAGAGATCCCGTAATAACCTTTCAGCATATTGTAATTCAAGTATTCTGAGAGAAAACTAGACTTCTGCTCCTCCTCATGGCTCTGTTTTCAGACTTTAGAAAATCTAGCCTGAGATGAGAGACTTTGACCAATCACAGGTCATTTCAGAGAGAGAGAGAGAGAGCGTTTCCATTGGCTGTTCATTCAACGGAGGCAGCTGTCAATCACTCGCGAATTCCGATCAAACGGTCAAATTAAATAGAAATAGTCATTACAGTAACAGAATATTGATTCGTATTTGATCAGCGCTGCCTAGTTTGACCGTTTGATCAGTGATTGACAGCTGCTCAGAGACGGCAGACTCCAGATCAGCTCTGATTGGTTGTTTTCCAACCAGACACCAGAGGAACATGATTTTTTTTCAGATTACCTGTCTCATGTACTACTGTCAGCATATAGTATAAAAATAACTTTTTTTTAATCATATTTGCTCCATTTCTACCCACCGCAGCTTTAACATTACTGACACCACTATAAGAGATCAGGGTAAAATATGTTGCGTAGAAAATGGTGAAGATAAGAATGTGAAAGAGACTAGATGACAGCAGCACATAATACAGTATGTAACATGTATATGCATTATAATCATTTATTACACAGCTGTGTTGAATACTTGATTCTGATTGGTCAATCACAGCGTTCTGCGGTTTGTAATTTCTTTATAGCAGACTGTTGCTATGTATAACAGACCGTTGCTATGGGTGCAGCTCTGATGTCGGACTCTGGCGGTCCGTTTTTGTGTCAAAATATTGATTTTGTAAGTAGCTGTGTAATAAGCGGGATAATGTACAGCTAGCGGGTCGTTGTTGTGAAAGAATTGTGTCTTTGTTGTCTTCCACAACAATGACCGTCTCGCTGTACATTATCCCTTACATGTGTAGGAAAATCGCTGAGGACCATGTATCAAAAAATAGTAGCCTATCCTTAACCTGTTCTCTCTGTGTGTGTGTGTGTGTGTGTGTGTGTGTGTGTGTGTGTGTCTGTGTGTGTCCGTCCATCCCAGCATGTTATGGCATCGTCCAGGTTCCCACCGGTCCGTGGTTCTGTCGGAAGTGTGAATCACAGGAGAGGGCGGCACGCGTGGTGAGTATGGCCAACACACAGCGTGACACAACACACTCATCCACCCATCCGGATTAATGCCACGCTCACAACAAGCTCTGCTCTCCCCCGTCCTCCCTCAGAGGTGTGAGCTGTGTCCCCACAAAGATGGTGCCCTCAAGAGGACAGACAGTGGAGGTAAATCTCACCCTCTGTCCATCTCACTCTCCTGCTGTTTCTCTCAGTTACAAAATAGTTAAATCCATTTCATTCATAATGAACCTCATCATGTCACTGATCCACTGCCAATCTGTCCGTCAGGTTGGGCCCACGTTGTGTGCGCACTCTACATCCCCGAGGTGCAATTTGCCAACGTCCTCACTATGGAGCCCATCATCCTGCAGTACGTCCCGCATGACAGATACATCAAGGTACTGACACACCACCTGTAACACATTGTGAAGTGAACAACTGTTAAGCCCGGGACACACAGGGAACGTCAGGAGCGTGTGGCGGCTGCGTTACCTGTTGTTTTTTATTTCGGCGTCCGTGTTAACAGGTTAGAGCAGCCCGTCTCACGCGGGCAGTGCTCAGCTGCGTCTCTTCTAGAGAATAGAGGTCTCGCCTATTTTTGACGCGTGACGCGCGCAGTTCACAGCAACAACAGACAGTGAAAGTGATCTATTGACTGTATATTGACATCATACCAGCAAGATTGGTACAGTTTTGATGTCTATCTGTAGAATACTGTATGTTACGGACATGAAAAAAAGTAAAGACTTATTTTTAAATCAACACTTCCTGCTTTCATTTCAAAATAAAAGCCCTCAAGCGTTTTCTCTGTGGACAGAATTCCTTCATTTGTTAACACGGGGCTTTTATTCTGAAATATGTGCAGGACATTGATGTGGAACATGCAGTGACTTGGAGAGCTCCATGAATTAATAGAGTGCAGGGTTTAAATCAACACTTCCTGCTTTCATTTCAAAATAAAGGCCCTCAAACCTTTTTTTCTGTAGACAGAATTCCTTCATTTGTTCACACGAGGCTTTTATTCTGAAATACTGTATGTGCTGGACAGTGTTGTAGAACATGCAGTGATTTGGAGAGCTCCATGATAGTACCGGGTTGTAATTGTGGATTATTACTATCATTTACAAATACACACACACACACATGTTTCTTAACCCTTCTCTGTTGAAGATAAATATAAATGACATTTATAATGATATGAAATTGCCATTATGAAAGACAAACTCTATGTAGAAAGAAAGAGCTTACAATAGCAGCTGCAGCAGCAGAAACATAGCAGAGACGCAGCTGAAATGCAGCTGGCGTGAACATCCGACAAGTGAATCACGCATCCGCCACACGCTCCTGACGTTCCCAGTGTGGATCAGGCGTTGGTCTGCTGCACTTCATCAGGTTGCAGAGCTCTGTCTCAAAACTTAAATTAAAGGGGCTGGATGTAAGAATCAGAAATAGCTTGTTAACAGCGACACCTGTGGCCGTTAAGTCAACGACAGTCAGCGTCCTGTTGCTCGCGCTTGTGCTCGCACTACGTAGACGCGAGCGAGCATCGCTGACTGAACGTGATTGACAGGCATCATGTTGATTAACGTTAGCAACATTAGCAGCTAAAAGCACAATATCACTCTATATTTCACATGCTGAGCAGTAATGTTAGCTGACCAAATGAAGGGCGCTCCATGAATTGAAGGTCCGGCTGATGTTGATCGTTTAAAAAACGTTTATACGTGTAACGTTGATATCAACATGACGTGCTGATATGAAGAGCATCATTCTTTTCATCCTGGAGTGGCTGAAACACACATAAAAACATTCTTTATCAGAGATGATAAGGCACCAAGGGTCAGGTATCAAATATCAATATTTTCCAACCGAGTGTATGTCTGTAGCATAAGTTTTGAAAAGCGTCACATATTAAAAATTGCGTCAAATGATTGGTCAGATTCATATTACCTACCTACCCGTACCTGTTGTCTCTTTCATTATTTTTATGCAATGTTCTTGTAAGGTTGTTTGTGTTTGGACAACTTGGAAATCTTATGCATTGTAATTTTGTACCTTGTGACTTTTCTTTAGCATATGTTTAGAAGTAAGGTATTGGGGGAAAGTATAGTTTTGGTATCTGTACTCAAGCTCATGTATTACATGGGCTCTTGTATTTCAAACAGTGAGGTGCCCAGCCCCATTGGTTTCACACAACTAATTCAAGAGCATTACAACAAACCTTTGTAGCTGTAAATTCTTCACTTAAAGTTCAATTGGAACTATAATTGAAAACATCAGCTTTGGTGTCAGCCACTAAATAAAAACCCCGAGCAGGGCCTTTGTTTTAGGAAAACACTTTTTTCATCAGCGTCAACAATCCCACAGAGAGAAATCCATCATAAAAGAAAAAAGCATTTGCAATTTCTCTGCCAGCGACAGTAGTTTCAACAAACCATGATGCAACGCAGCTTTAAGACATCTGGGAAACAGCACAACTCTTGTTTCTCCCTTAAAGGGAAAAACTGTTTAGCTCCACCACATCACCATCGCTCTCTCCACCTACACATCCCGTACAAGCCCAGAGCTGAATGTGGCAAGGTCGCGCCTGCTCTCTGGAGGCTGTTACAAGTCATTCTGGGAAACGTGGGAGATTTCCAGCTTAAGTAGAAAATGGATGAATCAGGTCGAGGGAACAACAAAAAAAAGTACATTTACCACAGTTCATCACAAAATACACTAGGGCTGCACCGAATGACATTTTTTTACATTCAAAGCTTCTATTGAGGTTCTCAAATGAAACTTTGAATGTCTGTTGTCATATTTTATGACGTCAACACCCTAAAAAAACAGAAATGATTTAATTTTTCGTAGGACTGTTAAACGAATTAAAATATTTAATCGTGATTAATGGATGATTGTCCTTAATTAATTGTGATTAATCGTAAATTAATTGAACCTTTTTTATCTGTTATAAAATGTACCTTAAAGGATGACTTGTCAAGTATTTAATACTCTTATCAACATGGGAGTGGGAAAATATGCTGCTTTATGCAAATGTTTATATATATATATATATATATATATATATATTTATTATTGTAAATCAATCAACAACACAAAACAATGACAGATATCGTCCAGAAACCCTCACAGATACTGCATTTAGTATAAAACAATATGCTCAAATCATAACATGGCAAACTGCAGCCCAACAGGCAACAACAGCTGTCAGTGTGCTGACTTGACTATGACTTGCCCCCAAACTGTATGTGATTATCATAAAGTGGGCATGTCTGTAAAGGGGAGACTCGTGGGTACCCATAGAACCCGTTTACATTCACATATCTGGAGGTCAGAGGTCAAGGGACCCCTTTGAAAATGGCCATGCCAGCTTTTCCTAGCGAAAATTTAGTGTAAGTTTGGAGCGTTATTTAACCTCCTTCATGATAAGCTAGTATGACATGGTTGGTACCGATGGATTCTTTAGGTTTTCTAGTTTCGTATAATGTCAGTATCTTCACTGTAGTTTTAAAAACGTTGAGCCCGCTACAACCTCAAAAAGATTGATTGCGTTAATGCGTTAAAGAAATTAGTGGGGTTAAAACAAATTTGCATTAACACGTAATTATCGCGTTAACTTTGACAGCACTCATTTTGTGTTATTGTGGTTAAATAAATTGTAAGTTATGCTGCTAGACCGCCCCGTTAATACAGACTGTGCCTCCCTTTGTGTGTGGCGTGCAGGAGAGCAAACAGCTTTTTGACTGATAAAAACATGTTGTGAATTTTTGAAATGATTACATCTGTCATTTTTCAATAACTGTTGATTTTTGAACTTTAAAATGCTCCGAAATAATTGGAAATGTTTGGATCACACGAGTCAGAAACAACCCCGCACAGTCGCCACTGGAATCTAATTCTACAAGTAGTATAGTACTGATGATATTAGTGGAGCCTGATCTGTATCTGCAACTGTGCAGAAATACCGAGTTTAAACCGAATGAATAGACATGCAAAAAATGCGCAGCATTCGACTGTTGATTTAGAATCTGAATGTTAAAGGCAGGGTTGACGATGTTCTCCAGTATTCACTATTTGTTCTATTGGTTGAAATGGTCTTTACCCCCCGACAGCGATCCATTACTGATGAGCTCTGAAAAAGGACCGGAAAAGAGCCGTCATCTGTAGCTGCTGTAATCCTGTAAAAACGTCTACCAATCAACTGCCTCTCGGTCCGCTCGGAAAGAACCAATCAGATGCCTCCCTGCCTCCCTGCTCGTACTCTAACCTTGGCGTGCACCAGCCTGAACTCAAAGCGCGTCGCCGCCGCAAGTTTCCTGGAGAATGGAAGAGAAAAGTCAGCACTGCAGTAGCACTGCCGCGGTTACTTGTCATGAGGTAGCGTTGTTGAGTTGAGGTCCTCTCTCCGCTCTGTGTCTGTGAAGTAGTTACAATGCGGCGGTGCTCGTGCATGTGTGTGTGTGGTGTGGGGGGGGCGTTGCCTTGGAAGGAGCCCAGAGGGGAGGGGGGGGGTTTAGACGGAGCTCCTGAGGCGATGCTACTTTCAAATTATGCTAGCTTTCCAACATCGTCAACCCTATCTTTAACGTTATGAATGAAGCTTCGGACTATTTGGTACAGCCATAAAATACACATCGTGTGCTGAAGTGATTAGTTTAAAGTCAATTATCATGCAAAATGCCAAACTGTCACTGGTAGCAGCTTCTTCAGTTAAAACTTCCTGAATTTGTTCAAGTTAATATCATCAAGAACTGAATGGGTTTGGGTTCTGGTCTGCAGAAGATGTCACCTTGGGCTCTGGGATTTTTTTACATTTTATAGATAAAATGTTTAATTAACTGATAAAAAAAAAAATCCGATAATGAAAATAATCATTAGTTTAGTAGTACAAAGCATCATGAATTGATAATATCCAACAGGGAAGTATCTTCAAGTCTGTTCCTGTATAATAGATGGAACACTGGCTAATGACTAGTTGACATAATGAAAGAGTTCCATGCTGCATACTGACTGACAGAACACAACGACAGCGGGACCTCACACAGAGTCCTGACATGCAAAGTAAGGCCACTTATGGAAAACAGACCGAACATATCCTTCATCACATAAACAGTCGTGCTTACACGTTCAGAGGGGCTTCTGAAGTATTCCGCTAACGTCTATTTATTTCACTTTTTAAAGCAAACCATTTAACCACAAACTAGTTTTCAGGCCATTCAAGCTTTATCACACGTCTGCTGCTGTAACTTTATCCATTTGTACCTTTTTTTCTTGTCTGTGTAGTCTTTGATAGTTGGCAGACTGTGTATAGCAGAAGTAGTGCGTGCCAGTGTGTCCAGCATGCACCAGAGCACGCCTTTTCAGAGCAATGAATGCACATTACAAAGAAATCAATATTTGACGCATGGACTCATTAGATTGAGCAGCCAGTGGCTGACGTGCAGTGTGTGTGTGTGTGTGTGTGTGTGTGCGTGTGTGCGTGTGCGTGTGCGTGTGTGCGTGTCTCTGTGTGCATGCCTGCATATAAATGTACACATGTGAGTGTTTGAGTGCCTGGTTTCATATTACTGTGTCAGCTACAGTAAATTGCATGCAGCTTTCCCCGTCGGAGCCATTCATCCAGATTATGCCGCCTGCATTCCTAGACAGCGTTACAATGGACAGTGAAAACTTGAGAAGCCACTCTTCCTTTTTACACGCTTTGGTGTGTAGTTATGTCTCCGGCCTTTCATTACATAGCCGACATCCTCTGAGGGGAACAGGGAGCAGAGTGAGGATGTGGGGAGCAGAGGAAAGACAGAGGAAAAGGGGAGAGAAAAGGCAGAACAGGGGAGGGCCGAAGCGAAAAGGTAAAGAGTCCGCTGTTCCTTTGTCCTGCACCTGTTGCTAGGCCTCTTCTGCCCCCCCACCAGCAGTCTGCCCCGCTCGCTGGGGAGAAGCTAAGGACGAAGTACAAAAGCTCCGTGCGTGCGTTTGTCTGCGATCACATGTGAATGCTTACATGTATTTTGCGTGCACATTTTCAAGTCGGTGAAGACTGATGCCGCCATGGCGTAGGAGGCCAGGATTCCAGCCTTGAGCTCTAAAATCAATTATTTCCAAAATCTGGGCTACACATGATGAATTTTTCAATGCGAGTGCCCCACAGTTTATCATGAAACCATTCTTCACCTATTCTATAAGGAAACAGAAGGAAATGATGAGGAATATTTATGAAAAAAGATGGGAAATGCATTTTAGGTGTTAGTAGCATCCGGATACAAAAAACTCAAAGCTCTCTTTTGAAAACAAATACCAGCCACAAGCTCTTGAGTGATTTTTTTTCCACAACATTCCCAAACATCTGGTCAACAGTTTTGCTGTGCAAAGCGGCGAGCACGGAGCAAACGGTCTCCTGTTTGAAAGCTGCATCTGTTGTCTTGATATGCAAAACATCCTAATCTTTTACAGTATGGCTGTGGCTGGACTCAAACTAAGGAGCGTTTAACTTCCCAATCACAATGGTTCTCTTCTCTAATGTTTGAGTTTGCCCTGTCAACACTTAAAGTGCTTCAAAACGTTACTCAGCTTTCCACATTAATCAGCATTTTTTTTGAACCAGCAAGGGCTTAGTTTCTGTTTATCTACAGGGCAACGTAGCACCTGTTAATAATACTAATAACTTGATGTGTCTCTCTCCCTTCATCTCCTATTCTCTCCATCTCTGCTGCTTCACCAGACCTGCTATATCTGTGAGGACCACGGGAGGGAGAGCAAGGCTGCCTGCGGAGCCTGCATGACCTGCAACAGACAGGGCTGCAGACAAGCTTTCCATGTCACCTGGTGAGTCCTAAAGCTGTGTGTGTGTGTGTGTGTGTGTGTGTGTGTGTGTGTGTGTGTGTGTGTGTGTATTGTTGAATGGAAATGTGTTGTCCACATGTATGGTGATTATTTATTCAAAGACTTCCAGCGAGAAATAACTAAGATGTTGATGGTGATGAAAGAGCTGCAGCAAAGATCTAGCAGAAATACTTTCTGAAATGAATAGTTAACATTGTTAAATCTGGCGCCCCATGTACCAAGGCTCAGTCCTTACCGCAGCGGCCCGGGGTTCGACTCTGACCTGCGGCCCTTTGCTGCCTGTCATCCCCTCTCTCTCCCCCTTTAATAACTATCTCTGTGACTATCTAATAAAGGCAGAAAAAAACAAAAATAATCTTTAAAATAAAAAAGCTAAAGACCACTTAAAGCTACGACGAGAAACTTTAATTTTGTGTTGATTTCGGCGGGCACTATGGACAAAAGTGATAGTGTTTCCGAGCACCAGAGTCCCTTTAGAAAACCTCTCATTTCAGTGCAGTGGGGTCTGACAGTCTGCCCTGCGCAGTCCTGGTTCTGGTTCTCCTGTGCCTCCCCTCCCTCAAGCGGGCCCAGCAATACGGCCTGGGCCTCCAGCAGCCTGGTGTCGGTGTTGGCAGCGAGGCGAAGCCCTGCTCCTGGCCGGAGGAAGACCTGTCAGTTGCGGAGCCCTCCACCCCCCACGCTGGAGCTCCAACTGCAGGTCGAAGGCGGCAACGAAGCCGGATCTGGGTCTGTCCGCGCTGGGCCGGTTGCTACCGGAGGCCCCGCTGGAGTCTAACGAAATTATGCAGATTCACCAGAAACTCTAGCTCAGATTCTGCGCCGAATCCGGCCCAATTGCACTGGTGACAAGCATTAAGAATGACAATATAGAAATAGCCAATCTTCTTGCTGATGATCTCGTTTTACCGGTATGGAGGTCATATAGAGGCATCAGTATTAAACTGAGACTGTTCATAACCCGTTAAAAGTTCCTCACAGTAACTTTAAGAATCACATTGACTTATGAACGTATCGACAAATGATCTGTTTTTTGTGCATGTAAAAGGTCTGCAAAGTTACAAAGTCTACGCCAAAGGGAGTTACTTCTCCCCCACAGAAACACTGCTCCTGAAACGCCTCACTTGAAGTCCTGCCTTTTCTTCCGTAACGTGGTGATGTCACCAAGTAACACATTTGCATAACGGCTAGTTTGGCACGCCCTAAAACAAAAGCTAGTTAGAGTGGAGCTGGAGCGGAGTCCGAAGAGTTTGGCCAACTGACCAATCAGAGCAGACTACTTTTTGGCAAGGGGAATTGGGGGGGTCAGGAGCTCAGACAGAGCGAGAAAAGAGGTGCTGCACAGCTGGTATGAGAAAACTAAAGTGTTTTTTGAGCATTAAAGCATGTAAACATGTTCTAGTAGAAGTATGCACCTGAAAGTTAGCATAATAAGTCCTCTTTATAAGTTGTTAAAACAAATACCCAAGCAGGACGATGTGCCATAACCAAGGTATGACATTTTTTTGGAACAATTGTCGAGCTGTAATCCGATTTTAGATACACATGATTGATTTTACTTGTTGACTGATGCAATTAGTCAATTAGTCACCCATCTTCAGAGTGAAAGGTGTGTTACAGTCCACAGTTGGCCTCAAAATGCTGATATGCATTTCCCATAGCTGTATTTGTTTCACTGTCTACACTACATTTCCCAGAGTACCTCCCTATCTATTTACAGTTTTAGTCCTTTGCTTTGTGCCTGTGAAAGCTGCAACTGATTCCTATCACAATGCAGAAGTTGACAACTCAAGCCTAAAATCAAGCCTGGAAGATTGTAGGGCACAGATTTCTGTGCGTGTGCGCGTGTGCGCGTGTGCGCGTGTGCGCGTGTGCGCGTGTGCGCGTGTGTGTGTGTGTGTGTGTGTGTGTGTGTGTGTGTGTGTGTGTGTGTGTGTGTGTGTGTGTGTGTGTGTGTGTGTGTGTGTGTGTGTGTGTCTGTCTGACCCTATGACACCCTGTGTTCAGTGCTCAGATGGCAGGTCTGCTGTGTGAGGAGGAAGGCCCCGAAGCTGACAACGTGAAATATTGTGGCTACTGCAAGCACCACTACAACAAGTTGGTAAGATGGACAACAGTCTAGAGGATGCAAACCAATATTCCTGACATTTAAGTATTAAAATGTCATCTTAAACTCCACATTGATGAAACTGGTAGCAGCTACAAGCATCAGAGATGAATGTTCTTACCCAGAATCCTCCCTTAAATGCACTGTGTGAAGTGTTAACAGTAAACATAATGTTAAACTTATTACCACCTCCTCAAACGTGTAGTTTATTCGTACCTTTGATTCTCGGTATCCTCAGTTGCACATTTTTTATCTGTTCAAAATGTACCTTAAAGGGAGATTTGTCAAGTATTTAATACTCTTATCAACATGGGAGTGGACAAATATGCTGCTTTATGGAAATGTACGTATATATTTATGATTGGAAATCAATTAACGACACAAAACAATGACAAATATTGTCCAGAAACCCTCACAGGTACTGCATTTAGCATAAATAATATGCTCAAATAGTAACATGACAAACAAATTAGTGTTGATGCGTTATTACGGTGTTAACTTTGACAGCCATAACTGATCAAACTGAGTTGGCATCTTGTGTTTTATTATTCAGTCTGGCTTGTGACTGACGTATCCGCCCGTCATTTTTATTTGACACAGAAGTTAAGGTAGTTGTTGCTAGGATCATTCAACCAGAGAGCGTTCAGAAAGGAGACGGTGCGCTTTACAGTCATTTCCTGTATCTGTGTCACGTGGGCTTCACCACTGCCTCTCCCCTTTAGGATATTAGCGGCAGGTCCAGAGTCTGTTCACTCTATAGAACTCTATTCACATATTATCACTGATTCTTTCGCACCATAGTCACCAAATGCACATCGATATCATGACGGGGAAAGGAAAGTCATTTCTGTGAATGAAAAACCGACAGCGCACGGGGAAGCACCTGTGGGTGGAATCTGCCCTCGTCAACCGGATTTCTAGGGCCTGAAACTCTCCTCTTCACCGCAGCGCCGTAGCTCAGACCGGTGCCCATCTCCCTCCATGCCGTCACCGGGTGAGAGAGAGGAGAGAGGAGTCCAGTGCGGCGTTCGTCTGCATGCAGGCCATGGATGCGTGCTCACGCTGCAGAGGGCAGAGCTTGCGCATGTCTGGAGAGTGAACCGGAGGAACGTTTAACATTTCTTTACCAATAAAAGTGCTAAAAAACACTTTCATATAACGTTTGTCGTCCTTAAATACAAGGTGCAAATCCTTAGTATCCATACAATCGTTTTTTTGCGTTTCAAAACGATTTTATATCGATATACGTCTCCCGTGAAGGACAACTTGCAGAGTACCTATCGATGTACTTGGATCGTAGGAATATAAATCGATACATCGATGTAGTAGATGAATTGTTACACCCCTACTACACAGACACCTCTTCTCTCTGTTGGTGCAGAGGGGGGGGATGACATGCAGCAAAGGGCCACAGGTACGGATTCGAACCCCGGGCCGATGTGGTAAGGACTCAGCCTTTTCGCTGTGTGAATATCTAATGTTAGCAAAAGAAGATCTAACTACATTAGACAACCCCATTCAGGAGACCGGAGGTGTATATATATGTATATGTTTAGTCCATTTCATTCATGCTTTACCACATTTTTCTGGCTCTGGCACAAGAAGACGACAACCCCGCAACTTAAGTCCTGGTTGTCGGTAGAGATGTTCTGATACGATTTATACAGATTGTGATACCTGAACTTACCGATCCGATACCAGCGTGATATAAAACAATATATAGTTATTATTATTATTATAATAATAATTATTATTATTATTATTGTTTAACAGCTGTTTACTACTGACCATGTATGGATGTGATATGATTACTATCTGTTGTATGGCCTGTCTCAGGTTAAACCCTCTATAAAACATGAACAAATACAGAGAATGAATGTAATAGAACTTTCTTTTGTTATTCAGTTTGTCAGTTACAAAGAACATAAATAATGAAGCTAGGAATAAATAAACAATTCCGTATTATCTTAGCTGTCCTCGTCAGTGGAACATCCTGGGTGCTAATTTGTCCTGCAGGGTGCAACATTCAGCCCCCCCCCCCCACTAGGGTGCTGCCACCCTCCAAACAGAAGCCTTACATACTGGACATATCGCCGTATTACTTGTTGGATTTTCCACTGTGGAATATTGCCACATGGCTGACATTTTCCTCGCTCTGGACCACCGTTACACTCTCCACTAGCACCGGCTCTGCCTGTTGTTTGCTGTCGTTTTTTGTCACAAACTAGATGCAATCAGTTCTTCTTCGCTGCTCTAAAACAGTAGTTTCAGCCATGATCCCTCCAGGGCAACAGCACAGTGAAGGCTACTGTTTTGGAGCGATGAAGAAGAACTGATTTACAGTTCAACAAGTTGATTAGGTATTGGTATCTGAACAACTGTAGTTGTCGGTTGGGGAAACAGAAATCAATGAGATAACCCCAGACCTGTTTTACTTACTGAGATGTAGCGCTGAGGGCTGTCTTAGTCTAGCACCGACACTAGAAGCTTGACTGCTCCTGCCTATCTAAAGGCGCACATCATGAAATGAGCTTTGGTTTTCCATTTTGATTGCACCTTTAAGGCATTATTTGAAAATCAAACCCCCCCCCCCTCACAGCTTTTAAGGTTTTATTTAACACTCACTTTTTCCTTTGGTTTTCTACAGCAAAAGAAGTTGCGCTCCAGTGAAAATACAAGTACCTCCTTCACTCATCCCAGGGGACGCTCAAGCTCTCCACCACTAGACAAACATCACCACCACAGACAGAGGAAGGTAAGCACTGCTGTTCACGGGTGTAACTGTCAGTGCTGGGTAATGTACCAAAAGGTTGCCATTGAATACCTGCTCAGATTTGTAGTCGTGTTTACATATTCCTTGATCAGAAAGCTTCTGACTAAATGAGACATTTGCCAATTTTCAACAGCTCTACTGAGGCAGTTTCTTGTCTGTGGCTTGTGTTTAAACAACATTTACCATTTGAGGACTTTGGCTTCGTCTGTTAAAGCAGTCTTTCCCAAAGACTGGGTTGGGACAAAAGCCCCTGAGGAAGATCGCCGGGCTTTGAAGCAAATTTGACAGTAGTGGCCAAACAGTGGAATTACAAGTTCCGTGTCCGTCACGTGATGCCATTGTGAGGCCAAAAATACTTTTTCCCATAGACTTACATTGAGAAAGAGACGTCTGTAACTCAGCGGATAATTTTTTTTTATTTAGGTGAATCAACTAGCCCAGTTTTAAACACTCTAATAGTTCTTATTTAAATCACAAGGTCCTAAAAGTTGTAAAAACGCATTAATAGCTGAAACCAGAGTTATTTCTCTTCCTCCGTTCATGTGAATGAGACCCAGACCGAGGGCTGGGAGGAGGAGTTAAAGGAAACGAAGATCCAGGTCATTTTAAACTCGGAAGTCAAGCTTTATTTGTTTCATGCACCACTGAACAACTTTCATAAGAATGAACCGGGCCCCGCCCCCAACGCTGGATCCAGTTCTCTTCATACAGCCATGCGGTCCACAGACCCATTTATTTGGTCTCATTTATAAACTATTTAACATGTGTATGTGTTTTCAATAAGTCATGCGTAAAACAAAGTTGTGATTTATCAAACATATATCTCTACGACATGGCTGGTTTACCTATTCAAGAGAATATAAGGTGATGCAGAAATGGCAGTATAAATGGTCACAAATGTTCATTTATGCACAAATTCTGCTCTTCTCACAATTTCTAAATAATTTATTGATAAGACCTATTGTGAATTTGGTCGCAGTGGTTTGTCATTTTTACAAAGTGGGTCCCCGGAAAAAAACTTTGAGAAACACTGTGTTAAAGGAACAGTGTGTAGCATTTTGAGTGATCTACTGTATTAGCAGAAATTGAATATAATATTCATTTCTATGTTTTCATCAGTGTATAATCAGCTGAAACTGAGAATCGTTGTGTTTTCGTTAGCTTGGAGTCCTCCATGTTGCTCCGCCATGTTTTCTACAGTAGCCCAGAATGGACAAACCAAACTCTGGCTCTTGAAGAGAGACTTTCACGTTTTACATTGAAGTGGGCAGCTTGAATTTGGAAGGCCGCATAGGTTCTACACGCTTGGAAAGGGGAAGGGGGTATTCAGTTGGTTGCAATCTGCAACCTCACCACTAGATACTGCTATATCCTACACACTGGTCCTTTAAAGGGGAAAAAACAGGTTTTGTGGTTTTAAATTTCAAGGTATTTAAAATAGAGATTTGGTAATGGTACTAGGGCTGTCAATTGATTCAAATATTTAACCAAATTAATCGCATGATTGTCCACAGTTAATTGCAATTAATCTCAAATTAATCACTAGGGATGCAACCGATACCGATACCAGTATCGGGTCCGATACTGTGCTCATGTACTCGTACTCGCAAAACACCTCCGATACAACGGTACCAATACCATTTTACGGCAGCGTGACATTAACCTCTCGTCACCATCTTTCGGGTCCTCATGCTCCACCCTGCCCGACGGTGCGGGGCCGAGACGGGCCGGTGGATCCTTACCCCGCTGTGCCGGGATCCCACCTCAGTCGGCGCGCTCCGGCCCTCACTTTCATTGCGCCACGGGGTTTTTCTCGCACCCTCTGACTCACGTGTTAGACTCCTTGGTCCGTATTTTCAAGACGGGTCGGGTGTGGGTCGCCACAGACCCCTGGCACCTTTACGCGGGTCGCAGAACGACGCGGTTGACAGTCGCACCGGGAACAGGTGAGGTCCGGGCGGGGAGCGCTGTAAAGCTGCGGCCGCGAGCCACCTTCACTCCGAGCCTTTCCAAGCCGACCTAGAGCCGGTTGCGGCGCAAAGCCTCGTATGCGGGACTCCCCAGCCTGCCATGTGTCGCTCACACCCTCCAGCTGGCTGTTTAACGAGGGTCTTTTGGCACAGAGAAGTACTCGTATCGGTACTCGGTACCCCAAATGTAAGTCTACTCGGTCTGAAAAAAGTGGTATCGGTGCATCCATATTAATCACTTAGTACTCAGTGGACAAATATGCTGCGTTTATGCAAATGTATGTATATATTTATTATTGTAAATCAATTAACAACACAAAACAATGATGGATATTGTCCAGAAACCCTCACAGGTACTGCATTTAGCATAAAGAACATGCTTCAATCATGCAGCCCAACAGGCAACAACAGCTGTCAGTGTGTCAGTGTGCTGACTTGACTATGACACTCCCCCAAACTGCATGTCATTATCATAAAGTGGGCATGTCTGTAAAGGGGAGACTCGTGGGTACCCATAGAACCCATTTACATTCACTGATCTGGAGGTTCAGAGGTCAAGGGACCCCTTTGAAAATGGCCATGACAGTTTTTCCTCACCAAAATTTAACGCAAGTTTGGAGCGTTATTTAGCCTCCTTCCCGACAAGCTAGTATGACACGGTTGGTACCGATGGATTCCTTGTGTTTTTTAGTTTCATATGATGCCAGTCAGGGTTGGAAATTAGCACAACCACCAGTCAAATGCTGGTAAAATATGCAAGTGGCTGATAGATTTGCTTCACTCACCAGCCAAAAAAAAACAATGGTAATCTATTGAGTGGCTGCTAGATTTTGGAATCCACCGGCCACAGTGGCAGGGACACAGCAACACCTGTGGCCGTGAAATCAACGAAAATCAGCGTCGGGCTCGCGCTTGCTCGCTCTCAATATACTGAACGAGCATCACTCAAAACAGTGAGGCGACACAAGTCAGCTAAAACCACAATATCACTCTATATTTCAGCTGCTTGGCAGTAATGTTAGCTGACAGACGAAGGTCTCTCCATGAATCAATGCTGATCCTAGTGTTGGCTTTTCCTGCCTCAGTGCAGGCTGAGGCAGCAGGGCTCTGCAGCATGTCTCCTCTGCGGAAACGAGGAAGACAACGTAAATCTCTGTAGAGCTCCGTCACTTCACAAGACACGGGAAACCTCTGTTGGTCTGGAGGAGCTGCAGCAGTTATTTCTGCACAAACGTCCCCTGTACATTCACTAGATATTCTCAGAGCTAAACTAACTCTTCTGCAGTGTGGAGTGAGCGCGCGTTCACGTCTAGAGGTGGAGCGAGCTGAGCTGTCTGAGTGAAGGCGAGCAGGCAGAGGAGGAGGGTACAGCAGCTACACGCGAACGCGCATATGCGAGCGCGCATGTGGGACGACCCGCTACATTTATGCGCGTAACAAAGTTACAAATAGTCCCTTTAAAGGGACTATTTGTAACTTTCAGAAATTGCTTGTTAACAGCAACACCTGTGGGCCGTTAAGTCAATGAAAGTCAGCGTCGGGCTCACGCTTGCTTGCTCTACATAGACATGAAACGAGCATCGCTCAAAACAGGGAGGTGACACACGTCAAGCTAAAAGCACAATATCACTCTATATTTCAGCTGCTTGGCAGTATGTTAGCTACCAGATGAAGGTCACTCCATGAAATCACTGCTGATTCCTAGTTGTTGGCTTTTTCCTGCCTCAGCGTCGGGGCTCTGAGGCAGGAAAAGCGGGGTCGGTGCCCAGGGCTGAAGCAGGTAGAGAAACGTTATCGTCTCCCGACTGCGCCTGCAGGGAGACAAAGGAGTTTTTGTGGTCGGAGACGATAACATTACTCGCTGCGGAGCCCCGTCACTTCACAAGACACGTGAAACCTCTGTTGGTCTGGAGGAGCTGCAGCAGTTTATTTCTGCACAAACGTCCACTGAACGTCCACATTCACTAGATATTCTCAGAGCTACTAACTCTTCTACAGTGTTTAGTGAGCGCGCATGCACGTCTGGAGGTGGAGCGAGACAGCGAGAACGCGCGCGGTGTCAGTGAAGGCAGGCAGAGGAGTGGGGACTTCAGACGAGCACGCATGTTGTCCCGACCCGGTACATTTATACGCTTACAAAGTTACAAAACAGTCCCCTTTAACACATCATTATCGCTTTAACTTTGACAGCCCTGGTTGGTGCCAAAATGGCATCATATTGGCACAAGTATAAAAACATTTCATCCCTTGTAATTGTGTGTGTGCATGCTTGTTTGTGTCTTTGTGTGTGTGGTTAGTGCATGCTTCGTAGGACCTGGTTTGACTCTTAACATACCTGAGCCCTGTGTATTCCTGTCTGTTCAGAGTCATAAGGACAAGATGCGGCAAAAAGAGCGCCACAAGAAGTCCTCTGACAGCCTGGGCTCTTCAGTGACGACCAGCAGTATAGAAAAAGGTATGAAGAGCCAACCCGCAGGATGACTTGTGGCACGCTGGAGACACTTTGACAAGCAGTCAGACTAATGTTTATTATGACACCTGTGTGTTTTGGGCACAGATATTCCACTCGCAGTCACCACAGCAGCAGCAAGGACAGCGAGGGAAAGCCCAAGAAGCTGAGCTCACACAGTCACGGCATCGCAGCAAGAAGACGGGAAGCACCGGCAAGAGCTGCTGCCTCGTCCTCCTGTTCCTCCAGTCCATTCAACAACAGGTACCATGAGAAGAGGGAAACAGGAGCCAGGGTGAAATGTTGACAGGTGACATAAAGACTGTTAATAACAGTGAGTTTAATTGAGTTTCGACTTTGTGTTTCTCTTGGAGGGTGCTCCCTGTCTTCCGCTCAGGATTTCCATCAGTTCTCATCATCCTCCCGCCTGGAGCGGGACCACGACCAGGGGGGTGACGACCACAGCGGCGAGGAGCGTAAGGAGCGCCACAGGAGGCCAGCGGTCCAGGAGGAGGAGCACAAAGAGGACGATGAAAAGGAGGAGGACAAAGACGAGGAGGAGGAGGAGGAGGAGGAGGAGGAGGACAATAAATACCACAAGCCACCAGCTTTGACCCCTGCTGATGGCCCACTGGCAGGGTCACAGGGTCAACGACAGGTCGGAGGGCAACTCCAGCCCTTTCGAGAACAAGGTCACTATCTCCACCTTTGGGTCCATCATGCGCATCACCTCTTCGACGGGGCTGGGCAGCAGTAGCAAGACTCCGGAAGATCTCCTCCTCCGGGGACTACAAGCACTCCAAGTCTCTTTGTAAGCCGTCTCAACTGAGCACGCCGCCCATCCTGGAGGAGGCGGCCCTGGAGGACAAAGCCACGCCTCCGCCGCTGCCCAGGGAGAGGAGGCACCGGGGCAACAAGAAGAGCAGCCACGGTCCGGGGCGGCCACGGGGCAGCAGAACCGAGAGAGGAGGGAGGAGGAGCACACCACCACCATCACCACACAGCGCCTCCTCCTCCTCCTCCTCTTCCTCCTCCTCCTCCTCCTCCTCTTCCTCCTCCAGCCTTAACCTCCTCGCTCTACCCGAGCACGTCCTCCATCCCCCACCCGCCTTCCCCTCCACGCTGCCTCCACAGCCGTCTCCTCTTCCTCTTCTTCCTCTTCTTTCATCCTCCTCCTCTGCCTGCAGTTTTTCCACAAGCCGCGGCAACTCTCTACTCAGCTCCGGTGAGTCTCAGTGAGTGGGTGTGTGTGTGGTAGCCCTCGAGCTTTCCTGTGTGTGTGTGTGTTAGTGCGTGTGTGTGAGAGTAACACTTTGGTGTGTTCATTTTGCAGCTCGATTCTAAAAGTGTTGAAATGTTTCCATTACACATGTGTCATGTCAGCACCACAGCAGCAGCTTATCTGTATCTCACGACCTCAGACTGTTTCATGATAAGCCATTGGATACTGATACTGTCACTGTTCTTCATACACGGCTTTTAAAATCCAGAATATTGTCCTAGATAGTGGTTTGTGTGTGTGTGCTGCACACGAGTGCTAGATTTCCTGCCCTACTTACAGATTGATCCTCTCGTGAACACCAACGCCCGGGCGCCATGTGTTGTTGTGTTTTGGGGCCTTACAACTTCTGAGATGAAAAATAGTAATAATATCTTTATCTCTCCGATCCCCTCAGGTATCTATTCCAGTCTCAAGGACCCGCTAACACTGGGCGGGGTATCTGCAGTAACCCCTCTCTCCCTGGGCGGGGGCAATGTGTAGCATCCCCTCTCTCCTCAGGACTCCTCACATCCCACGTCTCTCGCTCTCACTTCCATCAGTCAACGTTGTACTCAAACACACAGGTATGTCAGAGGAGAGAGAGGTTTAAGGTCACTGTAGATCAGTCAGCATGAAGGGTCTCAGGTTGAATTAGAGTGCTGCAGGGATGATGTATTTTTGTAGGCCAAACAGGAAGTTAGCATCGCCCTGGGTTCCCTCAACAAAAAGCCAACGGGATTTTTCCATTGGATTCTGGATTACTGCAGAAAATCAGCTCTGTGGCCAAACACACAATTTATGATACTTACACGTTTTGTTCAGCAAGATAATCCCCACAAATGAACACCACTTTATGGTTTTTGAAGCGTGAATGCAATCACCAGAAGTGACAAGCTAACGCTAGGCTATAAACCAACTACACCACGGTCACATGACTTCTCGTCACCACCACTAAGTTAAAGTTGGAATAGTGTCAAGTGTGATGACGTTTAGTAGTCTCATTTAGCCACTTGTTAGCAACCAGCTTTTTACCTCCGCCAAGGCCGAAGGTCATGTTTTCACCGGCGTTGGTTTTATGGTTTGTCTGTTAGCAGGATTACTCCAAAAGTCTGCAATGTATTTAAATTAAATTTTGTGGAGGGGTGGGGTGTGGGACAATGAACAATCCAATAGATTTTGGTGGCAATTCGGATCATTATCTGGATTCAGGAATTCTTTTAAGAGTTCCGATCAGCCTGAGCATTAAGACCACAGGGTATAACACATGTGCAGTGTAACTGATGACGCGTTGATGACGCGTTGATGACGCGTGACCTCGCCTCCTTCTGAGAGCAGAGAGATACGTGTGTGGATGTGTGTGCGGGAGCTGCTGGCCGTCCGCGGTGAAAAAGAAAAAAGAGGTAGATGACGGGATGAGAGACAACGTAGTGTAACCGCCGATACGTTACACGGAAACACACCGTGGTAATAACAAGCCGACCACCTCAACGTACCACCAGCTGTGAGCTGTGATCTGTTTTTAAAGTCAGGCACCTTGGCGGAGGTCTGCGCTCTCCGAGTGCCATTCTAGTATTTCACATGCAGTTCTCTTGTGCATTCAAGGCTCATTTTCAAGGTTTTTACAATTGTGCATGTGTCATTAGAAAATAAAATAAAATAAAAGGCACAAAGGTTCAGCTGCCTTTTTTAAGACATGTAAAAGCTTCAAAATCCACAACTGGGGTATTTACTGATGTATTTTTATGTCATAGGATCGAACTAAAAACCCACTGACTTCCAGACGAGTGAACCGGAAGTGCTAAAATGCTAACTCATTTCCGGGTTTTAGGACTCATTCCTGCAGCACTCTATGCTGTGCACCCCATATCTTCATTTGAGCTGCTCCTGTGAAATCAAGAAAACGTCACCCGTTCTTGTCTCCGCCCTTCTCTCCTGCAGCCTGAAAACACAATCACACGCACCACGTTTAAAACTGTGACCTGATAGAATCATAATGTGAAATCCTGCAACAGTACTACTCACCCCGGGCTTGTGAAGTGCATTGTCCTGCAGGCCAAAGAGGCTGCCTCCTTGGCCGCCCTGCAGGGGTGAGGCTGTGGCGGAGGACAGCAGGTTGGGTGACTGGGCGATCAGGGGGGAGTTCGGGGTGGAGGCGAGGGCTCCCGTCAGCGTGAGGCGCTGCAGTTCCCTCTGCCTCTGCTGCTGCAGCATCTGGCACACCATCACCTGCTGCTCCTGGTGGATGGAGGGGGGGGACAAATCAGTTTATGGGAACATTCAGGAAACCTGGGAACTGGGAAAGGTTTCACATTAACATGAATACATCTGGATGCTTAAAGCTGCAGTAGGCAGAATGTTTTGGGCATCATTGGGCAAAAATCCCATAATAACCTTTCAGCATATTGTAGTTCAAGTGTTCTGAGAGAAAACTAGACTTCTGCTCCTCCTCATGGCTCTGTTTTCAGGCTTTAGAACATCTAGCCCCTGACGGGAGACTTTGACCAATCACAGGTCATTTCAGAGAGAGAGAGAGCGTTCCTATTGGCTGTGCTCCGGTCATGTTCCTTTGTTCCTTCACCAGATTTCACAATGGCAGTGGCGTCACAAACTTTCTCACTGTACAGCTAAACAGTACACTACAAGATGATTCTGAAAACATCTGAGGAGAGAAATAGACATTAACGTAATAGAATAGTGATTCATATTTGATCAGCGCTGCCTAGTTTGACCGCTTGATCGGAATTCGCAAGTGATTGACAGCCGGCTCTCGTAGACAGCAGCTGGACAGCAGACCTCAGATCAGCTCTTACTGCTTGTTTTCCTCCAGTCTGTGAAATCTTGCAGATGCCGTTAGGAGCACCGGAGGACACAGAGGAACATGATTTTTTTCAGGTTACCTGTTTCATGTACTACTGTCACGATATAGTGACCATTATATAAATATCCATATTCATCATAATCATATTCATATTTGCTCTAATCTTGCATACTTCAGCTTTAAAGGTCTGAGTGTCTGTATTTTTGGCTACACTGTTTATTATAGATTTACTATAGGCGCTGAGGTTGAACTGAAAAAAACTCACACCATTGCCAAAACGTATTCCATATGCGTTACCACAGCCAATATGATCTCAAAATTCAAAAGCCCCAAATCTAAAGGTGATGAAGGGATCCGTCCTAGACCCTGTCAACATTAAACTACTTGAAAAGAGTAGGTGGGCTAGTCATGCTTTATGATGATGCCGATCCCCCCCACAGAAGTCTCTGAGGGCCAAGCTAGGCGGCAGGGCCCACTCATGCAAGGCATTTTTTTTACTAGCATCTTTTCCAGATTTCAGTGTCATCCAGATGTTGATGTTGACTGTCTCGTAGGTCCATCCATGTTCCAGCACCTCCTATAGCCTGACCTCAACTCAGCCGTTCGCCAGCTGTCTCTCCACAGCCCCGACACTGCCGCCACTACTGACCCAAGCCCAGACCTCACTGCCAGGTGAGAGTTCAGACATCAATCATCAGGATGTATTTGCATTTGTTGAGAAGCTGAAGCTAGTTTCAGATAAGCTTCTACATGAAATGCTCTTCTGACGCAGATCTTCTTCCCTCCTACGTTAAATCTCTTCATATTGCACCACCTTTTATTAAAAAGAAGTACCAGTAACGTTGATGACTCTTTGTCCCCGTTCTCAGAGTCCGACCTCGATGACTGTCGCTTCCCGTGTCAGGGGAACTCACCGAGAGAGAGTCTTTCTTCACAGTACGTCTCATTTCGTCTTTATTGGTATTTTTTATGTTAAATCTTGGACACTAGATGATTTTACGCTCCTCCAGGGCTGCTGAAAATGAGTGAGCATGTAGTAAAACACAAACGTCTCTTTCATCCATCAAATGAAACATCATGTGGATAAAGTTTCCCTGTACTGCAGCTGTAGTCAGATCATCTATTTCCGTAACCATCAACAGGAAGCAAGAGGGAAATAGCAGCAGCTTAACTATCAAAGTGACTGCGTGGAGTAGAAAATACATGCTAACCACAGCCACAGGGTCGGGTTGGTAGTTTCACAGCTCGGCTGCAGCGATGACTTCTTACTTCTTCCTGACTCCTTTTCTTCTCCTCCACACCCAGGTCTCCTATGAGCTGTCTTCCTCTTCTGTTTGACCAGAGGGACGGGTTGGGTGGAGGAGTCCGAGCCCGTCCTGAGAACGTCCCTCCGGCCAGCGCCCACATTGAGCTCCTGCTGGAGAAGCATGGCAACGGAGAGATGGGAGTTAACAGTGAGTGAAAACATACACCAGTGGTTCCCACGTGGTTTTAAGAAACAACAGAAGGTCATAAGATGATTGATTTTTTGGTCAAACACCGGATCCTTTCACTTTCTCAGGTCTTCTAAGAATCCTTTAAATTTAAACAACCTGAAAAGGAGAAATCACCTCACAGCCAGAGGTCACACTAAGCTTGGATGAGGCCTCACAAGAACCTTCATTTAAAGGGATAGTTTCGGGTGTTTTGAAGTGGGGTTGTATGTAGGTGTATTACTTAGAGTGGATGATGGTTGGTGCGCCCCCAGCATGGAGAAACCGACAGGAGCACCGGCACCGGAGCAAAGCAATACAGTGCTGTGGACGGGGACAGGGACGGCAGAAAAACGTATTTTAGCCACTTGAAAGAAAGGCTCACCTAAAAAAATATAAATTGATATCCGTTTAAGTGTTCGCTATATTTAGAATATTTTCACAGCTTTATCTTGCCATCAGACAGCCCGTTCCTTCTCCTTTCCAACGGGGAACTGAACTGAGCATGGATAAGTACTCCTGTCTGTTTCTCCATGTTCGGGGCGTGCTGACCGTCATCTACTGTAGGTAGGTAATACAGCTACTATGGATAAGTACCTCATACAACCCCACTTCAAAACACCCCAAACTATCCCTTGTACTATCATTTGTAATCTGTACATGATTATGTTCTCTCTGTGAGAACATGACTATTTAGCAGGGCTGTACTGAATAGTTTGAAGCTTCATTCACAATGTTAACATTCAAATGCTGCAGAGCTTCTTTTTTATTTTTTTGCATGTCTATCCATTGTCTTTGAACCCGGTATAGTATTATACTGTTTGTAGTGTGGTGGCTGTGCAGTAGTGATGGGCAGGTCGGACGGGTTCGGGTAAGCCTACTAGAAAATATCCCAGGTTCAGGATGGCGGTGACAAAGTAGCATTCCAAGTAAGTTATTAATAACATACACGTGGTTCCCATGGGTCCTTGAAATCCTTGGAAGTTTGAGGGGAAAAAATCAAGGCCGTGAAAGTAATTGACATGGGTCATTGAAAGTGATTGAATTAATATATTTTGTGCAAGAATATAAATTGAAGTTCTTTTGGTGTTTTTTTTACTTCAAGGGACTGTTTGTAACTTTCAGAAATGCTTGTTAACAGAAACACCTGTGGCCGTTAAGTCAATGAAAGTCAGCGTCGGGCTCGCGCTTGCTCGTTCTACATAGTAATGAACGAGCATCGCTCAAAACAGTGAGGAGATACACGTCAGCTAAAATCACAATATCACTCTATATTTCAGCTGCTTGGCAGTAATGTTAGCTGACCAGACCAAGGTCTCTCCATGAATCACTGCTGATCCTAGTGTTGGCTTTTCCTCCCTCAGCCTCCCGACCGCGGTCGGAGGGAACAGGGGAGACACCGAAGTTTTAGTCGGAGACGATAACGTTTCTCTCTGCGGAGCCCCGTCACTTCACAAGACACGGGAAACCTCTGTTGGTCTGGAGGAGCTGCAGCAGTTATTTCTGCACAAACATCCACTGTACATTCACTAGATATCCTCAGAGCTAAACTAACTCTTCTGCAGTGTGGAGTGTGCGCGCATGCACGTGAGAGTAGAGCGAAAGAGTGAGAACGAGCGTGGTGTGTGAGAGAAGGCAGGCAGGCAGTGGAGCAGAGTACAGCAGAGGCTCCGGCCCTGGAGACCCAAAGCTACGGTCTCCCCCGCGTCCTCGGACCGCGGCCAACACTGTTTAACAGACGGGCTTCACTAGATACAACCAAGAGGTTTTGGTGCTTCCGTGTAGTTTGTGTTGGAGTCTAAGTCTGATCAGCGTAGCCACACGCGAGCACGCATGGGACACCGACCTGGATTGATTTATACGTGTAAGAAGTTACAAACAGTCCCTTTTAAAAAAAAAAAAAAAAAAAGTAATTTAATCTGATGAATCACTTTACTCAAATTTAGAATAAAAAAAAAATGTTTAGGGTGATGACATCATAAAGTATGACAACAGGACATTCGAAGCTTCATTCGAAAACCTCAATAGAAGCTTTGAATGTAAAGAAAAAGGCATTTAGTACAGCCCTACTATTAGAGATGATGAATGTGCGCTTAGGGACAGAAAAAATAGCACAGCAAGAGATAGCATGCTGCTGCGACGATGTTAAAAGCAGCTTCCTCCAGCTTTGTTTCTCATGTTTCTTCTCTACATTGAGTTTCTGCCGTGCTCTCTCCTGAACCAGGTTTCTCACTGCCTCTTTCTCTGACTCACTTTAACTCTGGGGACATCATCAGCTGACTCGCTTTCTAACCTATTCTTTGTTCCTTTTTCTTTCTCCACCCAAGGCTGTCACACTCCTTTTATTTTGCCTCATACTTCTTTCACTCTTTTTATTTTTTCTACCATTACCATTGTCTTTCTGTCTACCTTTATTGCCTCTCCTAAACTCTGACTTGGACCCTTCTTTCTTCCCCAGCCCCCTAATATCTCTTCACTATGTATACGTGTAGGCTCCCATCCTCTGTAAACAGAAAAGCCCCGCAGTCTCCACCTTAAATATATCTCTCTGTGCCCCAGGGAGAGCTCACTTCAGACTAATGAGCGTTAACTGCTGTTCCACTCTGCAGACATGAGAGAGAAACGTGTTTGTTCTCCCGGTCTGTGATGCAGGGCACGCTGCGCCTCGACCACTCCATAGAAAATCAATTAGAAAGCATTTAGAGGATGGTCTTGAATTCCTAGTTGAGAGCTGATGGCGCTGCTGTAAAATAAAGTCCAGGACTCACCACACTAATGCCAGCACTTTATTCCAGATTAAAGTGTAATTTGTCAATTGTACATCTTTGACAGTCTTTTATAGAAGAATGTGATGTTTGTTTCAGAACTATTTTATTTAGGGTAGTTATAACAGTATTTTTAAAATGAACTCCAGAAGCAGCGACCGTAAAACCTCGTCCACACTGGGAACGTCAAGAGCGTGTGGCGGCTGCGTTACCTGTTGTTTTTTATTTAACAGGTAACGCAGCAGCAGGCAGTGAAAGTGATCTATTGACTGTATATTAACATCATACCAGCAACATTACTACAGTTTACATGTCTATATCTGTAAAAAATGTTACGGAGATGAAAAAAAGTAAAGACTAATTTTAAAATCAACACTTCCTGCTTTCATTTCAAAATAAAAGCCCTCAAGTATTTTTTTTTCTGTGGACAGAATTCCTTCATTTGTTAACACGAGGCTTTTATTCTGAAATATGTGCTGGACAGTGTTCTAGAACATGCAGTGACTTGGAGGGCTCCATGAATGAATATAGTACGGAGTTTTAATTGTGGATTATTACTATTATTTACAAATGACCACAGGTTTCTTAACCTTTCTCTGTCTAAAATAAATATAAATGAGATTTATAATGAAATGAAATGGCCATTATGAAAGGCAAACTATGTAGAAAGAAAGGGCTGACAGCAGCAGACATGCAGCTGAAACACAGCTGGTGTGAACACCCGACGCGTGAATCACGCAGCCGCCACGCAGCCGCCACGCACCCCTGACATTCCCACAAAGCGTCAGTGGGTAATAATGTTGTTGTATTGAACCTGCCAACCTTTAACGCAGCGTTCATTTTTATATATATTTATATATTTGGCTAGTATAGATTGACAAACCACCTACAGTAGATCTCGTCACGCCCCCACTTTGGAGAAGCAGACAGGAGTACCAGCACGGGAGCAAAGCAATGTACTGCAATGTACAGAAAAACAGATCTTAGACACCGAAAAGATAGGCCCACCTAAAAATATCTACATCAGTGTACACTATATTTAGAATATTTTCACCACTCTTGCCATCAGACAGCCCTTTCCTATGGGATACTGAACCGAAACTGAAACTTATCTATGCTCTCTTCAAAGCCACCAGACTCTGTTGACAAAAACAGTATAGATACGTTTCACTTTCAGGTCAGTTCCCCAATAAGAAAATGTTGTAAATATAGCGTACACTTAAACTGATATAGATCTTTTTTTAGGTTGGCCAGTTCCTTTAGTTTGTACATTAAAAAGAGTTGGTGAATCTGAACGAACCCTCTAAAACACAGAAGTTGCACAAAAACACAAACAAACTAACCGATGGAGGCAGCGGTAGACCAGCAAACTTCTGTGTTCTGCGAGGTAAAATGACTGCTTTTGTCAAAGGAGTCTGGTGGCTTTAAAGAGAGCATTGAAAACGGCTTCAGTTCCCCGTCAGAAAGGGCTGTCTGACAGCAAGATAAAGGGGGGAAAATGTTCTAAATACAGCGTGCACTTAAACTGATGTAGATTTTTGTTTAGGTGGCTAAATCTGTTTTCCTGCTGCCCCCGCCCACAGCAGTACATTGCTTTGGTTCTGTTTGGTCTGTTTCTCCAAACTGGGGGGTGTGCCGACCGCCATCTACTGTAGGTAATACACTGACTATGGAGAAGTACCTCATACAACCCCACTTCAAAAAATCCAAACTATCCCTTAAAGTGGATATTTCATAATGTGCCAGTGTGGTAACAGAATTATTCCAGTCATCACTACTGGTTAAAATCTGCTATACAATACATTTTAAAATACATTTGTGTCAATATGATTCATAGATGCATCATGTATAGACGAGTAAGTATAGTAGAGTTTAAATCCTGATGGCTGTATCTATTTATTTGTTGTTTTTTAAACTGTGACAGCATCTCACACTGCTACATGTAGTAGTCGTAGTCCAACTCATTTCTTCTCTGCATCACATCCCACCCCAAAATCCAGTGAAATAATGGAAGCTGAGATGCCGTTTCTGTGTGATGACCCATCTATCCTCCCTGCCTCTTGTAGTTGTGGAGATGCTCCAGTCGCTCCACTCCCTGCAGCAGGAGAACCAGCGCCTCCAGGATCAGATCCTCAGCCTGACGGCCAAGAAGGAGCGGCCTGCAGCTGCTCAACACGGAGCTGGCCATTTCTTTCCCTCCACACATGCATTCTGCCCACGGCTCCATGCACACCTCTGCCCAGATTCACTTCCTGTCATCCAGCCAAGGTCAGACTCTTCATCTCGTCTACGCACTTTCATATCGACACCTTCAGACTCGCAACAGTCCACCTGCATGAAGCATTTTAAACCGATCAGTGCATTACCGTCAGGTGACAGTAAACTCATTAGACCATAGGTGAGATGATCGATAGCACCTGTCTCACACCGTGTACTGTTAGTTTTATCTTTCTTTCCACTGACAAAACAACTTCCTGTAAACTCAAAGTGGTAGTTCCTGCTTGTCCTTTCTGCACCTGGGAATCAGCAACTCTCTCCTGGTTTTGTTAAGTAAAGCACCATCCCTCAGTGCCATAAATCAATGCTGCAGATTTCACATGAAATCATGCCTGGCAGCACAAAATGTATTAAAGCTGAAGTAGGCGATGTTGGAGCAAATATGATTTAAAAAAGTTATTTTTATAAAACGGTCGCTATATTGTGACAGTAGTTCATGAAACAGGTAACATGAAAAAAATCATGTTGCTCTGTGTCCTCCGGTGCTCTTAACGGCATCTACAAGATTTCACAGACCGGAGGAAAACAAGCAGTCAGAGCTGATCTGAGGTCCGCTGTCCATCTGCTGCTGTTTTCAGAATCATCTTGTAGTGTACTGTTTAGCTGTAAAATGAGAAAGTTTGTGACGCCGCCGCCATTGTTGAATCTGTTGAAGGAACACCAAGTTCCAGTCACATGACCGGAGCACAGCCAATAGGAACGCTCTCTCTCTGAAATGACCTGTGATTGGTCAAAGTCTCCCGTCACAGGGCTAGATTTTCTAAAGCCTGAAAACAGCCATGAGGAGGAGAAGTCTAGTTTTCTTTCAGAACACTTGAATTACAATATGCTGAAAGGTTATTATGGGATTTTTGTCCAATGATGCCAAAAATATACTGCCTACTGCAGCTTTAATACATGCTCAAAGTGCAGTGTAGAGGCTGCAGGTTATTATGACAATTGCTACGTAGTACATAAGCAGATATGATACGAACAGAAAATACAATGATTTGTTGATGTGTAAATGCTATATGTAGGGCATTTTAACATCAGTGATAACCACGGTGGTTAGTGTAAACCTTTGATTTTGTAGTTTTCATCCTATCTTTGTGCCTCTCTTCTCCTTAGACCCCCTGAGCACCAATAAGAGTCCCCTGTCCAAAAGCTGCTTCCTGAATGACACCTCTTTTGTTACCTCGTCTGAGGTGAGAACGTGTAGACCTTCTCCTACCTTTAACACACCGTACAAAACAGAACCGGGTCAAACAATTACATTTCTGCCTTTTATACCTCTTTGTAACAGAGATGTTCCGATGCCATTTTTTCCTTCCCGATTCCGATACCTGAACTTGCGGTATCAACCGATACCGAGTACTGATCCGACACCATGATTTAAAAATATACACCGATCAGCCATAACATTAGGACCACTGACAGGTGAGGTGAATAACATGGATTATCTCGTTACCATGGTACCTGGCAGTGGGGGGGATATATTAGACAGCAAGTGAACATTTTGAACTTTGAACTTTGTGTTGGAAGCAGAATAAATGGGCCAGCATAAGGATGTGAGCGACTTTGACGAGGGCTAAATAGTGCTGGCTACACAACTGGGTCAGAGCATCTCCAGAACTGCAGCTCTTGTGGGATGTTCCCGGTCTACAGTAGTCAGGACCTACCAAAAGTGATCGAGGAAGGAAAACCGGTAAACTGGCGACAGGGTCAGACCCGAAGCTCATAGATGCACGTGGGGAGCGAAGGCTGGCCCGTGTTGTCTGATCCAATAGAAGAGCTACTGGAGCTCAAACTGCTGGAAAAGTTAATGCTGGTTCTGATAGAAAGGTGTCAGAACACACAGTGAGGAGCAGTTTGTTGCGTATGGGGACCGGTCAGTGTGCCCATGCTGACCTAATGTTATGGCTGATTGGGGTATATTGGAGGAGATATTGTATATTGGAGCGGTGAAGAAGAATTGATTTCCGTTTTAAACAAGCTGAGGTTAATAAATCATGGTATCGGATCGGTGCATAGACTTATACACATTTACCCTGACTGCGTGCTTGAGTAGGGCTGGGTATCCTTCATTCGATCCCATCGTGTGAATGGAAGCTGTGTGTGTGCTCCACTGGCCAGTTAGACGCTGCCGCTTTGCACTGCACATTTAATCAAAGAACCACCTGCAGTGATTCATTGGCTGCAAGCAAAACCACACAGAATGCAGGTATCGTCTGACTGGAGAAGTTTTGATACTACTTGGTACTGAGTTATTTCACAGCGTACAGATACCCAGCCCTAAAACTACAGTGCACTGAATACACATCAAAGGCAAGCTGAGAGCCAAATAGCTCCAATGATTTTCCGTGTGTTCGTTCCAGGAGCTCCACTCTGGTAGTCCGTCCCGCAGTAGCTCCTCCCTCTCCTTCCAGAGCACTCCTCCTCCTCAACAGAGCCCCGCCTCCTTCGGCCAGCCCCTGCTGAACGGCCTGGCTCGAGGTCTGAGCGACGGCGGCTTGGGGACCATCGGTCAGCCCGTGGTGGGCGGGCTCATGTCGTCCCTGGCAGGAAGTCCTCAGCTGAATATGAACGGCATGCTGGGCAGTCTGAACGGCGTGATCCAGTCTCCCGCGCAGAACGCCCCTCAGCCCACACTCCCCGCTTTGCGCCCCCAGCCTCCACCGCTCAACCCCCAGGCACTGGCACAGGGCTTCCAGCTTCCCAAGAGTGTGAGCCCGTATGTACCCAGAATGTCTTCATCATCAGCTGAACAATAAATCCACTTTAAAATGAAATGTCAGGGATGAGTCTGAAAGAGCTCGGACTGATCAGCCTGAGTGTTGCGTAGTCTGGTGTGTAACGTGGCTGTGTGTGTCGTTGCTTGTGTTCCAGGTCTTCTCTCCTGTCGGAGCAGCAGAAGCAGCTTCTTCTCGAGCAGCAGCAGCAACAGCAGCAGCTCCAGCAGTTCCTCACCTCACAGAACTTCACTCCCGTAATGACTCACACTTTATCCTACCCTCATCTGTATGTTCACAATGTACATTTTCTCATAGGATCTCCAAGATTTCTTTCTTTTGATCACAAACACGATACATTGGTGATTTAGAGCAGTGTTTCCCAAACCTCTTTTTTTCTGGGGACACACTTTTTAAAAATGACAAACCATCCCAACCCAATTCACAACCAGGGATGCACCGATACCACTTTATTTCAGACCGAGTACAAGTACAAGTACTTAAATTTGGGTACTCGCCGATACCGAGTACCGATACGAGTACTTCTCTATGCCCAAAGACCCTCGTTAACAGCCAGCTGGAGGGTGTGAGCGACACACGGCAGGCTGGGGAGTCCCGCATACGAGGCGGTGCGCCGCAAAAATTCTCCGAGGAAAGGCTCGGAGCGAAGGTGGCGCACCGGGGTGAATCTCGCCGCACCGTGACGGGGCTCCCTGCTCCCGGTGCGACTGTCAACCGTGTCGTGCCGCGGCCCACATAAAAGCGCCAGGGGTCTGTGGTGTTGTCAGAGGGTGCAAGCAAAACCCCGTGGCGCATTGAAAGTGAGGGCCGGCGCGCGCTGACTGAGGTGGGATCCCGGCTCAGCGGGGCCGGCGCGCGCTGACTGAAGTGGGATCCCGGCTCAGCGGAGTCGGCGCACCACCGGCCCGTCTCGCCCGCACAGTCGGGGAGGTGGAGCATGAAGACCCGAAAGATGGTGACGAGAGGTAAACGTCGCACTGCTGTAAAGTGGTATCGGTGGCATTGTATCGGAGCCGTTTTGCGAGTACGAGTACATGAGCACAGTATCGGAACCGATACCCGATACTGGTATCGGTATTGGTGCATCCCTATTCACAACAGGCCGTTTCCACATCTGCTTATATTATCTTGAATAGGTTAACCAGCCATGTCGAAGAGATATACGTTTGATAAATCAAAACTTTGTTTTATGCATCTTAATGAAAACACATACACATACACACACACACACACATACACATACTTTATAAATAAGCCCAAATGAATACATTCAGGCAGAGTTAACAGGCTCTCATTTTTGTCCTCTCATCAGTAAAACAAACAGAATGTAAACCAGCCTTTCATAGATTCAGTGTTCAGTGCTCCCTCATGTGGCTCAAAGGTGAACTGCACATATAAATCTTAAATAAATGACGATGGAAGAAATTCAGCAAATATATTTGGCGACCCTAATATAATCTCCTGCGACCCACCCGTGGGTCCCGAGCCAGTCTATGGGAATGACGGATTTATAATATTTTGGCCATATGGAGTGCTGCAGAGATGACATTTTTTGTAGGCCAACCCGACAAACAAACGTTCATCATACTTAAACCATTTGTTCAGCAAGATCATCTCCACAAATAAACACCACTTTTATGATTTTTGAAGCGTAAATGCAATCGGCAGAAGTAAAACGCTAACGTTAGGCTATAAACCAACTACACCACGGACACATGACTTCACCACCACTAAGCTAACGGTGGACTGGTGTTCAGCGTGATGACGTTTAGTAGTCTCATTTAGATACTTGTTAGCAACCAGCTTTATTAAGACACATAGAAGACAAAACTCACAAGTGGGATATTTACTGACATATTTTATATCGTAGAACAAAACGTTAAAATCTCATCAGCTTGTGTTACCTTAGTTCAGGCATCTAACTAAAAACCGACTTCCAGATGAAGGAACCAGAAGTGCTAAAATGCTAACTCATTTCTGGGTTTTAGGACTCACTCCTGCAGCACTCTATTGTGGCCATATTTGATTACATACTACACGGGAAGAAAAAATGGCGGTAGGCGGATTTTGTTACCTTTGGACAGAGCCAGGCTAGCTGTTTTCCCTTCTTTCCATATGCTAAGCTAACTGTATACCGGCTCTAGCTTCAAATTTAACATAGAGAGTTGTATTGATCTTCTCATCTAATGATCAGCAAGAGAGCGATTCAGTGTATTTCCCAAAATGTCAAACAGTCCCTTTAAAGGGACTCTATGTAAGAATCAGAAATGCTTGTTAACAGAAACACCTGTGGCTGTTAAGTCAACGAAAGTCAGCGTCGGGCTCATGCTTGTGCTCGCTCTACATAGACATGAACAAGCATCGCTCAAAACAGTGAGGAGATACACGTCAGCTAAAAGCACAATATCACTCTATATTTCAGCTGCTTGGCAGTAATGTTAGCTGACCAGACGAAGGTCTCTCCATGAATCAATGCTGATCCTAGTGTTGGCTTTTGACGTTTGTGCAGAAATAACTGCTGCAGCTCCTCCAGACCAACAGAGGTTTTCCGTGTCTTGTGGAGTGACAGACCTCCGCAGCGAGTAACTTGTCATCTCCACCCGCAGCTGGAGGGAGACACCGGCACCCGGTCGGTAACGAGACGACAACGTGCGGAGCCCCGTCACTTCACAAGACACGGGAAACCTCTGTTGGTCTGGAGGAGCTGCAGCAGTTATTTCTGCACAAACGTCCACAGCTAAACTAACTCTTCTGCAGTGTGGAGTGAGCGCGTGTTCACGTCTAGAGGTGGAGGGAGAACGCGCGCTCTGTCTGAGTGAAGGCAAGCAGGCAGAAGATGAGAGTACAGCGGCCACACGCGAGCGCGCATATGTGAGCGCGCATGTGTTCTGACCCAGTACATTTATACACTAAAAAAGTTACAAACAGTCCCTTTAAAGGGACTCTATGTAAGAATCAGAAATTGCTTGTTAACAGCGACACCTGTGGCCGTTAAGTCAACGAAAGTCAGCGTCCTGGTGCTCGCTCTACATAGACAGGAACAAGAATCAGTCAAAGCAGTGAGGCGACACACGTCAGCTAAAAACACAATACCACTCTATATTTCAGCTGCTTGGCAGTAATGTTGACCAAAGCTACGGTCTCCTCTGTGTCTTCTGTCCACGGTCGGGGGGGCGAAGAAGGAAGAGTTGACACTGTTTAACAGACAGGCTTCACTAGATATAACTTTGCAGTTTTGGTGCTTCCGTGTAGTTTGTGTTGGAGTCTTGTCTGAACAGCGTAGACACACGCGCATGGGACACCGACCCGCAATGATTTATAACTGTAAGAAGTTACAAACAATCCCTTTAAGAATCATAATGCTTGAATATTAACTACACAAAAGAGTAAGATGTGAAATATTGTCCATTCATAGCAGTTCCACTTTAAATATTACTAATGGGGCAACAATCTACAGCAGCTTGTTGTTAACTAGTCAGTTATGAGTCACTGTGTGTCTCCTTTTCAACAACAGGAAACCAGCCACACCATGAGAGTTCCTATTTGACTTGCAAACTGGTGGAAGTGTGGTGCAGCTCGGAGTCAATCACTGTGGACATCTGGTGGATGTAGAACGACGTAGGGTTTATTTATGATTGTGTTCTGGTACATTTAAGACTAGGGACGGGTATCGATAGGATTTTATCAATACTACTACTCTAATAGATACTCCTTATTGGTTCGGTTCTTTATTGATACTCTTATCAGTTCTTTTTCATAACTAAACAATAGCTTTTTAATACACTATTTTAAAAAAGAATAAATTCAGTACTTATTTATATTTTGAATATAACTAAATGAGCAGCAACAGTAATGTTTACAAAAGCAAAGTCACTACATAAACTCATTCATATCTCACTGGAAACAAATCTAAAATAAATGTAATAATATTCCTGAGTGAAGATTATAAAGAATGAAGAACACAGACATCAGTCAGTATCAGTCCTTCCTCTTGTCCTCTGTCCTCTGTCCTCTGTCCTCTGTCCTGTGTCCTGTGTCCTCTGTCCTCCTTCCTCTGCTGATGTGAATCCCTGCCTGCAGGTACCCCTGGTAGAGGGAGGGGGGGCTGCTTTGTCTCAGCCACCATCTAAGTTTCCTAGAATTTGAAGAAACGTGGCCAACTGAGCTAAACACTTTGACTACATACAGACTGCTTTTGTTCTAGCTTGTTTGTAACAATGTGTTATCAGCTGAGCTAGCGCGCTGTGCCTGTGTAAACACAGCAGCAGTGGGTGAGAGACAGCGGACAGAGCAGATTGAAATATCTCTTATCTAGACGTTTACATCATGTTCATGCTCCTTGAACGGGTGTATTGATAAAGTTTTGGCTTTTTATTTGCTCCGCGTGTGCGTGTGCGTGTGCGTGTGTGGAGGAGCTCAGCCCCGACACAGATAACAGAGGAGATGCGTGTTGCAGAATGATAATAAATTACACCAAAATGTTAAAGAGTGCTGATAAAAGAACCGCTAACATCAGAGCTTATCAATACTCCGGTCTTTAATCATTTAGCACCGGTGCCCGTTTAATACCGGGTTTTGGTAGACATCCCTTTTCAAGACACCAGCGCCAATACCAACTTAACATTTCCACTTTCAGTGTAGAAATAATTGAGCAGGGAAAAACACAGTTGACCCAAGGAAAGTTGACCCTGTTCAGCTGCTCTCAGAGCAGAGCTGTGGGCCAGTTAGAGTTGGTCTCCCATCAACATGAAACACGTCGGGAAGAAGAAACACCTGAAAGGCTGATTTTTAGTAGTTAACATTACTTAAAGCTGAAGTGGGCGAGATTAGAGCAAATATGATTAAGAAAAGTTCTTTTTACAAAACAGTCGCTATATCCTGACAATAGTACATGAAACAGGTAACCTGAAAAAAATCATGTCCCTCTGTGTCCTCCCATGTCCTCCGGTGCTCCTAACGGCATCTACAAGATTTCACAGACTGGAGGAAAACAAGCAGTCAGAGCTGATCTTAGGTCTGCTGTCCAGCTGCCTTCTATGAGAGCCGGCTGTCAATCACTCGCGAATCCTGATCAAATGGTCAAACTAGGCAGCGCTGATCAAATATGAATCAATATTCTGTTACTGTAATGTCTATTTCTCTCCTCACATGTTTTCAGAATCATCTTGTAGTGCACGGTTTAGCTGTAAAATGAGAACGTTTGTGACGCCGCCGCCATTGTTGAATCTGTTGAAGGAACGCCACGTTCCGGTCACATGACCGGAGCACAGCCAATAGGAACGCTCTCTCTCTCTCTGAAATGACCTGTGATTGGTCAAAGTCTCCCGTCAGGGGCTAGATGTTCTAAAGCCTGAAAACAGAGCCATGAGGAGGAGCAGAAGTCTAGTTTTCTCTCAGAACACTTGAACTACAATATGCTGAAAGGTTATTATGGGATTTTTGCCCAATGATGCCCAAAACATTCTGCCTACTGCAGCTTTAAGCATCCAGATGTATTCATGTTAATGTGAAACCTTTCCCAGTTCCCAGGTTTCCTGAATGTTCCCATAAACTGATTTGTCCCCCCCCTCCATCCACCAGGAGCAGCAGGTGATGGTGTGCCAGATGCTGCAGCAGCAGAGGCAGAGGGAACTGCAGCGCCTCACGCTGACGGGAGCCCTCGCCTCCACCCCGAACTCCCCCCTGATCGCCCAGTCACCCAACCTGCTGTCCTCCGCCACAGCCTCACCCCTGCAGGGCGGCCAAGGAGGCAGCCTCTTTGGCCTGCAGGACAATGCACTTCACAAGCCCGGGGTGAGTAGTACTGTTGCAGGATTTCACATTATGATTCTATCAGGTCACAGTTTTAAACATGGTGCGTGTGATTGTGTTTTCAGGCTGCAGGAGAGAAGGGCGGAGACAAGAACGGGTGACGTTTTCTTGATTTCACAGGAGCAGCTCAAATGAAGATATGGGGCGCCGCAGCCCGCTTGAAGAACTGAGGTCAACTTACGAGACCTCCGAACGTCTTTCCTTCTCTGTCATCTTTATCCTACACCCTCTTTTATGAATGTATAACAGGATGGACTTTTTTCGTGTTTTTGAAATTCTTTCTATCAGAGGTTCTTCTCATAGGTTTTTGTGTAGGCAGCTTTCAGAGAGCATGAATACAGTGGTCTCTTCTTAAATTGCACTAATTTGTTAGCTAGACCAATGGGGCTGCTTGTGAAGGCAGAGCCAGAGTCCCTGCTCACCCCCCCCCCTGCGGGTGCTGTGTAGGCTTTTTGGGTCGAAGTGTGAACTCGAGGTTCAGAGCGATCTCTTTTCTGACCATTCATGATTCCCCTCCTCAGAGTTTTCCATTCAGATCGGTGAGAATCACAGACGTCTGCCACTTCTTTGCAACCTCAACTGTCTTCCTTGATATTTTGTCTTCCCTTTGTGTTCACCCCCCCCACCCAAATTGTCATCCAGATCTTCTATATGTTGCAGGCACTTATTACGTATAAAGGGTTAAATATGCTGTCATTTCCGACATGTGGTCAGTGGCACTTCAACATTAAGCTAGTTATTACCTCAGATCTTTCTGCCACCTATTCTCCATTGTTGAAATTTTGTGCTGACTCATTACCGCAATAGCCTTCACTGGATATATAAATACCCACCAAAAATCTTGATGTTAACTCTTAAGGTATTAACTCTTGTAAATGTCAAAATGGCAATGAGCCCACGTGTCCAAAAAATGGCGCCTATCGTCCACTAGAGACCGGCATCAACGGGCCAGATTTTATTCTAAAAAAGTATCACGAGACTTTCTAAAGACTTTTATATCCTCCCAGTTGCTGTCGAGATTAAGCAGACAAAACCAAACATTTGGAAAATGTAAGTAAGAAATTAATTGTTTTGACCTAAACAAGTGTGCACTTTGCATGTTAGCAGCTAACAGAGCAAAATTTAGTCATGGACACAGTACCTTTCTAAAGGATGCTCGGTACTTCTAGGCCACTAGGGACTGACAGGTTTTTGATTTATGTGAGTATTTTTGCACTCCTCCTCCTGAAGTGTCACTTTTTTATGTTACTTCCACACAGGTATTCCTTTCATGTTCACCAACTAGTTGTTCTTTTAGCAATACTGGATAGATGATGCCTTAATGATGCTAGATTTACAGAGGAAACCACGAGCCCGAAGGCTCACTCTCTTGTCGTCTTTCTTTGATAGTGTTTTTTTATCTCGGGGGCACACGGAGGGGTACATTAGTAAAGCACTCTTCCTAAAACCCATTTATACTTTTGATAGCTGACTGATGATTTCAAAAGTCGAAACCGTGTGAATAACCGTATAGTGGTAACTGAAGTGTCAAATCATTTTCTATTGTACTTTTTTTGTGTTCAGATGCAATGTTCTTTAGTTGTTTGTGCTTCAGAGAACTGAGAAACAACAGTGAAGGCTGCACGGCGGCGTCATAGGAGAGATGTAAACTATTATTAAAGTGCCGTCGCAGCAGTGTGTGTGTGAGATGCATAGCGTAGCTGTTATCGGACGGCGAGTTGCCAGTGTGGTTACTGTCGGCCGTCACCGCAGGGCCGTTTGAGCCCAGGTCTAACTTAAGCCAATGTAGAGATAAGCTCGTCTTTCCTTCCACTCCACTTTATCTTAGTGACGGCTCAGTTTTACTAACACGCAGAGTAAGGGATTCTTTTCTCATATTTTATCCTGTGTTCTTTAACAATATTGTCATAGGCAGTTTAAAACTATTTTCTCACTTCTGTTTTGCAATCTTGAACATGATCTCCCATACATGTGATATCTTGAGTGCTAGATTATTTTGTTAGCAGCTAATGTAGACGTCGGAAAGGAACTGAATACTGTAGCAATGACAGAAGGAGAATGTTGATTATGTTGATGAAGACATGAGCCAACAACGCGTTGACATGACTCCGAGTGGGAGGTCTGCAATTTACCAAGTTTTGTCCTTTGGAGTGGCCTCTCAGTCTCAGACACACAACCCTGTTTCCAGGAGGTTGACCGAGGAGCGGTGCGAAGGATTTCTGAAGCGGTTTCTTTCTCATGTTGCACTGGGGCGCTTTGGGCCCAATTGTAAATCGTTTTTTTTTTTTTAGTACCTTTCAATTTTGTTGGAATACGAGTTGTATACTTTAATATGTTTGTGCAAAAAACACATTCATTCTTTTAAGCTTTGAAGTTTGGGTAACCAAGATAATCCATGTTCTGAATGTCGTACTGTGTATCTTTTATGTATTACAACATTTAAGCACCTGGCTCTGAATGAGGTTTGACGGAGAGCGAGTTACCTATCGGGATATGAATTGCATGAAATGCAGTGACGTCTCTCAGAAGTGTTGCTAAATACCAAGTAATAACTATGCATCATTTGAAATGCATTGTTCCCTGAAATGAAAAAAAAAAAAAGAAGAAATTAAATGAAATGAGCACTGAATTTTAAAAAGGACAAGCATGTTGTCATTGTACAGTGTATTTGTTTGAGAGAATTGATCAAAACAAATTTGACAATATTCAGATTAAAAGCCCTGTAAAGTATTTTGATATTTTTGTGTGTAAAATTAAAAGGACTGATTAAGACAACTTTTTTTTGTCAATAAATGTATTTTACTGAGTTGTTTTACATTTTCTCTCTGGTGTTGAATGACTTTATCTGTTATTAGTTTTTGTGTACTTGAAGAGAAGAAAAAGAGAATGAGTTCATATCTTTTCATACACGACTGACTGACGTAGCGCAGCTCTGTCCTGGCTCGGTTTCAGGTCAACTCAGAGAGATAGAACTCACACAGTCGCTGATATTAGAAGCTAATACTCTGTTACAGCAGTTCAAGAAGTTGACTCTGTCAGACTGAAGACGGTGGTCATGTGTTTATTTGTTTATTTATTTTGCACAATTTAAGACTACACAACATAACAAAACATAAATGATGAGTGGGAAAAAAAGTATAAAAACAGATACATGGACAACATGGGGGAAAGCAATTAAATGACCCTTTAAGCGACTTTTGAAACATTTGATAGATGAACAGTTTTTTGATAGATGTGAAAAGCTAGTCCATAATTTGGTTCCCCTAAATCAGGGGTCTGCAACCTGCGGCTCTTTAGCTCCTCTCCAGTGGCTCCCTGTGGATTTTTTAGGTATTAGGGCCACATTGAGGAAAAACATTTTTTTTTTCGAGAATAAAGTCATAGGTTTACAAGAAAAGAGTTGTAATATTATGAGAAAAAAGTCGTAATATTATGAGAATAAAGTCATAAGTTTACGAGAAAAAAAAGTCTTAATATTATGAGAATAAAGTCAGAAGTTTACGAGAAAAAAAAGTCGTAATATGAGAATAAAGTCATAGTATAATAAGAATAAAGTCATAATATTATAAAGTAGTAATTTTACGTGTTATTTTCTTTTTTTCTCATAATATTATGACTTTATTCTGGAAATATCAGATTTGTTTCCGTCAATGTGGCCCTAATACTCCGTAGTACACTTGCTCTTTGGCCCTCACTACATTAGACTTATATACTATATAATTAGACTATAAACTGTGTTACCTTCATCACAATGCTCACATGTTTTGTGGCTCCAGACAGATTTTTTTTTTTTCTTTTCTTTTTTTTGCCTAAAACGTCTCTTTTGATAGTAAAGGTTGCTGACCTCTGAACTAAATCTGATCAAAAATGTCCTCTACTGGTGAGGAATTTAGGAGGATGAAGATCTAGAGATTGACGGGTTGAGTAAGAATAGACCTGAGAATTAGTTTTAAAACAGGTCTTGAATTGCTCAGGAATATTCCCACCAGAAAGTATCTTATAAATAAAAACACATATTTGAGAAATATTGATATCATAAATAGTAAGAATGTGGAGTTTGACTCTGATTGGTGGATGTGGTTTTAGCTACCATGTGCCTCCAGTGTCTGGGTACCTGGATGTAGGATTTTAAATCTCAAACTTTCTGGTCACATATACAGTGTGTCTGAGCAACTTGTTCCCATCATCATGTTACAATATTTTCCTGAATTCTGTATTAAGAGTATATTCTAGCTCAGTGGTTGCCAACCTATTTTTCTCCCCCCCTGCTTGTATCTAAGAAATGCTGAGTGAATGATTTTTTTTTATTAAATCAACGTTCTTTAATTAATATAACTCGTCGACTAAACGCCAACAAATGTGAATTTTTCGTTAGATAAAAACGGAAATTTTGGAAATGATTACATCCATCTTTTTCCAATAAGTTTTGACTCCTGGACTTTAAAACACTCATCTTTTTCTGCATTATTTTAGTTATACATGAGCAAATCTGATTTTGCCAATCTCAGAGCAGACTAATCCTGGGGCACCCCATGTGATCTTTGGCGCCCTCTAAGGGGGGCCCAGTCCCCAGGTTGGAAACCAGCTGTTCCAGCTGTTTTCCAACCAACTGTGGTGTGAACAGAGTTGACAGCAGGCTATACACAATGTGTTTGGTAACACCCTCTAACAAAGTTAATGAGTAGTAACAGCTTTATTAATGGTGAATAATCCCAGAGGCTCTATATCAGTGAGGGCCAGTACTCAAACAAACTTCGGGTTGCCAAGTTATGAAAAATCCTTTTAGCTGGTATGAACCCTTTTAGTACAACTTTCAGATAAGGTTTATAAGTTGTAACTAATTTATTCCTCAATAGTTAATAAAGCATTCACCGTGGAGAATGGAACCTGCCAAAATCAAAATAAATTAATAAATATATATATATGACTCAATAAATAAATATGTCATTAAATGTAGCAAAGATAATATAAAAAATATATGTAGCCATTAATTAATAAAATGTGACATAAATTGATATTTCTGTTTGAATTTGCTCCTTTATTTAGTCATCTTTGTATGAATTCCTTAATTTATTTACTCTTCAGTTTAATTTTTCAACAGACATTTAAAAATAAATCTAAAATACAAAAAAATAAAATAAAGGCAAATATAAATAAAACTAAATGCAAATATAAATAATTACATTTAAAAATTAATACAAATAAATAAATACATAAATAATTTAAAGGGAAAATTAAACAGAATAATATATAAATAAGGGAATAATTAATACAAAGATAAATATAAATAAATAAATAAGCAAATTAAAACCGAAATATCAATTTATGTCACGTTATCAATTAATCAATGGCAACGTTTATTTTTTATATTTTTGCTACATTTAATAACACATTAATTTATTTACTGGGTCATTTATTTTGGATTTTCGCAGGTTCTGTCCTTCATAGTTCACTAATGATTTGTGACTCATGCGAGAGTGAGAAACCAGTTGTGTTCACAAAGAATGAATTATCAGCATGTATAAGTGCAGATCTTCTTATGAATACCACACCCACTAGTGCAGATAGGATTGTTTATTACTGTGGATGAAGTCAGGAGCATTTTTCAATGTGCCAACAAAAAAAAGCTCTTGGCCCTGACTCGAGCAGTGCTCTTGTTTTGAAATCTTTTGCCAGGAATTGGCCCCCGTCTGGCAGCCTATATCTTTCAACTCTCTGTCGACACCCAGAGCTCTATCCTGGATTTCTCCTCAGCATTTAATACAACCCAGCCTGATGTGCTTTTGTCCAAAATGATTAAGTTACAGTTCAACCCAAACCTCATTCATTGGTACAACTCATTTCTTACAAACAGAATACAGCGAGTAAAAGTAAATGACACTTTCTCTTCCTCCATCAGGACTGATGTTGGAGCATGTGAAGGATGCATTAGTTCACCTGTGTTATTTACTTTGTACACTGCTGATTGCACCACCAGTCTGCCCAACCAACTTCTTTTAAAGTACTCTGAGGATTCCACCTTAATTTCTCTGCTGACTGAGAGCGATGACCTCAGTTTGCATCAGTGTAATGTCGACTGGTTAATTGAATGGTGTGACACAAATGCTCTTTTCATTAACACTAGTAAGACAGAAGAAATTATTTTTAGCCTTCCTCCTGACTGTCAGCTGCCTCCAGTTACGATTCCCGATGTAGAAATCAAACAGGTCTCTTCATACAGATACCTGATTCCACCATATCATGGACACGTCACATTGAATTTACCTGTAAGAATTTACAGCAGTACATTTACTTCCTTCGCAGACTCAGATCTTTTGGAGCCAGTAGCCAGATTATTTTTCTATTTTTCAGTTTAGTGATTCAGAGTGTCCTGTTGTACTGCAGCACAGCCTGGCTCAGTAGTATTCTGTGAAACTTAAAACTAAACTTTATAGCCAATTTGTGTGAAGCTCATTGGCCAACCTGTGACAGCCTCCTTTCAAGCAGCTCACAACAACAGCATGCTCAGACGGGTCAACAGCATCTCTTCTGATCCATTGCATGTTTTGAATGGGGAATATCAACTTCTGCCCTCCAAGAGGCGATTCAGAGTCTCTCCATTTAACCGCATCAGGCTGAAGAACGCTTTTGTTCATCAGTCCATCTTGTTGCTAAATAATAACAAATCACACACCCACACCATCATCTGTTGGAGCCTCTACCATCCGGCAGGCGCTACAGGGCCTTCTCCGCCCGCACCTCCAGGTTGAGGAACAGCTTCATCCCCAGCCATAGTTGCTCTGAACCAGTCCTACATGGACTAGATACACTGCAATTGCACTTTGAACTGCATTATATGTTTTATGATATTGCACATGCGGACTGACTATATCTATTTATTATGCATTTAATTATTTTTTTATAATCATTGTCTTTTATATTGGTTTAGATTGTCTAGTTACTTTTACTGCCCTTAAGACAGTTTGCACACACGACACTGGTCACTAACCTTTAGCTGTTGCTTGTATAGTACCCTATATTTATATTTAAAGACCGTCTTTTAATGCATCGGGTATGTGATGGGGAGTTGCAAACTCAATTTCGTTGTACCTGTAAAATGACAATTAAGGAAATGTAATCTAATCTGATCTAATGTGCTGCTAAGGACATGTAAATCCAGAGGACAGAAGGTCATGTGTTAGTGGGTTATGTATGGTTAGTTGTGATGTGTTTTGGTTTTTGTCTGATGTGTCTTACTTGTCTGTTTATTTATGGTAACAGTATGTCTATTGGATGTCTACTTTTTCTCAAACTGAGCTGCCAGGGGATGCAAAATGAATTTCAATGCAAACTGACAATAAAATTGTATCGTATCGTATCGTATCGTATCATATAATTGTATATTATCAAATAGAAACCAAAATGACCTGGCAACCCAGCATTTGTTCTTATTCATGGCTTCTAGCTGATAGAATATATAGCATTACTAAATGATTCATCAACCATGAGTAAAGCTATTAGTCTTAGCTTTATTAGGGAAGTTTTCTTGTCTTTTTAAAACAGTTTCACACCGTGGATTATAGCTTTAATAATAATAATAATAATAATAATATAACTTGGATTTATATAGCAGTATATATATAACATATATATATGTATATATATGTATATGTATAACATAACAGTAGCTAGAGGCCATAGGCCTGGTTGAAGAGGTGGGTTTAAGGAGTGTTTTGAAGCTGTCTAGAGATGAGTTGGGGCGTTGTGGAGCTCTGTGGGGAGAACGGGGGGGGGTCTCTGTCACACTGAAAGCTCTGTAACTAAAGGTGTGCAGGTTTGTGTGTGTGGGGTGGGGGGATGGAGAGCTGCCCGGCCTGATGAGGATCTCTGCTTACACAGCACACTGTGTATTTGGGTGGAGGAGGTCAGAGAGGTACTGAGGAGGAGACAGCTGGGCATTGAGGGATTTAAATATAATGAATGAATCCGGAGTGTGTGAGAAGGAAGAGGAGGAAGAGAAGGAAGAGGAGGAAGAAATAATGAAGGAGTGGCTTCTGCACCCGAGCTTTGTTTACAGTCATCAACCAATCAGCTGGCCGGTAGAGAGTAGGAGCCATATTGTAACTTTGACCTGAGTTTAGTGAAGCGGAAGCAGCTGCAGCAGCTGTGTGTGTGATAGAACTCCTGAGGTTATGAGAACTCCTCTCCTCCTTCTCCTCTGGTCTGAGTGAGTTTACAATATTCCGACTCGTACTGTTGAACCTGACATGAACACCAGCAGCTTCCTGGTGTTGGTGCGGAGAGGACACACGCACACGCACACCTTCAGACGAGCTGTTCTCTCATCGACGGTGAGTCTTCATCAGTCTTCATTATGTCTTCATCATGTCTTCATCATGTGTTCATCATGTGTTCATCATGTCTTCATCATGTCGACACACTAAAGGTCTGATTATGATGTTTCCGGTCCTCTTTACTGCTGCATCACACATTCAGCGGGTTTGGTGTTTTCTATTCAAACATTAAACCCGACACACCTTCATTAACCTTCATCACCGGAGCGTTGTATGGAAGCCCAGAGACGCGAGTGAGTAATGGAATCTGTGATCCATTTCTTAATTCTGATATCAACAGTTTTCTCTCCTGTGTATATGAATTAAGAAGAGGTGAAAAGGAGGTTTTGCCAGGATAATTTTTCTAAGTTCCTCAATTTTTGATCATCTGTGAAACAGGAGGGAAAAAGGTGTATTTTGTTGTAATACTCATTTAGGCCACAAGAGGCTGAAGTGCATCACTACCCCATGTTCTAAATAAATAGGACTAAAAATATTCATGTTTTCTTCCAGTTGTTTGGGGGTTTTTTGCACTCAGGCGCAGTTTGAACTTTAAGGATGGGGGTTCACAAAAAAACATCTAGAGGAAATGTAATGTGTTCAACAGAGGCTTAGTTTACATAAAAACTAATAATCAGGCACCAGCGGGTGCATTTTTATATCTCGACTAATATGCCCACTGAGTGATGGAATATTGCAAGAATTACCAGAGAAACCGAACTCGCACAAACCGCAAAACCCGACCGTAAACCAGAGATGAGCCTTGCAGGCTTGTTTACAGATCTACAGTCTACCCGCCTATGTTTTGTTACACTTTGTTTAGCTCTTTTTTTTTACTGTGTTAGCTGATGCTTCTTGTTTTTTGCACTATCCTCTTTGCTGCGGGACTAATAAAGGAATATCTTATCTTATCTTGGCTTTTCAATCAGATGAATTTTAGTCTTTTGTATGCTTGTGTGCTGATGTGTATATATGTGCATATGTAACTGTATGAATATGTATATGCTTGTTTCTTAATTTTTCCATTCTTTTGTTTTTATTTAATTATTTATGTTTCAGTGTATTCTGTTGTACATTATGTGAATTTCCTTGGAAAGCACTTTGTGCTTTGTGCTTGAAAAGTGCTCTACAAATAAACTTATTATTATTATTATTATTATCTTATCTTATCTTATCTTCTCTAATAGTAGCCTATATAAGTTGAAAGGCAGGGTTGACGATGTTCTCCAGTATCCACTATTTGTTATATTGGTTGAATTGGTCTTTACACCCCGATAGCGATCCATTACTGATGAGCTCTGAAAAAGCTGTTTCACAGATGAGAAAAAAAAATGAAGGCATTTAGAAAGATTATCCTGACAAAAGTTTTTTTTTTCCACATGTTCTTAAATCATTAACACAGGAGAGATAACTATTAAGATCAAAATGGATCACCTGAATTTGTTTAGTTTTTTTCTCCCTTGCCTCTCAGGGCTTCTGTAGTTTTGCCAAAACGCCTGCAGGTACAATACAACTGCACTTTATATCAGGTGATCAGTGCAAAGTCATAAGATATATCTCTCAGAAAGTAACTATTTATGGGTAGCTGGTGTTACAAAATGTGTTTTTGTATCAATTGTCAATTATTTTCCATCAGTGAATCTGTAACCTACTGGTTAGCTGTCTTGTTTCTGTCCATGAAACTGTGTATTCTGATATTTAAATAAAAGAAGAGTGGATCACCTGGTGCTCTGTGTGATGGTTGATTCTGTGTGCAGGTTCAGTGCCGCCTGCAGTCCACACAGCCGGTCGCTGCAGCCCGGCTGCCCTACAGAGTGAAGGTATCTGCTGGGAAACGCTACGCCTGGTGTGCTTGTGGACACAGTAAGAAGCAGGTGAGTAGGCCTGTGTATGGGGCGTGTTGGGGTTCAACTTACGGAAGCACCTGGGCTGCCAGTCATTTGAGTCACGGCTCATTTACTGCTGTCTATGTCCTGTTTACATTCCCAGCGGTTTGAAAGATGCCTTCTGAGAGGCAGGTCGCTGGTGGGGACTTGGATGTCCTTCTGTGACTGACAGTCAAGAACATGCACAAACTGATAGCTGAGGTCATTTTTTAGGTTTTCATACTTTATGTCATCAAACTAGGCTGATGTGTGCAGAGATCTCCAGTAATGTAAAGGAGAGGGCCCAACTGGATTAACTTCAAACATAAAAAATAAATATTAAATTAGACAATTATCTCTCAACAGCAAGAGATAACAGATTGGATTTGACTTCATTACCCAGAAATCCTGGTTAATACAACACATAAGATCAGTCTGGACAGACAACAGGGTTGTTAAAGCTGCAGTAGTCAGTATATTTTTTGCATCATTGGGCAAAAATTCCATAATAACCTTTCAGCATATTGTAATTCAAGTGTTCTGAGAGAAAACTAGACTTCTGCTCCTCCTCATGGCTCTGTTTTCAGGCTTTAGAACATCTAGCCGTGACGGGAGACTTTGACCAATCACACGCCATTTCAGAGAGAGAGAGCGTTCCTATTGGCTGTGCTCCGGTCATGTGACCGGTACTTGGCGTTCCTTCAAGCCATCTAAACCTGATCTCAACATGGCTGCTGGGTCACAAACTTTCTCATTTTACAGCTAAACAGTACACTACAAGATGATTCTGAGAACATCTGAGGAGAGAAATAGGCATTACAGTAACAGAATATGATTGATTGACAGCTGGCTCTCATAGACAGCAGATTGACAGCAGACCTCAGATCAGCTCTTCTGCTTGTTTTTCTCTGGTATGTGAAATCTTGCAGATGCCGTTAGGAGCACCGGAGGACACAGAGGAACATGATTTTTTTTCAGGTTACCTGTCTCATGTACTACTGTCAGGATATAGTGACTGTTTTATGAAAATAACTTTTTTTAATCATATTTGCTCCAATCTCACCTACTTCAGCTTTAAGTGGCTTTTTTGTGTTTGACTTGTCATAGCAGGAAAACCACAGGTCCAAACCAATCACATTATGAATGGCCATGTCCTGTTAAAATGGAACACAGCATTATCCATAGTCCGTGTGTTACCTACAGTAGATAGGGTACAGTTTAAAGGGACTGTTTGTAACTTCTTACACGTATAAATCATTGCAAATAGTGTTGGCCGCGGTCGGAGGACGCGGGGGAGACCGTAGCTTTGGTCTCCAGGGCCGGAGTCTCTGCTGTACTCTGCTCCTCTGCCTGCTTGCCTTCACTCACACACCGCGCTCGTTCTCGCTCTTTCGCTCCACTCTCACGTGCATGCGCGCACACTCCACACTGCAGAAGAGTTAGTTTAGCTCTGAGAATATCTAGTGAATGTACAGTGGACGTTTGTGCAGAAATAACTACTGCAGCTCCTCCAGACCAACAGAGGTTTCCCGTGTCTTGTGAAGTGACGGGGCTCCGCTGAGAGAAACGTTGTCGTCTCCGACCAAAACTCCGGTGTCTCCCCTGTTCCCTCCGGCCGCGGTCGGGAGGCTGAAGCAGGAAAAGCCAACACTGGGATCAGCATTGATTCATGGAGAGACCTTCGTCTGGTCAGCTAACATTACTGCCAAGCAGCTGAAATATAGAGTGATATTGTGCTTTTAGCTGACGTGTGTCGCCTCACTGTGTTGAGCGATGCTCGTTCATGTCTATGTAGAGTGAGCACAAGTGCGAGCAACAGGACGCTGACTTTCGTTGCCTTAACGGCCACAGGTGTCGCTGTTAACAAGACATTTCTGATTCTTACAAACAGTCCCTTTAAGTGTACGCTATATTTAGAATATTTTCACCGCTTTACCTCGCCATGACAAAAATATTTTACCTCGCAGAACACAGGAGTTGCTGGTCTACCGATTGATTGGTTTTACTTTAAATTAAAATATGGTGTTATTAAGACCACTATCTATATGTTATCAACATGTGTCCAAACTTTTCCTGTACTAATGTGAGTGCACAGACTGAAGCATAAATAAGAAAAAACGTGAGTGTGTTACGGACGTTTACATCCTCAAGATGTATTCAATCTCTCCTCGGATGTTTTTGCTGATGTAGCATGTGAAAGAGTGGTAAAGAGAAATTCAAGAAATAAGATTCAAATGCCTTTGTTGTCGTCTCTTGGGGATATAAAATCACATCAGATTAACCCAAAAAGTTAATCCAAAAATATCCTAAACTTACTTTAAAGAACCATATTGTTTCTGTGATCTGAAGATGATTTTATAGTGCGTGTCCTCACACCTTTTTCTCTCTCTCTCTCTCTCTCGCCGTCAGCCTTTCTGTGATGGAGCTCACAAGTCTAAAGCTCCGAGTATCAATCCTCTACGCTTCACCCCCGAGAAAGACAGGACGGTGATGCTGTGTGCCTGCAAGCAAACCAAAAACGCACCGTACTGCGACGGCTCACACCTCAGGGTCATCTTCCAGGATTTAGTGAAGTCGGTGAAAGGCGTCTTTAAATGAACAGCATTCAAGATGTCTGCCCTGGGAGGCCACGGAGCAGTAACTGTAATAGAAATGAAAACAATGACTTACTAGTATCTTTGTCTTGTCTCAACAAAGATACAGACGCTGTGGAGAAGTGATATGTAATTTTGTTCCTCTTCATATTTGTCAGACTGATATTTTGTCTGTATAAATGACATTGTTTTTTTATATACATATACGATTTCGATGTTATATACAAATGCATAACCCATTAAAACATGCTTTAAAAACAAATTTGTGTTGTGTCAAAGACATGTGTACAGTGATCTGCAAAACACTGAGCACCCCCTACCAAAATGCCTTTTACAATGAATATTTAAAGGTCCCATATTATAAAAAGGGACATTTTCATGTCTTTTATATTATGAAGCAGGTTTAAGTGATATATAAATACTGGGAAAGTATCGAAACGCTGAATCCACAGAGAAATACACAGCCCGTATTCAGAAACTGCGTTTGAGACGAGCTGTTAGGATTTCTGTCCATTTGTGATGTCACAAATTTACAATATTTAGACCATTTCAAAGTTCTAAACATAATAATTCTAAATGGGTCCCAGTTTATTTCCCGTTGCAGTGTATGTGAATGACATCAGCTAACAGGAAGTAAACATGGCCCCAAGCTGTTGCCTAGCAACGCAATTCCGTTGCAATTCCATTGAAATATATTAAAATGGAGTGTTTCAGACAGAGGGTAAATACAGGTATATTCAAGCAGACAGTATGAGGAAAATAAAGGTTTTTTAAAACATTAATGTATGTAAACATGTTCTAGTAGAAACACAAAATACAAGTATAAAGCTGAAAATGAGCACGATATGGGACCTTTAAGTGAAGAGAAGCCAACCTGACCTCTAACTGGTACAAGGACAGGTACAGGATTGCTTTTTTGTAATTGTTGTTTTTTTACAGTTTCAAAATAAAAGGAAAAAGGTCCTGTGCAAAAGTTTGGGAACCCTTTTGGATTATTCTTTTTTACTTGTGATGACAATGATTAGGTCCAGACTCAGGTGATTTACTCATTAGGGCTTCAATGAGTCAGGAGAATATAATTCCAAGTATAACTGCATGCCTTCTGAAGTATCCGGCTGCAGCAGCCGTTCTGTCTGGTGTTAACAATGGGTTCCTCTGAACAGTTGTCCAAGGATGTCAGAATCAAGGTAGTTCACTTCCACCAGCAAGTAAAAATGCTACAAAAAACTCAACATTTCAAACTACCTAGGCTATTTCAACTGTCAGATACATTAGCAGAAATGAACTGGAACAGTTGAAGTTGAGCCAAGATGTGGAAGACCAAGAAAAAATGTCAGCTACAATGGCCCGAGACCCAAATATCACTGCAAATCAGCTGCAAAAAAGAGCAGCATACACATGTCTAGTTGTTCACAGGACAATACAATATAGGCTACTTTAAATAATTAAGACCTACATGGCAGAGTTGCAAGAAAAAAGCCTATCCTACGACCTCAACACAGAATGAAGTGTCTGAAGTGTAACTTCAAATAAATAAATTATAAACTGGAACTTTTTTTGTCACAACCAAAGAAGGTATGTTTGTTAGATAAATGTATCCCATGGAGGAAAGTATGTGCATTTATTTACTTCTTTTCATGTCTCCATTAGAATTTTACAACTAAAACTAATCTACAAATTCTTGCCTACTAAGAGAATGCTAAAACAATGGGGCATCCAACAATGTGACTTCTGTAGATTGTGTGAGGAGGAAGAGGAGGAAGAGGAGTCAGACATTCATTTATCTTGGTATTGTAAGGAAGTTGCATTATTTTGGATTAAAGTTGAAAAGTGGATCTCAGTTTGCAAATCAAATTTTATAGTTGTCCTTTACCTATTATGTTTGGTGATTTAAGGGATGATGAAGAAGGAAACTACCTGAACAACATCATCATTATGATGATGGGGAAAGCATATATATATATATATATATATATATAAAGCTATAAAAAGACAGCAATTAAACACTGAACGTTTCAAAATGTTTTTGAAACATCAGTGGGTTCTTGGGAAAGATGTTAATAGAAATAAAGAACAGAATATCATTTTTGAGCGTGGGTGGGATACTTTGAGTCAGGGTAAAGATTGGAGTTAAACAACAAATAATAAATGAATAATGTCCATAAAGGTCAACTAAAGGGATGTAAATATGTCCTTTTTTGTCTGTCTAATAGAATAGATGATTGTGTAAGCGAATGTGTTTAAGTGGATGTGTATATGAATGCGTGTGTAGATATAGACATATGTATATACTGTATATGTATCATATATGAGGTTGGTTGTATGTATATGAATAATAAACTTACCTCTTGACACTGCACTATTACAAAGGGTAGCACTTTTTTTTTCTTTTCTTTTTTTTTTTTAATGTTTTTTTTGTTGTTGTTGCTGTCTGTATGTCCCTTTACAAGATGTGTATGTATTCCTTTAACCTTAAATCAAAATAAATAAATAAATACATTTTTAAAAAAAGGTATGTTTGGATAAAAAAGCATTTCTAGAGAAAACACCTCGTCAACTGTTAAGCACAGAGGTGGATCTATTATGCTTTGGGGTTGTGTGGCAGCTGAGGCTTTGGGAAATACTGTGCACCTGGAGGGAAGAATGGATTTAAGAAATCCATTGAAGAGCTTGGGTATTTCAGCAGGACAATGATCCAAAGCATGCCTCAAACTCAACCATGAAGTGCCTCTAGGAAGATGGGTGAAGGTTTTTGGAATGGCCACTACAGTCTCTCCAACTTGAATGTATGAACATCTGTGGAAAGATCTCAAAATATGCCTTGCATGCAAGGAGCCCAAAGACTGTTTCAGAGCTAGATGTGTTCTGCCAAGAAAAAAATTCCAAAAGCAAGAATGAAAAGACTCTTAGCTGGCAACAGGAAGCGTTTGCAAAGCTGTTATAGTTTCCTGAGGAGGTTTTACAAAGTACTAACTGACAGGGTTCTCAAACTTTTGCACAGGCCTTTTCCCTTTTCTAAAATTATATTGACACTGTAACATTTTTTTTTACTATAAAGTATTCTTGCTTTAAAATGTGAAGAAATGTGTCATGTTTAACTTTGTACCTTTTTAGAAGTCAGTTTAGTTTCTGCTCACTTAAATATTTATTGTAAAAGGTGGTGTCCACATGTTTGCACACCACTGTAGTAAGTATAGTAAGTGACAGTTATCAAAGTGACTTGTTCCAAAGCAGAGCAGTGGCAGCTGGACTGTTATATCTTTTGGTGATTTCTATTTATTGATTTAAATCATATGTTAGTATAGTCATACGTCCAGAGTTCCGCTACATGATGATCTGGGAAACTGAGTTTTCTCTCAGATTTGTTTAATAGTAGTATTTATTTGTATTATATTCTCTCAACTTGTCACATTTCAGGACACTGCATCTCAAAAATATTGGTATCCTGCCCCTTAAAATAGCTATTAAGTGTTACTTTAAATATAAATGGAAACTATACAGGGACCCAAATTCCCCAGAAATATATACAGTAGCGGGGCAGTTAAGCACAACAAACTATGTATTTTGCAATAAAGCAACACATTTGGCAAATATGTAGGTGTATATGTTATGAGAAGATATAGATATCGGGGGCACTACTAATTTGGGGTCTGAGGGCCGTGGCAGCCATTTTTCAAATGGTCGCCAAATAGGCACTTAATATTCCAATGTGTTGCAGAAAACTGATTTTTATGACTCTTGGTGATTTCCAAGGTGTGTTTCAAGCTGATTAGATCAGATGTCAGAAGATCACACTCGTTTTCTTTTTCCCTTTTATTTTTTAAGGGTGTTTTTTAAAAAGCTTTTAACCTGAGAAAATCGTGAAAACCAAATAAAAGGAGCATGGTCACTTCAGGGTCAAACTTCACCTCCTTGCCTTCATGATAGAATGACAAACAACTATAGAACGGCAAGATCTTCAGCTTTCCCATCTGTACATTATCTTTTCATTATCAGTAAAATTGACAGAGATATCGCTGGACAAAGTTTGGGTCGCCAGTAAACCTCTAATCACAGTTAAAGCGATACTGAACTTTGGTAGAACTTGGGGTGATAACTAAAGGAGAATATCACTCATCAATTGCTCCTGTGCTCCCCTGATCGCATTACAGTTTGTTGTTATGATGCTTTAATATGTGTTGCTATGAAGCTAAATGGTTGTTATGTGTTTTCATTTAAGCTATGTGTTGTTATGAAGCTATACGTAATGTGTTTTTATTACCTTGAAAGTCTTGAAGGTCTTGAAGGCTTTATAAATCCAGAGCTTTTGGGGGACTCTAAATCAATTCAGTCAGTCTGCAGCTGACTGACAGTCCGCCTCCTGATTGGTTCAGCTTCGTACACGTGACTCTACAGGAAGTGATTTCTCCAATCACCTCGCTCCGTCATATCTATAGCTGCACTATTCCCAAACCACTTTGATATTTATTTTATTATTACAGTGTCCTCCTCCCATGGTCTTCCTCTGTCCGACTGACCGTTTCTATTTCCCTTAGCTGTGTTCGTAGTAGTTAGTTGTCGTTGTTTCAGCTCCTGAGCAGCAGCTCTCTGAGGTTGTAGTGAAGTTCATCTGTCAGCGTCTAGTGAAACATGAACACGTTGGTGACCAGATTAGACCACATATGGATCCGTTTAACCTCGAGGCAGCTCTGGATAACAGCTGCTGTCTTCCAAGGTAAATCAAGTCTAATATTTTTAATATTAACACCTGCCTTCTGTACATGTGACAGCTGGACTGGCTCTTTATTCAGTAGTTACATCTCTGAAATAACTGTTACATCATATCTCCTATTGGTTTGATCTCTGTTTGTCGACCAACGCAGTAGCCTGTTATTATTTAGGCTATTATTAACTATATACCTGAGTACAATTCTGAGGTATTTAACTGCTACTTTAGACTGACTGGCAGTTTTCATTGAAACATAAAACAGGACTCTCATAATAGTCAGCTAGCAGTAGTTTATAGGATGTGAAGAAGCTAGCTGGTGATCCACTGTATTACATCTCAGCTCCTGCCACAGCTGTTAGTATCATAGACTGATCACACCTTTCTAAGACTGTCTGGGCTGATCCCAGCCCTCATGTTAGTTTACATACAGCTGCTGGACAGAGTTAACCTACAGCTGAGACTCTCTGGACATTATGGAGTTTGGTGACCAGCAAATATTGAGCAGTGCTCAGCTTCTCTTCACTGTGAAAAGAGGTCAAATAAAGACAAATCCACCTGAGTGGGTTGACCACTCTGCTGCACACTCACGCAGGTGTTTCCACCTCCAGTTAATGAGATCTCAGGTTGATGATTACCAAACTTCATGAAACAATAAGAGCCGTTTACAACTGACTAGATGTCAGTTCAGGACAGTCTGTGCACGCCCACACTGTCCTGAAGAGAGAAAACACCTGTGAAGGTGTATTATGGATATGTAAGGGCTGTAATGCTATCATCATGATTGAACTCTGACCATTACTCACAACGAGTATTGATAATTAAATATATTTTAGAGTTAATATGTATTACTTAAGCCAACTTTACAATGCAGAGCCTGCAGCTTCAGTGCAGTATTTGTACCTTACAGTATTACTACTGATCTTAACCCTCTGAGACCCACAATAGACGTGTTTTTGTCCTTTTTATGGGATACGGGGGGTGTTTAGGGGGAGATAGCAGGTCAACAGTAGATGTCACATAGAAGTGGGTGTACATCATCTGAAAACTGGGAAGCTGGAGATGAATTTGAGTGTGTGCCCAAGTTGTTCTATAGTCATGAATCAGAAATAAACACAAAATAATTAATTAAAATAAATTGTGAAAGTGTATGATGGCTGAGAACATTATGATGGAAGTATACTGTATGAAACTGAACCTGCTACTGCCCTCTGAAAACAGTAAAGTGGGTTGGGATTGCCCACGATCCTGTGGGTCTCATGGGGTTAAACAACTGAGTACTCTTATGTACCTCTGTTGGGAACGTATCTATGTTCTACAGCTTAATAGCCTCTTAATATGACACATTAACGAAAAATTTCAAGGAGTTTTAAGTTCTCAGCAATGTATGTTTCCAGGGTCAATATGTTGAAATCACCCACCTACAGCTTATAGCCTACTGATGTTATAGTCATTGAAACCTACGTCCTCACATTTGCAGGCAAGACCGTTTTCTTTTTCCTTTAAGGTCCCATATCATAAAAAAGTGAGATTTTCATGTTTTTTTTTATTATAAAGCAGGCTTAAGTCCTATATAAATACTGTGAAAGTATCGAAACGCTGAATTCACAGAGAAGAAATACACACAGCTCGTATTCAGAAACTCTGCATTTCAAAGGATTTCTGTCCATTTGTGATGTCACAAATATGCAATATTTAGACCCTTTACACAGATTTAATGTAAACATTCTAAATGTGTCCCAGTTTATTTCTGGTTGCAATGTATGTGAATGTCATCAGCTGACATGAAGTACACATGGACCCAAACTGTTGCCCTAGCAACGCAATTCTGTTGCAATTTCGTCGCAATTCTGTCGAAATGCGCTAAAACAGAGCGTTTCCAGACAGAGGGTAAATACAGGCATATTCAGGCCGACAGTATGAGGAAAATAAAGTTGTTTTTTTAACATGACAGCATTGTAAACACGTTCTAGTAAAAACACAAAATACAAGTATGATCCTGAACATGAGCATAATATGGGAACCTTTAAACTTTGATATCTCCAGAGTGGTCTGAATGGATTTTTACCTTTCAAGCTGCCTTTGAAACGTCTATCTTCCTTCATTTGTTTGTAATTTGAAACTGCGAAAATGGCACTTATCAATCTCTTATAATGTTAGTTTATATCAAGAACACAAGACCCAGGGAACACAGTGATGACCCCCCTCTGTCCACAGGTCCAGTTCTCCACACTTCCTCCAAAACCTGTCATCCCCTCTAAGAAGCCTTTCAAAGTGGAGCTGGTTGGTGGAAAGCGTTACTCATGGGCACCTGTGGACACAGCAAGAAACAGGTAAAACCACTTCATCTTGTATCACTCCTGTTTGAAGTACACGTCCTGTATATTCCCTGATCACGCCTTTCATCTTTCAGCCTTTCTGCGACGGATCCACAAAACCAAAGCCCAAGGGCCTGTTCCCGCTACGCTTTGTCCCCGAGAAAGACGCCACAGTTTGGTTGTGCGGTTGCAAGCACACAAACAACCCACCGTACTGTGACCGGGCACACACAAGCAGGACTTCATCGTATGCGCCCCGCTACATGAAGAACCGACACTTGAAAATGACAGCAGAGATGCCTTTCAACTGAGCATTAATCACATTATTTTGTGCAATCAGTGCACTCACTCAAATCAGCACGCGTAAACTGATCGATCATGACAAGTGTTTGAATCTTGTGTCAGTATTTCTCTCCATGCTTGACGGAGAAGAGAGTGGCGATGAAAGGTTAACACCACAACCCTTAACTTCATTTGTCCTTTGTCTTTTCTATGGGAGGGACCAATGTTGCATTAACAACAGGGTTGGACGATATGATTATATACTGTGATATAATAAATGATTGGTATGGAGAGAGAGAGGTTTTATCATACTGGGTGCACTGAGGTGGGCTGAAAGATCTTGGATGTATTAGGCCATAGTGGGCAATGTTGCAAATAAACAGTATGGACGTCCATATAACAAGAGTTTAGAGATGGGATGTACTAGCATTACGGCTAAGATCTAAAGAATGGTTTTACGGAGAAAAACCGTCCATGTAGAAGTTTTTACACGGTGAAGTGTGGTCATGAAGCAATGTATAATTCCATCCCATAGTCAGTGTGAAGGTGTAATAGTGCAGAAACAACAACTACAAGCCTCTTCTCCATTTATAAAACGCCACCCTCGTCTTCCCTTTCATTCTTTTATGATATGTATATATATGCTTTTTTTGTTGATTAAATTAAGAAATAAACAGTATATACACTTGAGTTGCCAATTGGGGTTGATGTAATTATCTAAAATAATGCTATCAATAAAAACAAACACAAAAACTGATTGACCTGGCTGGGAAATCTGTTGAAAGAAACAGACAGACTACAGACAAAAATAACATTTTGCTAACAAGCTTACTGTTGTGGAGCTCTAGGTAGGATCTAGAGAGAAGACTGTTCTACTGTATGGATCATCCACCAGGTCACTGTGCTCCTGTACATTAGGGCTGCACAATTAATCCAAATTTATCAAAATCACAGTATGGCCTACTGTAATTTTCATACCGCAGTATTTGTTAAAATTGCAATATTTGTTAAAGGTGAAATGTGTGTCAAAATAGCATTTTAAATTAAATATTGTGGTGCTGCAGGATATGTCTTGAACTACACATCATGTTCTACAGGCTTAAGAAAACATCTTTGTTTGGTACAGATCGCCGCAAAAATCACACTATAATCATTTTAATGTTTTTCAATGAAAATTATGTAAAAAACTAGAAGTGCACTTAGAGAGCGCAGACCTCCGCCAAGGCAGGTTTCATGTACGTCGCTGCCTCTCTCTGCTGTGTGTGTGTGATGAGCTGCAGGGTGAGCTCGGCCGATTGGCTGAGCGGTTGATTGATTGTGCGTGAGCGTGTGGGTGGTTCCATGGAGCTGATTGGTGCAGCTCTTCAAAACAAGTGGTTATAAGGCCTGCTTCCCTCTGCCTTTGCAGGGCTCTGCTCTCTCTACTTCCAGACAGACTGCACCGTGTGGATGTATCGACAGTTTTTAATTTATATTTATATAAATATATATATTCTGACAGTTTGGTCAGAAACATTCACACCAGTAGCCTGCTGGAGGTCATTTTGTAGGGCTCTGGCAGTGCTCCTCCTGTTCCTCCTCGCACATAGGAGCAGATACCGGTCCTGCTGCTGGGTCCATGCCCCTTCTACAATACAATAATACAATAAAAAAGTAAATATTTACACATTGCAAAAAGACTGATTAACTGGGAAGCTTCCAGTGTCCAGCCCTCCTTGTGTAACGGCCGTCTCCTGGTATCTCCTCCGTGATCTTGAGACTGCTGGGAGACACAGCAAACCTTCTTGCGACCGCATATATGGATGTGTCATCCTGGAGGAGCTGGACTACCTGTGCAACCTGATTGAGCTGCAGGTACCGCCTCATGCTATAAATAGTGACAAGGACACTAGCGGAACACAAAACTAGAGAAGAACCAGTCAGGAAGGATGAGGAGTGAGCAATTGTCTTTGGCCACCACATGTAAACCATTCCCTTTTTGGGGGTTGTCTTGCTGTTGCCTCTCCATTCACCTGTTGTCACTTTCATTTGCACCAAAGCAGCTGAAAGTGATTCACAATCACTGGTGCTTCCTAAAAGGACAGATTGATATCCCTGAAGTATAACTGATGACGGTGTTATACTGGGATGATTAAGTGTTCCCTTCATTTTTTGAGCAGTGTATATATACTGTATATATTTACACACTTGGTGTCCACTTTATTAGGTACACTGTACAGTCTAATACAATCCAATCTGCTATTAAGTCTACTTTTATGATGCCTATAATGTTTTGATTGACACTGTCATAAAGGTGTTCATTCAACTATATGTTTTAGCACTGAGGTCATAGATAGTGGTGCTGTTGCACTGGTCTGCATTATACTCAGAGGTGGTTCTAATATCTGCTCCCCTCATGGATGTAAATGGGAAGGACTAAAAAATAGAAACACCATTTCTGACATTGCACCAAATACTGAACATCAGGAGCTTTGTAAGATAGATGTTATGGTGTTGAGTTACATTAGATCGTGCAGGTGTACCTAATAAAGTGGCCACTTAGTGTATATACTGTATATGTCAGTGGTTCCCAACCTGGGAGTTGGGCCCCATAAAGGGTCGCAACATGATTAACAAGAAAGAACAAAAACATATCTGCTACACAAAATTCAGATTATTTTTCAGACTTTCCTCAATCTTTCTGTAGGTGTTTGTGGTTTGATATTTTGAATGCATAAATATAAAAATTGAAAGGAAGAATAGATTCAAACCTCTCCTATTGTTAGAGAATTATGCCAAGATGATGGAACGACCTTTAAGGTCACTCCATTGCACACACACATTACAGCTCAACTGTAAGAAACTGCCACAGAAAAAAGAGCTGTTGACATTAAAGGTCCATATTATGCTCATTTTCAGGTTCATACTTGTATTTGTGTTTGTACTAGAACATGTTTACATGCTGTAATGTTAAAAAAAACAACACTTTATTTTATTCTATTTCATTCTGAATATACCTGTAGTCACCCTGTCTGAAACGCTCCGTTTTTAGTGCATTGCAAAGGAATTGCATTGCTAGAGAACAGTTTGGGTCCATGTTTACTTCCCGTCAGTTGATGTTATTCACATACACTGCAACAGGAAATAAACTGGGACACATTTAGAATGTTTACGTTTAAAACCATGTAAAGGGTCCTAAATATTGTATATTTGTGACATCACAAATGGACAGAAATCCTAACGGCTTGTTTCAAACGCACAATATCTGAATACGGGGCTGTGTGTATTTCTCCCATATATTCGAGTGTTTTGATAGTTAAACAGTATTTATATAGCACTTAAACCTGCTTTATAATATAAAGACATGAAAATCTCATTCTTTACAATATGGGACCTTTAAATGTTGAACAAGCTTTTGGGTTCCCCATTCTTGCCACATGCACAACAGCATGCTTTACAACCGATCACATTCAGAGAATCATAAACAAGACAGTCAGGTCAGAAAAACCTAGTAAGTAAACATTTTATTGACCTAAAACATGCACATATGGCTGATAAAAAAAAAAAAAAAGTATCATTGTTTGTTGAAAAGAAACAAAAGGAATGTTGAACTTCATGAAACTACGACATACATGGCAAAATATTCAAATCCCTTTTGAGTTCTTCGACTGCCATGAGAGAGAGAGAGAGAGAGCGCGGTCTGCTGACAAACATCTGCCTGCGAGCGCGGTAGTGCTTGACATTTTGTAAATATAAATGCTTCTCCTGCTGGAAATACTCGTCGGTTTGGGTTGTGTGATCTGACCTTAACAAAGTGCATCAACAGTTTATTGTACCTGTGTTACCTGATGAGCAGTTGCTTATACTGGACACTTACAGCAGTTATTAACATGACTGTTCAAAAGGCAAGGATTAGCTTCTTTTTTTTCTTCTTTACATCCAACTTCTGCAGTGATGAACACTGCAATGCCCTTCAGCATTTAGTCCCAAGTGTTATGGAGCCAAATCAATGATGATGGATCTACAGTATGGAAATGAAACGGACCCACTGCATATACAATACAAAACGATTACAATATCTTGTATAAAAGATAAGTTTATACATATGTATGCACACATGCTCACATTTGATACATCCTGTACAGTTTGTATGTGTGCACTGTTCTAGTCTAACACACATAAACACACACACACACACACGCACATACATACAAGTGTCTATTTGGCTGCACTTTCAGTGTCTCCCGCTGAAAGATGAGAACAGTAACCTGCCTCCTGTCTGTCCAGAAGGCTCCAGCTCGTCTTTTTGCTCTGTAGAAAGAAAGAAGGGAGCAATTCAAACACTGTCCTCCCCTGCTGCTCCGGCGTGCACGTTAGGTCGTCGGAGGCAAACCGCTTTTGTCGCCTCCCCTCGCCTCTTCCTTTGCCGGCCCAGAGCTCGTGCCGTTGACAGTCACCTTCCGAGCGTTGGCACCCTGTTTGGAGGCGAGGCTGTGTCGCTGAGTGTTATTGGGCGCGGGTGGTGCCGTTGGAGCTTTGGATGGCGGGAGAGAGGTTGTGGGACGTGGGGCTGGACTGCGAGGAGGCTCGAGGCCGGCTGGGCTGCAGCAGGACTGTGGACTTTGTCGCTCTGGGAGTCGCTCTCCGATGTCGGGGCTGGTGTTGACGCCGTCAGAGTGGCCCTGGGCGGCAGACTGGGACGGCCTCCTGCGCTTCCGGGTGGGCTTGACCAGATACTGCAGCGGGATGGGTCCAGTCTGCACAGAGGTACACACATGGTTAGAGCGGGGTGGATCGGAGCTCAGGTTTTATTATTCATCAGTATATGGGAACATTTACAGACTGGACTTTCTGTCTGTAAAGGTTGAATGATAAGACTTGTGAAAAATGTTCTTATTGTCATAAATCCCATGAAAAGTCCAGAACGGTCAATGATAGATGTTACATCCTCTTAACACTCCGCCGGTGGGGCCCGGCCGCTATTCTGTCTTCAGAGATTGTAGCGGCTACAGTTTTTAAGCTAGAGTGAAGATACTACTATCATATGAAACTAGAAAAACCTATTAATCATTGGTACCAACCATGCTATCTTGTAGGGAAGAAACGCTAAATAACGTCACAAAATTACGCGAAAACTGGCATGGCCATTTTCAAAGGAGTCCTTTGACCTTCAACCTCCAGATCAGTGAATGAAAATGGGTTCCATGGGTACCCACGAGTCTCCCCTTTACAGACATGCCCACTTTATGATAATCACATGCAGTTTTGAATGCAGTACAACTGCGTTATTTTCGCTGGTGTATGTGAATATTTCTGCATACTGGGGTCTCTAAACAATCTGGAATTACATAAACCGGGTATCACTGTAAAGCTGAGACTCTTGTGGATCCAATGAGCCCAACTGTATTCATGTGTGATGATGTTAGTCCCCATAGTAGAGGATGTATGGCTTCCCTCAGTACTTTGACAATAAGGGGGTTTGTGAGCAGTTTACACAACACAAGTGCTCGCCATCCAATCGCTGAAAAATGCAATTCTAGCAGAAATCTCCAAATGTAAAAAGTTTTTGAAACCAAATCACAGCATGGCTTTAACTATGGTGTTCCTCAAGGTCTTGACGTGTTAATGTGGTATTTTGGAGGGATTATTGAACTTTTTTTATTAATTCTTGATTGGTAAAAAAAAAATATGGTTAAATTTAGCACCAAATGTGTGGAACAAATGGTATCAACACAAAAACTGCTGCAACAACTTATGAGACATAACAGCGCATGAGGATGAACATCATATACTTCTATCACAATGTTCTAATCCCTTCTACACTTTCACAATTTATTTTAATTATTAATTTATGAATGAATTGTTATTTCTGATTGATGACTTGAACAACTTGACACACAGTGCTGAGCTGAATCTCAAATTAATCCTCAGCTTCCCAGCTTTCAGATGATGTACACCACTTCTATGTGACATCTATTGTTGTTTTTCTTTAGCCCTGAACATCCCCTGTCCCCCCACCCCTCTAAACTAAATGGTATGGGGTTAACATGTGTTATGTCTGTGTAGTCAAAGCCTGATACATATCATCCCTCTGTGCCATAGAGCTCCTTATTGTCTAAAAACAGATCAGTGAGCCACACTGTTTCACTGGGTGACATGTTCCTTCATTACCATTAACATGGGCACGGTAGTTTATTCTGACTCAATCCCACATCCACCGTCCTGCTGCCACTAATACTAATACTAATAACTAATACTAATACTCACTAGAGCACCACATGTGGATTCATTTGATGCAGAAAATAGACCCCAACAAATGCGCCATTTACTCCAGTTTGAATAATATTTGCCAAAAACTATAGTGCTCACTTGTTTGTGTGAAATTACTGAGCCTGAATTTAAAACAATAAACATATAAATGAAATATATTTTGAACAGTTTTCAAAGAATCACATACTCAGTCCGAACCAACGGGCCGGGGCTGAGAGACACAGAGAGGGAAGGATGGAAAGGTTGCAGAGTATTTTTGGTCTTTTCATGGATTTGTTGACAAGAGTAAAAAACATAATTTAATATACCCTAATCCAAATATCACAGTTGTTTCTATAACCAAGGGATAACTGACACAGAGGGAGATTAACATTAGCAGGAATTGCTCGTTTCATGACATCAATCTCAATTAATTAACACCTCACAGTCCACCCAGGATCTTCCAATCTAGCTACGAACACGTCCACATAAAAAGGGAGTTTCTAACAAATGGTCAACCACACAACTCCAAAGCAACATACTCAATAAGATGAATGACTGATGATGAGTTTTGTGGATGGTCATGCTAGTAGTATCCTCTAAACATACAACTAAAACAAAAATAAACAAACAGCAGAAATGAAAAAAGCTAACTAGACTAAAAATGATGTGTGATCATGTAAACATACTGTATGTATATATTGTATGTCAGAATGATGAAGGACCACCTTGTGTTTTCACCGGTTTAACCCATTGATACAAAATGTGTGTGTTAGAGCATCTCCTTCTAAAACCAGTGACCAAGACGTCCTCCCATCCATCCATACACAGCTCCCATTGGCTGCCTCAGCCTGTTACATCATCAATTTAAGAACATATAGCATGCGCAAAAAGTTGTCAGCACTAAGGACAAGTGATTTTTAGCATGTGGAAGCCCAGAGAAAGTCAGGAAACATGATATAATCGTATATTTGTGGTCCAGAGTAAAAAGGTGTGAAAGCTGCCACTCACTCGTCTCCACTCATAGAAGTAGGCGATATCCATTAGTGTGTAGTAGTCCTTCAAGGGCTCATCTCCGTACAACACCTCCACCTGTAATACACAGTCCAAAAACCACTTAACACAATGTGACCAGCAGGAAACAGCCATCTGCCAAATGTTCACTTTAAAAGGTCCCATATTGTAAAAAGTGAGATTTTCATGTCTTTTATATTATAAAGCAGGTTTAAGTTCTATATAAATACTGTGAAAGTATCAAAACACTCAATATACGGAGAAATACACACAGCCCGTATTCAGAAACTGTGCGTTTGAAACAAGCCGTTAGGATTTCTGTCCATTTGTGATGTCATAAAGCTACAATATTTAGACCATTTCGCGGTTTTAAACATAAACATACTAATGTGTTCCAGTTTATTTCCTGTTGCAGTGTATGTTAATGACATCAGCTGACAGGAAGTAAACATGGACCCAAGCTGTTTCCTAGCAACGCAATTCCGTTGCCCTTCCGTTGAAATGCACTAAAACGGAGCGTTTCTGACAGAGCGTGGAATCAGGTATATTCAGACAGACAGGATGAGAAAAATAATGTGTTTTTTGAACATTAAAGGGACTCTATGTAAGAATCAGAAATGTCTTGTTAACAGCGACACCTGTGGTCGTTAAGTTAACGAAAGTCAGCGTCCTGTTGCTCGCGCTTGTGCTCGCTCTACATAGAAATGAACAAGCATCGCTCAAAACAGTGGACGGAAGTTTTTTACCGACTGACCCCTTATTGGGATATCAGTTACTGATTGGACGCTGCTGCTGATTGGACTGATTGATACACGTCAACATCACTGGAGTTTCATACCGAAGTGAAGACAGATCAGAGATTAACAGTTTTATAGTTAGTTGTCTTCTGTTCACCGTCTAGTTATAATCTGTGTTAACTGTAGGTGTGAACAACAAACGGACCATGTTGATGGTGAAGTGTTCCAGCAGCAGAAGGACCTGCAGGATCTCTGCTCACACACCGCAGCTGAAGGAGTCTGTTACTGAAAGAGCTTTATAAAACCTGACAACGAACAGACCTCAATCAACTTTCTTCATTTATTAGAAAGAGTTTTCTTTTCATGATCTGTTATTTTCCCCGTTAACTTTTATTAAGGATCCAGTTTAAAGTCAGAGAGAGAAGGAGGGTCTGTCTTTTACACCTTTTACATCATTTATCCTCATTTCCATTCAGTCACAAGTGGCTGATAATACCAGAGCGTCGGGTTTGATATGAGTTACATCATTTACATTTTCCCTGAAACATTCAGCCTAATACATAACTTCTACTGTCAGAATATCAATAAATACAGACGCTAATAATGAATAAATAATATAAAGGCATTGTGCCCCATTGTGCATTATGCCTGAAATGGTTCCTGGTCCTCTAAGCAGGACTCAGTCCACAGTAGAAATACAGACTGCAGCTGTTATTCATGTGCAGGTGTTTGTTAAACAGGTAACAGGCTACAGAGAGGAAACACTGCTGCTCTGCCACTGAGAAGAACTGTGTTTTTATTAGTATTAGTACAGTTCAGACACAAACAGCTGTTAAAGCCATCTGACAGCTGATCCAGCTGCGATCAGCTGCTGCTGTCATCAGAAACGGACATCTCTTCCTCGCCCCGATCCGCTCGCATCTCCCGTGGGCGGGACAAAGACGTGAGGAGAGGAATCGAGCCGTATAAAATCAGAAATGGGAAAGGCCTAGAGACTTCTTCCATTCTGGTTAGATATTGACCCAGTAGTGCCAAACCTACTGCTGACGTCCCATCCTGCTTCCAGGTCAGCTTTTGTTCCATTGGCCTCAATTACATTTGCATAAAAAAAAATTAGGTTTCCACCAAAAGTGGACTTTTAGTCCCTGGAACTACTTTTTAAAAAGGAACTAAAAAGTTCCTCCAGCCCACTGTTGTCTGCGTTTCCACCGCGGCCTGAAGACCTGTGAAGATTAGATGCATGTTGGATGTAATGAATGAAATGCAGAAGAGGAAAATGAAACTGAGAGCGTCTGTCTCCACAGTAAAACATCTGTTGAGTGTTCGATGGTTATTTACGTCTCTCTCTCTCTCTCTCTTCTACCGTTCGCCCTCTGAGCTCGCTGGCACGATCTCTCTTTCTCTGTCTTTTTTTAAATGAGTCGGGAGGCCGACAGCAGAGCCTAACTTCACTTTTAATGTTATCAAACAGAGAAATGCTCTCCCCTCGTCCTGAAATGCTCCTAAATGGATACTAGGGAGCTTCCTTGTTTTATGAATGAAGCGGTACACGAGTTGAAGCAGCGGCGCTGTGTGTGTGTTTCACCAATCAGTGATGTCAACGCTGAAAACTCCACCAGGAAAGTTCCGGTACTTTCAGAAAGTACTACCCCCCCGACCAGGGCCTTCTGGGGGGTAAAATGTCCGTAGAACATCATTTAGACCCTGGTCCCTGCAGTCCAAACGCAATGAGTTTGAGGCAACATTTGTTTTAGTTTTAACACTGAACAACAACATCTGAAGAGAATCGTGTGAGCAGTTGTTGAATGCTAACAAATTAGTAAAAAGGTGGGTCCGTTATGGACCGTTTTCATTTTGACTTGAAAGTACAGGTTAATAAAATGGGATACTTAATGGAACAGAGTAGGGGTGTAACAATTTATCTACTACATCGATGTATCCATTTATATTCCTACGATCCAACTTCATCGATAGGTACTCTGCAAGTTGTCCTTCACGGGAGATTATATCCATATAAAATCAATTTGAAACGCAAAAAAAACGATTGTATGGATACTAAGGATTTGCACCTTGTATTTAAGGATGATAAACGTTATATGAAAGTATTTTTTTAGCACTTTTAATAAGTAAAGAAATGTTCAACGTGACTCCAGTTCACTCTCCAGACATGCGGCAGCTTGCCAGCTCTGCCCTCTGCAGCGCATGCACGCATCCATGGTGTGCATGCAGACGAACGGCGCAGTGGACTCCTCCCTCTCTCGCCTGGTAGCGGCGTGGAGGGAGACGGGAATCGGTCTGCATGAGCTGCTGGCGGTGGGCAGAGTTTCAGGCACTATCAATCCACTGGATGTGGGCGGTTTCACCCACAGGAGTTTTCCCCATGCGCTGTCGTTTTTTCATTCAGAAAAAAATGACTTTCCTTTCCCTGTCATGATATCAATGTGCATCACGCAGCATCAGCTCACGTTTCCAGCCGCAGAGCAGACGGTCCGCGAGGCAAATTATCACGACAGGAGTAAAGTACATAACAAAACAGAAATTCAACTAAAATGTTGTTCCGTATGTTTTCATTTATGAAAAGAGCCCAAATGAACACTGTAGATGGACTACTGGATTACTATAAGCAGATTATTTAAACCGCGTTTGTATAGGAATGATTCTGTCCCAAGCTGTTTGATCACTATCAGCTGTTTGATCACGATCAGCTGTTTGATCTCTATCAGCTGTTTGATCTCTATCAGCTGTTTGATCACTATCAGCTGTTTGATCACTATCAGCTGTGTGATCACTATCAGCTGTTTGATCACTATCAGCTGTTTGATCACTCTCAGCTGTTTGATCTCTATCAGCTGTTTGATCACTATCAGCTGTATGATTACTATCAGCTGTTTGATCACTATCAGCTGTTTGATCACTATCAGCTGTTTGATTACCATCAGCTGTTTAATCACTATCAGCGGTTGATCTCTGTATTATTGATCTACCGTTTATACTGAAAACGAGGACAGAAGCAGCAGGTTAAACCACTGTTCATTTAACTTGAATAGAAGTTGGTTTATTATATTCTGTGTTAAATATTACACTGCCTTGTATCTTGAGAACTGAATCAGCAGGTCCTGCAGTTGCACTTTTCATTATTTTAAAATAAAAGCTGTATGTATTTGCCATAAATCGTTGTTTACTTGTTTATATCCATAATTAATTTATCCCTGATTCCCTTACAGGAAAGACTTTGAGGAATCCTGACCTGCTCTGTCCAGTATCACATATTTATTTCACAGTCACACTGACTGAATTTTTGGCAAAAAAAAAAAACTGTATCGATTTCAAATCATTGAATCGTATCGTAACGCTCTAGATGAGCCAGATATCGTCCTTGAATCATATCAGAACCATGGAAATCGTATCGTTACACCTCTAGAACAGAGACATCGTTTTTAGTCACACCTGTGCTTTTCCTTCTATGACCCATCAAAATCTCTCTCTCTCTCTCTCTCTCTCTCTCTCTCGCTCTCTCTCTCTCTCTCTCTCTCTCGACATATTTAAAGCAGTAATAATAGGGTTGTTTTTGGGGGGGGCGGGGAGGCTTATGGGTAGTGGAACGAGCTGTAAACACAACAATGACATATCATCATCTTACAGTTGTTATGATGAACATAAGTCCAATATTTACCCTCTAGCTCTGTTTTGATCTCCACCAACTCCTGAGAATAACATCTGGCTCTTTAGCGGCTAAGTGCTCCGCTACATTCACCAGCTAGTAGCTAACGTTGTCGTCCGTACAATGCTGGGAAGGTACGGTGAGTTTATCAGAGCCTGTTCACTAAGAACAGCAGCCTGCTACGGCTGAAAACCACATTAATGGGAGCAGTAAAAGTGAACCAAAACAGTGAAGTTATGGGCTGAAATGAGTGCAGCTTCGAGGATTTTGCAGTTTTTGCAGCAATGATTTGGTCACTTTGGAGCTCTGTTAGTTATCACGTTGCACTGACAGCTCACATATCAAAGTACTGATTTCCAGAGCTCTTTAAAACCAAACATGACAACCTAATAAGTCCTTTTACACAAGCCATTTATATTATTGTGACTAAACCCTGAAGTCTGCCACACAATCAATACAGCACGAGCTGCTGCGTACGGGTACAAAGTGTTTAATTACCCGATAGTTGTTGGGAATATCCATCTTGCTTCGGAGGAACTTTGCTAAGTGCATGACGGACATGGCTGCTGGGCACTGCAGGAAGCGTTTACCGTTGGACTGAGAACAAAGTAAAGAGCAGCGAGGGTTCACATAAATCCAGGGTGAAGACCAGAAAACCACATTAAACTTGAAGTGTGTCCGCCTCAACTACTGCTGCTTTACCCAACTGTGCTTTTTATCTGAAATAAGGCTTTACCTTGTCTCCTTCCATCTCTGAATGCTGCCTCTCATTATTTCTGCAAGCAAATATTAAACACAAAGAAAAGGTGTTAAACATGAATTAACAATTCTTTCCACATCAAACGTCACTCTGATGAACACTTAATCAGTCATACACCGTCAATAAGCCTCTAACACCAAGTATCCACCGCTGACGTTACAGGTTATAATTCACTTTAAAGGTCCCATATCGTGCTCATTTTCAGGTTCATACTTGTATTTTGTGTTTCTACTAGAACATGTTTACATGCTGTAATCTTCAAAAAAACACATTATTTTCCTCATACTGTCTGCCTGAATATACCTGTATTTACACTCTGTCTGAGACGCTCCGTTTTAGTGCATTTCAACAGAATTGCATTGCTAGGCAAAAGCTTGGGTCCATGTTTACTTCCTGTCAGCTGATGTTATTTACCTTCACTGCAACAGGAAATAAACTGGGAGGCATTTAGAATGTTTATGTTTAAAACCGTGTAATGGTCTAAATATTGTATATTTGTGACATCACACATGGACAGAAATCCTAACGGCTTGTTTCAAACACGCAATTTCTGCGTATATTTCTCTGTATATTGAGCGTTTTGATAGTTTAACAGTATTTATAAAGCACTTAAACCTGCTTTATAATGTAAAATACCTGAAAATCTCACTTTATACAATATGGGACCTTTAATGCACATTTTTAGATTATGATTTACAGTTTTTAATGCACATTTTTTGTAATATGCACGTATCATCTGTCACTTTATGTACATATTGTAATATGTACATATCTGTCACTGTTAATATAAATCCAAAACGCTGTAAATACAGTATATAAACATCTTCACATGTACATACAGTGCATGTATATTCATAATTTTTGTTGCACTATTTCTATTGTTTAAAACTTCCAGAACACTTGACTTGTATATATATATATATATATATATATATATATATATATATATATATATATATATATATCTTATTTTCATTATTGTATTCTTATTTTTTTTTGTTGGTCATTGTTGTTCCTAGCAGTTATTTCTATTCTGTGTTAGTACACAGAGCGCTGCATAAAACCAGAGTCACATTCTATATATACATGGCAAAATAAACCTGATTCGGATTCTGAGAAAGCCACATTCAGTGAGACATACTGCAGGTGTGAATGGAACCACTACCTATTTCTTAGTTGTATAATTGTATCGTTTGCTTTGTGAATGATCAGATAATTACATTTCATGCCTAAAAATTCCCACTGCTGTTTTTGTAAAAATGAGAAACGACCGACTCACTTGTTCCTCTCGTAGAACTGTATGGACAGACTGATGATTTCATCCTCCGCGATGTTAAACGTCTCCACCACTTCCCCCGGTTCCAGCACGCGATTCTCTGCGTAGAAGTCCCGCCTCCGTTTCATCTCATCTGGGTTCAGAAATATATACGTGTCCGTTGGCAAAGAAATGCATCATAAAATGGGAACTTATGAGAAGAGCTCGCTTCAAAGACAGTTTGCTGCGGTGGCCTCACCTTTGAATAACCCCGGAACAAGCTTATAGACGATATCTTGTAGAGTTTTGTCTGCTCTGTAAAAGAAAAAAGAAAACAATGATGATAAGCATGATACTCAAAATACACCTGATATAAACAGGGTTCCTACACATTTTCCACTTCAAAATTCCAGACTTCTTGGTAGATTTTTCAGACCATATTTGACTTTTGTCACCTCGTGACTCCGGGTGCAGAGGATGCTGGGACAAGACTACGGTCCTTAGGCGCCTCCCCCACGGTGGAGATGTCAAACAATTTCACACCAAGTTTGCATCCAGCTCTCTTTTCCCATTTGGAATTGTTACCCAACCAGGCTTGGTGTTTGGGATTGTCAAGCCAGACCTCAGAAAACCTGCATTTATCCATTTGTGGCCGTTCAGTCCACAGCTTTACGCAGAAAGTTGGACGACATTCTACTGTCAAACATCTTGTACTTGGGGCAATGCCGCTTTAGGTGAAAAACAATTATGCCGTCCCTCTACTAGCAACAGGGACAGACTGGGACAGAAATCCATCCCGGGACTTTGAGACGGAGAGGCCTTGTATGCGAGCGCCCGTCGGGTGTGGGACGAAACATTTTGGGCAGTCATTTTACCACTAATACAGTTTTTGTGGTATAAAGAGAATCTGATGATGATGATGATGATGATGATGAAGACCTTCAAGACTCTTCATAGTGGATGACACCTCCTCAGTTTGTATCAGCACGTCACCACTGCATGTTGGGGGGGGGGGGCTGGAACACTGGTCACAGTTCGTCATGTTCACCATGAAAATAACTGAGCCCATCAGATTTCAACAAAAACAAGGATCTGGCAAGCAGCTTTCAACTCTGTGCTGTCTGCCTGCACTTTTTGGTGACTTGTTATTATTACATTATAATTGTTATTTTGCTCATAATGAATAGTTAGCCCACATTTCGCCGCCCTTGTGAATATGGACGCGCTGGCCCTGGCCGTGACGTACAGGGCATTCCATTCCCGACTTCTTGCCTCTTGCTTTCTGCGACATCAAGCTCGTTTTGGCCCGCGCTCACTCACACAGTAGTAAACATTTGGGCTGCACTGGTTGCTCCAAATGGCACGAAAACACTCTGCGGCTTGTGTGATCAATTGATTTTTTAGAAATTCTGAATTTCATATTTTAGAAAACAGAAAAGGGAATATAGTCTGGAAACAGAAATGTTTTTCCATACTATTTTCATCATATAAACCATCATAACTTACCTGATGCTGAGCTGTGGACATGTCTTGTGAACCTGAACGTCACATCGAGGGCAGAACTTATTTGTCTCCAGGAAGGCAACGATGCAAGTTTTACAAACTGTACACACACACACAGAGAGAGAGAGAGAGAGAGAGAGACAGAGAGAGAGGGAGAGAGAGAGAGTCAGTGCATGTCACAGCCACAGAGAAAACCACAACACATAACAGCTAAAAACACTCTTCCTATTATTTACTCCTCTACTTCATGGGTTGTTGTTTTGTTTTTGTTTTTTTACATTAGGCATTTGATATTGCAATATATTGTTGTTAATTGTTTTTTTTGTTTGTTTGTTTTATTGACACAACAAACATGAATTATTTCTGTATTGTTTTCTACCAAATCCATGTTCTTTTTAAATATCTACACATTGTAATTTGCTTAATGAATTGTATATATGTGTATATATATGTTTTTGTATTTATTTTGTTCTTCTTTTTCTCATTATTGAATTGACGCTTTGGCAATATTGTTCACCTAACAGTCATGCCAATAAAGCATGTTGAATTGAAATAGAAATAGAGAGAGAGATGCTAAACCACTGCTCTGTATCACCAACAGTGTTACAGTGACGTCCATGGAGTGGACTCAGTATCATGGACTCTTGCAATTCAGTGTAATAAAATGATACAATACTAGATTTGATTCTACAATAGAGATGAATCTAAATCTCATACAGTGTCAACACAAATCTAAATGTTTCACATGCATTACATTGTTATTGTGCACAGTGACAAACAACATACAGGTGTGCGGAGGGGGAGGAGGTGGGCACAGTAACATCACCTCCTCACAACCACAACATGAGCAGGAGCTCTGCACAATCTGCGTGCAGTGTGCAGCTCTGTGCAGCTCTGTGCTAACTCCATGCTGGGGTTAATGAACACACTATGCATGCATGCATGCATGAAGAGGCGATGTGTGGAACTTACAGGAGTGCAGGCACTCTACGATGGTTGTAGCATCAATTAAGTAGCCAGCACACAGCGGGCATGTGAGGTGTGGATTCAGATCTGTGATTTTAATCCGGTTGGGCTGCATTTTATCCATCTGGACAGATCTGCAGAGGAAACACAAGAACACAGTTGGGCACAGGAGCCTATGTAAATGTGCTTATTATTAACACTATTAGGTCTCTCCATATGGTGGTATTGAGTGGCTGCCACAGTGCCCCCCCTCAGACAATGTCTGCAGCTCGTCCTTGGGACAGCAGCTTGTGAAACCACAACAAAGAGAGCTGCTGGCCTGTAGATCCACTCGTCACGACATGTTGGAGCCGTAAATACGGCTCTGAGAGCGGGGAGCCGTGCAGCTCCATGCAGGCTACATGCAGGCTGAGTGCAGGCTGTGAGCTGCTGCTGAACACAACCCAGCAGAGCAGCCAGCAGACTACTGATCGCCCTGCTACTGGCCTCATCTAGTGCATCAGCTCCGCTCCGCTCCTCGACCAGCGGAGCAACAAAGAGCGTCTCCATTAGTCCGGAGCTCCTCCGATCGACCGGCCAGCACCACACAACACAGCCCGACTAAACACCTCCACTGATGGGGGTGCAGAGCCACAGAAAAGCTCTACTGGTACACAAAGCAGCCATCTTAAATTCACTGACAGGGCTGTATCAGGAGGCGAACAAGAGAGGCTCAAAATGTGACACCGTGCACGGAGTGTGCGCCTCCGCAAACAGCGGCGCGACGAGCCGATCAAGCGGCTCCGCGACGCCTCGGTCACCTTACCTGATCAGACATCAACGATTCCTCTCCTCACAGCGAGGATCCGGACAGATTAGACGGACTCGGACACAATTTGCAGCAGCGCCAGAAAATGGCTTTTTTCAGCACCGTCAGAGGACTGCCCATTTTAGATCACGTGATATTATTTTGTCGCCTCGTTCACGGGGCATACAGGGTATCCTCTATCCTCTCTCCTCTCTCCTATATCGTATATCCTCTATCCTCTATCCTATATCCTATATCCTATATCCTCTCTCCTATATCCTCTCTCCTCTGTCCTCTGTCCTCTCTCCTATATCCTCTCTCCTATATCCTCTATCCTCTCTCCTCTCTCCTATATCGTATATCCTCTATCCTCTATCCTATATCCTATATCCTATATCCTATATCCTATATCCTCTCTCCTCTGTCCTCTGTCCTCTCTCCTATATCCTCTCTCCTATATCCTCTATCCTCTCTTCTCTCTCCTCTCTCCTCTCTCCTTCTATCCTATATCCTCTCTCCTCTCTTCTCTCTCCTCTCTCCTCTCTCCTTCTATCCTATATCCTCTCTCCTCTCTCCTCTATTCTCTCTCCTCTTCTCTATCCTCTCTCCTCTCTCCTCTCTCCTCTTCTCTATCCTCTATCCTCTCTCCTCTCTCCTATATCGTATATCCTCTATCCTATATCCTATATCCTATATCCTCTCTCCTCTCTCCTCTGTCCTCTGTCCTCTCTCCTATATCCTCTCTTCTATATCCTCTATCCTCTCTCCTCTCTCCTCTCTCCTCTTCTCGATCCTCGATCCTCTTTCCTCTCTCCTCTCTCCTCTATCCTCTCTTTTCTCTCCTCTATCCTCTATCCTCGATCCTCTCTCCTCTCTCCTCTGCAGGCCCTGCTCTCTGTTTACACATCCATCTACCCTGCATTGGCCCGCCGTTACATTATTATTACCATTTAATTATCTACATTTGTTCATTAATTTATTAGAATAAGTTGCACAGTTGAGGGATCAGCCACCCCCCCCCCCCCCCCTCCCCTCCTGTGAGTCTCACTCAGATTGGAGGTGATTTGGTCTGAGAGGCCCTGCAGGCCTCATGTCCCAGGGCCGAGCTCTGGCTTCTCCCATAAACACATGTGCAATTTAATTAGAAATGTGCAGGTCTTGCTTCATTTAAAAAAATGTTTAAATAAAATATATATTTTATTTATACCATATATTAATATTAGAAAGAAAAAAAATTATATATATAAACTGGAAAAACAAAGTTCGGAAACTTGTGTTTGGTGGATTATTTCTCTTTTGTTACAATGCTAATTGGCATTGTATTTTACATCGTTGGAAAGCCTGTTTATTTACCTTCGCAATGATGTCCAACTTGTAAGGATCATGCATTTGTGGGATGAGCAGCACAGCTGATTATGTGGGTAGCGCCCAAGAAAAATTTGCCAAAATGCTCTAAACAGTGTATTCTCATAAGGCTACCAGGAAGCCTGCAATGACTGCCCTTCACCTTCAGGCCCGTTTGCGCTGGTGTCGTCAACACAGACAATGGAACCTGAACATGTGGGGGAATGTCATGTTCAGTGATGAGTCCAGGTTCTGTCTGCCAAAGTTGGACGGCAGGGTCAAAGTATGGAGACGACGTGGAGAACGCTATGCTGATTGTAGCACCGATGGAGTAACAGCTTTTGGTGAGGGCAGTGTCATGATGTGGGGCGGCATCTCCCTCACTGGCAAAACAAGGCTTGTCATCATTGAAGGCCATCTCAATGCAGTGAGATATCGGGATGAGATTCTGCAGCCAGTCACGATCCCATATCTCCACAATCTGGGACCTAACTTCATCCTCCAAGATGACAACGCTCGCCCCCACAGAGCCAGGGTTATCACAGACTACCTCCACAATGTGGGAGTAGAGAGAATGGAACGGCCTGCCAAGAGTCCACACCTCAACCCAATTCAACACTTGTGAGATCAGCTTGGGCGTGCTGTACGTGTTAGAGTGACCAACACAGCTACGCTGGCTGACCTGCAACCAATCCTGGTTGAGGAATGGAACGCCATCCCACAGCAACGTGTGACCAGGTTAGTGACCAGCATGAGGAGGAGGTGCCAGGCTGTTGTGGCTGCGTATGGATCTTCCACCGCTACTGAGGCTCCTGACGGTGTATTAAATGAATAAAGTGTAAAATTGCCAGTATGTCATGTTTGTTCCTTGTTACTGATAGAGAGTTCAATCATCCAATCCACCAAACAACTCAAAACAAGAGTCAGTACCAACAGGAGAATACACTGTTTACCATTTGCGGAGCATTTTGGCAATTTTGGGCGCTCCCCACATAATCAGCTGTGCTGCTCATCCCACAAATGCATGATCCTTACAAGTTGGACATCATTGTGAAGGTAAATAAACAGGCTTTCCAATGATGTAAAATACAATGACCATTAGCATTGTAACAACAGAGAAATAATCCACCAAACACAAGTTTCCAAACTTTCTTTTCCCAGTATATATATTATTTTTTCTTTATATTTCATTCTAGAATTTTGAGTGGTTTTGTTAATAATTAGTCCGATTTCTTTTCCACCGAGATATGATCTTAGTACCTTGTCAGCAAATATGACAGCATTTGTTTTACTTACATTATAGTCACAGTGCCTTTATGTGGTGTGTTGAAGTTTGCCTTTTTTGTGCAATATGAAGTGTATGTTCTTTATGTTATGTGAAAAATTTCAATAAACATATTTGCAAAAAAGTAAAAGTACAGAGGCAAAGTAGAAGTAGGCTAACATTGTGTTGCCTAGAGGCTCATTGTAAGTAGAGTGGTATCACTGATGAGTTTACTGAAGTCAGATTCTGACTGCGGTACTTTTACTAAAGAGTCTCAGTAGGCTACCTCTGATAAAGCCATATGAAGGATATAAGGAGGTTTTGTGGTGTGAATAGTCTACATCATGTCTGATATTGCACACTTTCCTTTTCCTCCATAAAGCCCAGATACAGTAGTACAATTATCCAATCCACCAAACAACTCAAAACAAGAGTCAATACCAACAGGAGAATACACTGTTTCCCATTGGCAGAGCATTTTGGCAAATTTTACTTGGGCGCTACCCACATAATCAGCTGTGCTGCTCATCCCACAAATGCATGATCCTTACAAGTTGGACATCATTGTGAAGGTAAATAAACAGGCTTTCCAACCATTTAAAATACAATGACAATTAGCATTGTAACAACAGAGAAATAATCCACCAAACACAAGTTTCCAAACTTTTTTTCCCGATTTTATATATATATGTTTGTGAATTAATTTTTTTAAATGTTGGCGGGTCCAAAATGAATGTTTTGTTTATCTCTGTGGAAGATATCTGACTTTTGGTTCACACTTCTAACAAGGCTCGTGAGCCAATCGTAAAATGACGTTTGTATCACGTGGTATCTCTGGGTCATCAGTTAGTGTGGAAAAAAGGGATAAATGGCTGAGACTGACGGTAAGTGTCCGGCAACGACTTGTTGTGAAGTGAATGCAATGGAATGAGGGAGGGAGAATGCGGCATCTAGTGGCTCAATGTTATCAATGTTATGAACAGCACCTTTATATGATTTTTATTTATATCATGTATCAAATTAATGTTTAATAATTTAAATCTGATTGGAAATCTCCTTTTCCAGGTAACCCAGCTCATAATAAAAGCAGCACACACGGCAAAAATAAATCTACAATATAAAAGGGTAGCCTAATACTAACTATACTGTAAACTAATGGAGAGTCAGCAGTACCCTTATGTAATGTAATGTATGTATGTAACCGACAGAGATCATCAAAGCTTTCTTCTCCAACCCTGTGAGAGCTCTGGGGTCAGCTTACAAAATACTGTTACTGCAAACTATACTGACTTCCATATTAGCGAGGGATGTTAACATATTGTATATGAAGACTCAGTCACTCAGTCAGATTTCCACCCCATCACTAGTATTCTGACTGGACAGTCGACAGGGCAAATACAGGGTTGCACAGGGGTAAATGGTGATTGCATGCTAGCAGTACAAGGAACACACACATTATGTTGTTACAGAATAGTTCTTTGAGAATTAGGAAATGTAAGAAAAAAAATATTTTCATTAAGGGGAAGAAAAAAAAATCATTCTAAAGGGAATTTCATTCCTTTGGTTTTGGACGGTGCATTCTTGAACATGAGGTCTCCTAAAAGAAAACAACAAAAACGATTGCAACTGATGCATCTTTTAGTGTAGTTGTACATTTCTTAACGTCTTTAAAGGGCTACTCCAGTAATTTAATATTTCACTTCCATAAAGCTGGGGGACTCACAAGAGACAGATTCAAAAAAGAAAAGGTCAAATTCCAACTAATAAAGGCCAGGATATCCTGACTTATAGTCCCTAAAATGGGTCCAGTTCCAAAAACACGGATCCTACATTTCCCATAATGCAACTCAATAGCATCTGTTTGTAAGGCCCAATTCCAAACCACCCCCTACATCCTATCCCTACCCACTTCCACTCCGATTGCGCGTTCGCATGGAGGGTTCGCCATATTAAGTGCCATTCCAAACCAATTCACGGGGAGTGGAAGTGGGTTATAAACCCTCCAACAGCGAGTCTACATCGATGACGACTCATCCAGCTGCCCTTACTGACAACGTGCTACGCCGTTTTGTGTTCGTCATGGAACATGATGTAATATAAGTTCTGTGCGACCACCTGTACAAACATTTACTGTAATCTGCTCAAACTGACATTTAATTTATTCTACTTTATTGTCATACAGACGTCAACAACATAAAGTAAACATATCGTATTTAAGATCAAACATACTCCTGTCTAGTCTAGAAAACGTTAGACATGTTCATTAGATTGTAAATTGTTGTATATATATATATATATGTATATATATATATATATATATACACAACATATGTTTATTATTTTTAACTCCTTTCATGAGCTATAACTTATTACATAATTATATTATATATTCAACAATATACTTAGCAGTACAATAATTGAATGCAATAATTCAGCTGTGCAATAATCTGGTTTACTCTGGCATTAACACTGCATTTATTTATACAGAACATTTCAACTTATATTCTTATTTTACACTATTCTTGCATTTTTGTAAATACATGTATTTACAGTATATTATTTGCATAGATCTTATTTTTCAGCATTATTATTTGCACTGTTTTTATATATATGTCTTATTCATATTTTCTTATGATTTCTCTATTTTTATATATCTATATTTATATTCTAGAACGGGAGCAAAACGTAACTCAATTTCCCCCACAGGGATCAATAAAGTATTTAAGATTCTGATATGTATTTCCTTGCTGGAGAGAAGGAAGTTCGTCCCAAAGTGTCCGCTGCATTGATCCCCTCCACCTTAAAGAAGGAGCTTCATTGAGCTGTGAGTGTGACGACAAACAGAGTGCCAGGCCGCAGCTGAGATAACCCTGATGACATCATCAGCCCCTGTTGAGGTCATCAGGGTTATTTTGTCAGGTTATTGTCTGACTGCACAGCTTCACATAGAAAATTATACAACTGTAGTACTAACAATGACAAGTAAAATTAGCTGTATGTATAAAATTGATTGAAGGCCCCTTTAAAGTTGGTATTTTAATTAAAATTTGAATTGCATGATGTCTGTTGTGGAACCATTAACATTCAGTTAGTGGAGAATAGAAGACTAATCAGACTTTACACTTATTTTGTAATGTTTCCTCTTTGAAGGATCACATGAGAAAGTTTGTAACGAACACAGTTTTTCTATCTGTTTTGTATCTTTTCACCACATCACCTGGTTGATTTTTATCCTGAAAACATCTTAATATCATCAGATCTAACCCTTTGAAATTGGTTTAATTCTGCAGAATATTTCTGTTGATGTAGTGCATGCGTGAACGTACCCCGTGGCCTCTACACATGGTTGTCAGACCTGAATCTGTGGTGGGTTGCCCTGGGGAATTACATTGTGTGGGTCCTGTATCCTTCTGTGTTAAGCTATTTTACCTGAATGAAGACATAACTCATTGAAATTAGAATAATGTCACACATTTATTTCTCATTTATTTGTCTGCAAATCTGTGAAGGATTCTTGTGATCCATCAGATTCTGTGACCTGATGAAGAATTTCTGCTACTTTTCCAACAGTTTATGGCCACATCATTTATTGTGATCCGTTATCAAACAGACAAACAAAATAGATGTATGACCTTATCTAAGTATATACTACAGATAGAAACAGGAGCTTGGTAGTGCATAAATTATATTTGTCTTTAAAGCACTCACACCTCTCACCTCACCTGTCAACCTTTGGCCAACCCAGTAGTCCTTTTACATAGCTGAATATTTAGTGACACAGAATCTGACAGGTCACAGATTTCCGATGTCACCGAGCCATCAAACTATACAACACCTGTCTGGGGAGGAGGGGGACAAAAGAGGACGGTCTGCAGGACGGTCTGCAGGACAGATAATACACAGTGCACTTTAATAGACTGAGCTACTTTTTAATTCTGCACACCACCAACAGCTCTACTCTGCACCTTTATAGACTGGTTTTACTCTATTCTACAAACAATGTACAGCTTTATTTTGCACTTTAGTCTATTTAAAAAATAAAAAAAATTCTACCTCAGTTCTTACCCCGCATTATATTCCATATTTGACATTTCTTAATATCTATATCTCCTATATTTTATTATCCAGCACTATATCACTTTCTGCACTATATTCACTTTTTTATTAGTCCCGTATCTCAGTTGATACCCTGCACCTGTTCATTTTTAACAGTTTCTTCATCTCCTGTTATTTTAATATCTGGGATATTTTTCTTATACTCTGTATTACTTACTTGTGTCTTTTTACTAATATGTTAGCACTATGGAACTGTGATGCTGGAAACTTGAATTTCCCTCGGGATCAATAAAGTGACTATCTATCCATCTATCTATCTATCTATCTATCTATCTATCTATCTATCTATCCATCTATCTATCTATCTATCTATCTATTTCAGTGCATCAGCTGTTACAACCAGGGCAATACCTACCATTGATAACACCAAGGTCATGTCTGCTGTATCTTTTTTTCAGGGAGTTTGGGCATTTAAGCCACCTGGGGGGAGTTAACACACTACAAAGTTATCATTAGTATTGTTCATTTATTTATTTATATAAATTAAAAAAAAAAAAATCAACACCTGCTGAGTTCTTTTTCAGACACAGGCTATTAAACATTTTTTTTTAAATATATTTAAAGACAGTATTTCCCCACTAGAAATGTGTTCCTAGTGGTGTGTACAAGGCTTTCAAATAGCATTCACACCTTCATGCTGGTAATTGACTTTGATAAAAAAAATATATAAAAAATAGTATACAGGTGGGCGCCTGGGTTAGCTCAGTTGGTAGAGCGGGCGTCCATGTATCAAGGCTTGGTCCTGACCGCGGCGGCCCGGGTTCGAATCCGGCCTGTGGCCCTTTCCGCATTCACTCTCTCTCTCCCCCTTTCCAAGACTCTATCCACTGTCCTCTGAATAAAAAATGGAAAATGCCCCCAAAAAAATAACTTTGAAAAAAAAATCAAACTTCTAACATTTAACAGATGGGTGCGTTTGTCAGACCTGGTCCCAGTATTTTAGTCCTCAGTCCTGACTGCTGCTACTACCCATCTCCCCTCCTCGCCCTGCGGGTCGTCCAGGTGTGGGGACCATCTGTTTGTTAGCTTACTTTACCTTTTTTATTTTACTTATCTTATCTTATTTACTAATTTTACTGAATGTATCTTACTTAATTGTTATTCTTTTAGGCACTGGTGCTAGAAATAGTACTTTTTTATTTTATAAACTTGTATTTTATACACTTGAACTTGTTGTAATTTTGTTGTATTTTTGAGCAATCTCTGGCACAAGAATTTCCTTCGGGATTAATAAAGTTCTATCTTATCTTATCTTATCTTATCCATGGATGGTTCCCACCATGGTGGAACCCCTGTAGTCGTCCCTGTGGCCTGCTGGGAGCGCTGTTGACTGTAAAGTGTAACACAGACGCCATCTTGAGGAGACCCTGAACGCAGCGCTGGTTGGTGATTGACAACAATCTGAGGCGCATCATGATCATGATGGGATTACTGACTGACAAGTGAAGCAGCTTCACATCAGCTCTGTGTTCCACCTGCTGAAGGGAGAGGAGAGGAAGTGTTCTTCTCTCCAGGTGGTTGTAGTGTTTAGAGGAGAGAGAGAGAGAGAGAGAGGCTGATCTGTGCAGCCTGATGGCCGGCTAGCTGCTCTCAGTCTGGACTCCACCGCGGCCTGCTCTGCTCGGGAGGAGGAAGGGTGGTGACGGAGCACAATGCTCCACCGCTGACTCCAACCAGAGACACTGAGACACTGATCCTCTACCAGAGACCCGCTGCGAGCTGGACGACGAGCACCATGCACTTCTAGATATTACTAAAAGCTCTTAACTCTCCGCATTGTGTCGTTGTGTGTGTCGGGGCTGAGACCGACAGTGAGAGCCGTCTCTCGTCTCTCGTCTCCTCAATCCAGCCGGAGACCCGGAGACATCCGGAGACATGTCCTCCAACTGCACCAGCGCAGCGCCTGTCAGCGCCAGCAAAACCAAGACGAAAAAGAAGCATTTTATAGGACAGAAAGTGAAACTATTCCGTGCAAGTGAGCCCATTCTCAGCGTGTTAATGTGGGGAGTGAACCACACGGTGAGTCTGTGTTCATGTTCATGTTCCATGTTGTCTCCAGTGAGCGAGCGGTGTGTTTATGATGCTGCTGGGATTCAGTCTGCTAGCCTGCTAGCTGTTAGCCAGCTGCCTTCATCTGTCAGCCCGCTCTGATGCTCTCAATCGGCCATGTAGTCAGTCTGTTTCATGGATATTAGCTCAGTGTTTAGCGGTATGTTTGGACAGAGATGTGCTGCTCGTTGTCCTACAGTGTGTGCAGCTAGCTGCTGCTGATGGGAGCTACATGTAGCCGCGGCTCGCGGTGCCTGCAGCGTGCGTTCTGCAGGGATCTGAAGTGTGTCTGATCAACTCTCTGCAGCTGTGGGATGATTATCAGAAAATCAGCATGTCTGTGTATTTTCACCTCAAATTGTCGCGTTAACAATGCGCCATCATTAATGATGGATGGTGAAGTGTTTTAGAGCCAGAGTCGTGCGCTGCGGCTGATGTAGTGCAGGCATGGAGGAGTGGGAGTGGGAGTGGGAGGGGTGTGACAGGCAGGCAGCCAGAGCAGGCAGCCGAGGCAGGCAGCCGGAGCAGCCAGGCAGCCGGAGCAGAGCAGCAGGTTACTCTGATTTCAGCCCCACAGCTGCAGACAGCAGCAGCAGCAGCCTCCCTGCTGGTTCAATACACCTGCTCTGAGCGTGCATGTGCAGCCCCAGTGCTCGGTGCATGCATCCAACTGCTGCAGTTTATTCCATCACATCATTCCCCTATAAATAGAGCAGAAAAATATATCACATTCAATTTTGGCCCGAGACTGCCCTATGGCTACGAAGAGCCCAGCGAGAGGCAGATTGGACACCAGTGATGGATGGGTGGATTGGGGTTTGGACCAACAACTTGCCCCTTACCTAATGTGCAGTACACCTGGTAACTGTTTGGTCAGACAGCCATTGTGGACTGGCACCGTGTGATTGATGCTTGAGAAGTATCAGGTATGAGGATTGTGTTCAGGGTGGAAACTTTTTGATCTGCTCTGAATAACCTGATAACATTGTGTGAGTTCATTGTCACAGTCAGGTGTCATTTATTTCCCCACATCCTTTATTGTTGGTTCCCTCACGTCAGTTAAAGTACATTGGTGCTGTTGTGATGAAATGACAGTATTGGGTGGTAAACTGACTCTTCTCTCATACATGAATGTTATCAGTAATTGGCAGTAACTCAAAAGTATTTAACTGCCAAAACAGCAGATAGTGACAACAACAGCCACAGCAGATTTGACACTGTGACACTGGGGATACGTGTGTGTGTGTATCTGTATCAAACCACGCTGGTTTCTGCAAGACATAACATAAGAAACACAAACACTAGCTGGCCTGTTCAATGAAATTACAATAGAATGCATACAACCAAGGCATTAAGGGAACAGCTAATGATATGGTTATCACTGCAGCATCTCCACTATTCAGTGGGTGATCTTTGGCAGTGGGCGTGTGGGTGCAGGCAGCACACAGGCCTGGTGATTTGAGGTGTAGGTGGGAAGCCGATTCAAGACATCAAACGGACTTCTCATCAAAGCCCTCTTCTTCCAGTCAGGAGTTGGATGCATTTTTAATAGTGCCCCCCCCCAAGCTGCGATGCTGCAGGAATTCACTTCCACACAGTGTCAGATAGTGTTTAGATGATGTACCGCACCACCTGTTTGATGCTGTTAATCCCTCGCTTTTTGTTTTATGTCACGTCCGCAAATAATTGCCCACTCGGGAGTGGGCTCCGAGCTTCAAGTTAAGGGAGTGTTTGTATTTTACTGACTGAGCCCATTCAGCATTATCAAACGACACCTTTACAGTTAGGGATGCATCAATCTGACTTTTTCAGTCCAGACACTGATAGCGATACCTGGGCTTTGGGTATCGGCCGATACAGAGTACTGATCCGATACCAGTGTATTATGTGTAAGGCAACATCAGGCTTGACTTAAACATTGTTTTTCTAACTTTGGAAAACAAAATGTAACAAATGCATGCATTTATATACATTTACTGAATTGTTATTTATTATCAAAATGATAAATCCTGCAGCAACAAATTGGTCAAAACTTAAACAGGACAAATTCCAGGGTATAATGTATATAGTATATAAATTTAGAATTGAATTGAATAGATCGGCCACATTGTCACCGATATCTGATCCAGCTATTTGAGTCAGAATCGGCCCGATATCCGATCCGGTATCGGTGCATTCCTATTTACAATAACAGAGTGTGATGTTTATAAATGACACAGTGTGTTCATACAGAAACTTTCTGTTAAAAGTTCAATAACTGCGCAATGTCATACTTCTTCAAGTTATACCTCACTTTCTGATATGTTTAGTTTTACTGCAAATATCTGAATTTCCTATAATGAACAGGCCTCCCTCCACTAGGAAGCTACCTGACTAGACTGTTTTCTTTTTGAAAACTTGATTATGAACTTGAATCTGGCGATTACAATATGTATCATGATACAGGGGTAACGATTCAATATATTGCGATATACTGTAAGCAAGGCAGTATATTTTGATTTTTTTTAAAATCTAAATTTAGGAAAAATGACAAAGTATAAAGAACACATCAGAAATGCACCATTTTTTAGAATGGGCATAAATAACACATTTATACTGCAAGCAAAAACTGCGTAGTGTTTGCCCCAAACTGCATGTGATTATCATAAAATGGGCATGTCTGTAAAGGGGAGACTCGTGGGTACCCATAGAACCCATTTACATTCACATATCTGGAGGTCAGAGGTCAAGGGACCCCTTTGAAAATGGCCATGACAGTTTTTCCTTGCCAAAATGTAGCATAACTTTGGAGCGTTATTTAGCCTCCTTCCCCACAAGCTAGTATGACATGGTTGTTACCAGTGGATTCCTTAGTTTTTCTAGTTTCATATGATATCTTCACTCTTGCTCTGGAACTGAACCTGCTACTGCCTCTGAAAGACAGTAAAGTCGGTTGGGGTTGCCCGCGATCCTGCCGGTCTCATAGGGTTAAAAACAACTGAGTACCCTTATGTACCTCTGTCGGGAGCATATCCTTCCTGACAAGCTAGTATGACCTGGTTGGTACCAATGGATTCCTTAATTCTTTTAGTTTCATATGATGCCAGTAACTTCATTCTAGCTTTAAAACTGAGCCCACTACGACCTCCAAGATATTGAATAGCGGCCAGGCTCGATGGCGGGCTGTCAGATTTTCAAGAGATTAATTAATTAGTGTTTTGGAGAATTGATATAATATCACAACACATAATATTGTGATACCCATGTGTATCCATATTGTCTCACACCCCTGTTTGTATGTGTGTGCGCTTACTAAATATTGTACCAAGCAGCTGTTACACTGGTATAACAGCAGCATATTTTCACTGCATTAACATTAATGCACCATCAGGTGTTTGAGTTGACTTCTCAAAATGAGAAGAACATAATAACAAACAGCACTGCCAGGACTGTTACTGCCGCTTTGCTGCCCTTTTGAATTTACCCGTCTGTTCTTACTGAATGCTGTTTGACTCTACTCTCTCCCTGACGTATTGGTATCTCTTCAATCTTTCCCCCCAGTTTCTCTTGTATGGTTGTTTACTTGATAATCTACAAGAAGTTTTTTCTGAAGTCTATCAGTGTGAGCTTTTGTCCTGGATGTGTTTCAGCAGATAAGATCAGAGTTGGGGGGTGGGATGAGGGGGTGGCATTAGCAGCAGTAGCAAGAGAAACGGCCAGCCTGCTCTTTGGTCCCAGAGTTAATGATTGGTGCTGGTAAACACTCGCTGAGATTTGGCAGAATGTGTTTGGGTCACATGAAAATGGCAAAACATATTGTTTTTGAATACTGATTGACTGAATACTGATATTATGTTTGCACAACAGGAGTACTTTCTGGAGGAGTCTGTTTTTAACCATCATTTTCAAACTGTGTCTGTATTGAAATTGCAAAATGTCAATATTGCTGCTGTGATTTCTTAATGATACAGTCTGTCAGTGTGTATATCAGCCTCAGGCTCTTGTCTGATCTCTCTCTCTTTGTCACTTCTCTCCCTCAGATTAACGAGTTAAGTAATGTGCCTGTACCAGTAATGCTGATGCCAGATGACTTTAAAGCCTACAGTAAGATCAAAGTGGACAACCACCTATTTAACAAGTAGGTACATCACGGCTTATACACCGTCAGTGCAGTCTGTTAAGGCCCAGACGCACTAAATCAACATCAAAGAACTAGCGGCGATGAAGGCCGACTGTTGCGTCGCCTCACGTCGCCTTTGTCTTGGCCGACGAGTTGCATTTGAACACACCTCACAGAGTACAGCCGACGGCTAGTTAGCACGTACGTTCTGCTCCTGCGTGAGAGGAAATAACTCTGTAACTGTATTTATCATTCAAAAAGGGGAAACTGGAAGAGCGAGGACGGCGGATATACAAGCCGTTGTTATGATACGTTCATGAAACAAAGCGGCGTTTGTCGACCATTTTCACACCACTCTCACTCACCACTTAGCTTCATTCCAGATGTTCATGTCGCTGTGAAGATAGCCGTGTGTTGGAATGATCAGATGAGATGAAGATGAAACATGAGAAGAGCCTTCTGTGATTTTCCTCTTGACTTTACTCGTTGGTTTGCTTTCTTCACTTCCGTTTCTCTTCTTCTCCTGCGCTGATTCGTATAAGCTGATCAGCCGATCAGAGTGATATCTCTCACCGACGGGCTCCGACTCCGATTCAACACACTGAATCATCTGAAAAACCTCCAACACGGGCGGTGTAGAGCCGACGGTGCGGGACACACCGAAAAAACTAGACTGACGGACGCTCTCCGACTAAACTGGCCGACGCCAGTTGTAGCATGTGATCATCATCTCCCACAGTCAGAGAAATTAAATTTGGTCTTGTATACAGGAGTGGACAAAATAATGTCAACACTCAATAAACATCACTTTGAGTCTGAAGTAGCTGGGTCACCACAGCAGTCTCTACCATAAAGGTGGGTCCTATTAAGGCCCTGACACACCAACCCGACGGTCAGACGTCGGCCTAGTTTTTTCGGTGTGTCCTGCATCGTCGGCTCTAGTGCAGCCTGTGTTTATTCGGCCGATTCAGCATCATGAATCAGCGGTGGAGCCCGTCGGTGAGAGATATCACTCTGATTGGCTGTCCAGCTTAAACGAATCAGTGCAGGAGAAGAGAAACAGAAGTGAGGAAAGCAAACCAACGAGTAAAGTCGAGAGGAAAATCACAGAAGGCTCTTCTCATGTTTCATCTTCATCTCATCTGATCATTCCAACACACGGCTATCTTCACAGTGACATGAACATCTGGAATCAAGCTAAGTGGTGAGTGAGAGTGGTGTGAAAATGGTCGGCAAACGCCGCTTTGTTTCACGTACGTATCATAACAACGGCTTGTATATCCGCCGTTCTCGGTCTTCCTGTTTCCCGTCTTTGAATGATGAGTACAGATTACCGCCGCCTGCTGGTGTGGAGAGCTATTTCCTCTCACGCAGGAGCAGAACGTACATGCTAACTGGCCGTCGGCTGTCGTCTTTGCGGTGTGTTCAAGTGCAGCTTTTTGGCCAAGACAAAGGAGACGTGAGGCGACGCAACTGGTGGCCTTCGTTGACGCTAGTTCTTTGATGTCAGGTTGGTGTGTCTGGGCCTTAAGGTTGCATGACATTTAGTGGTAATTGTCAAGCACCAATATAGTGTTCATCACAACACTGTTGGCTATTTTTTAACTGTGGACTTTGTTCCTTGTTGTTGATGGAGTGTATCTGTGCTTAGAAAACTGCTATCCTGTACACATTTGATAATCTTGTAGCTTCTTTGAGTGATGCACCTACAGTATATGCACATGTGGTTTGGTCTGTTTGTTGCTCATTTACAGT